>NC_066582.1:224857394-225183156 GCF_024323335.1 Lathyrus oleraceus
GGGGAGACTCTGACTGAGGCATACTCTGCGGGGAGAGCCTTCATCTGGGGATGCTTTGCGGAGAAAGCACCGACTTCTCACTCATGCTGGAGAAACAAAACTGTTGCCGGGAACAGGGTAGACTTCGCTGGGGATATCCTTCACAGGATCCAATCCACTCGGGGACTCCACTTGGGAAGCACTCAATACTCCGCTGGGGAAGTAAACCAAGCAACTCTTCAGGGATAGTACTCGCCCGGGAGTAACAAGACATCTTTACCGGAGATTGATATACCACTTCGCTGGGGGGTGACTTAACCCAACCTCAGGTAGGACCACTCTGCTTTGGGGAATAACTTCTACTCCCCTGGGGACGATCCACACAACCCACAGGTAGACTAAACTCCGTTGGGGATGCCAATACCGATCTGCCACGGGAACCCGTCCAATCCACAAGTAGGATGAACTCTGCTGGAGAAATATTTCATGAAACCCGCTCCACTCGGGGAACTTGCT
Organism: Lathyrus oleraceus; assembly: GCF_024323335.1. Lineage (NCBI taxonomy): Eukaryota > Viridiplantae > Streptophyta > Magnoliopsida > Fabales > Fabaceae > Lathyrus > Lathyrus oleraceus. The sequence continues at coordinate 224,857,890 of NC_066582.1, forward strand.
GAGGAACAACCCACACCACTCTGCTGAGGAGAACAACTCTGGTGGGGATGATAACACATCATATCATACTGGAGATAGACCTTCACAACCCTGCTGGGGAGAAGCACTCACGACCACGCTGGGGATAACAATACCACAAACCCAACTGCTGGGGAACAACATTCTCACGACAAACTCCGCTGGGGGAACTCCTGGGGAAACGCCCGCCAGGCATTCAGCGGGGATCTCAACTGGGGGAAATCTGCCAACACAGGCCTGCTGGGGATATGCAGTCCTTACATCTGCTGAGGAAAGACGATACCATCCACAGACACCTCTGCAGGGGAATGCAGCTCGGACAGATATCAAACCTGCTCCGAGAATAACTTGCTGGGGAAAAGCTTACAGATGTCGACCTGTAAAGCAGCACAACACAATGCCCCAGGGGTTCATGGACAAGATATGCTCAAGTGTCCTCAACATTCAAAATGATTTTCAAATGTTTTATCCTTCTGCAAGTTATTGTTAAGCCTTCATGTTTTATCATATGCAATGTTTATCAAAAATTCGGACGTTTTTGCAAACAAAACAGTAAAAATAAAAAACAAGAGAGCTATTTATCTGAATAACGACTTTTATTGATTGGAAATGCGCCTGAAAAGGCAAATACATTGGGAAGCAATTCCTAGAAAGAGGTAATTGCGCACAAAAGGAAAATAAACTATCCTAATGGCAATGTGAATACGGCATCCACTATTTCCCAACTCTGTTATAACCCACAGATCATCAGTTTTCCTCCCAACTCCTTGCTTTCTGAGAAGAATGACTGGACCGATCACACCTTTCGAGATGGCAGCTGACGAAGCGCAGTGAAGTACAGATAACTCAGACTGTAGTCTTCGCTTTAATCCCTCTTTTGGCTGGATCGCCCTTTCGGGTTTTCAATCCACCGGGATACCCATTTTTGCCTAAGTCGCCCTTGCGGGTTTTCGACTTACCGGGTGTACCAATTCTTTTCATTTATATCCCTAATTTTTGCCCGAACCTTTTCTTTCTGTTTTTTGGTTCGCCGGGATGCCCATTTTTGCCTGGACTCTTTAGTTCTTTTTGTCCAGCGGGTCAATTTATGCGAAGTATTTTTTGACTACATCTGAGTTGACAGGGGACGGAAAATCTTCACCATCCATTGTTGTAAGCATCAAGGCTCCACCGGAGAAAACCTTCTTCACAACATATGGACCTTCGTAATTAGGAGTCCACTTGCCCCTGTTATCTGTACCGGGAGGAAGGATCCTCTTCAAAACTAGATCACCAGTTTGAAATGTCCGAGGACGCACTTTCTGATCAAAGGCTCGCTTCATCCTTCTCTGATATAACTGCCCGTGGCACACAGCTGCTAGCCGTCTTTCTTCGATAAGGCTTAACTCATTAAACCTTGTACGAATCCACTCGGCTTCGTCCAGCTTGACATCCAATAATACCCTCAGAGAAGGGATCTCCACCTCAACTGGTAGGACTGCCTCCATACCATACACAAGGGAATACGGGGTTGCCCCGGTCGACGTACGCACTGAGGTACGGTACCCATGCAAAGCGAAAGGCAACATCTCGTGCCAATCCTTGTACGTGACGACCATCTTTTGCACAATCTTCTTGATATTCTTGTTAGCCGCCTCTACAGCACCATTCATCTTTGGTCTGTAAGGAGAAGAATTGTGATGTTCGATCTTGAAATCTCTGCAAAGCTCTTTCATCATCTTGTTATTGAGATTCGAACCATTGTCAGTGATGATTCTCTCAGGAACTCCGTAACGACAGATGATTTCTTTCTTGATGAATCGGGCAACCACTTGTTTGGTAACATTAGCATATGAAGCTGCTTCTACCCACTTGGTGAAATAATCAATCGCAACCAGGATGAAGCGATGTCCATTCGAAGCAGTAGGCTCAATCTTCCCGATCATATCAATGCCCCACATAGCAAACGGCCAAGGCGAGTTCATGACATTCAACGGGCTTGGTGGTACATGCACCTTATCAGCATAGATCTGGCATTTATGACATTTCCGAGCGTACTTGAAGCAATCGGATTCCATAGTCATCCAGTAATAACCGGCTCTCAACAACTTCTTCGACATTGCATGACCACCAGCATGAGTACCAAACGAACCCTCGTGCACTTCTTGCATCAACATGTCTGCTTCGTGTCTACCCACGCATCTGAGCAAGACCATGTCAAAGTTCCTCTTGTACAGCACATCATCCTGATTCAGATAGAAGCTTCCAGCCAGCCTTCTCAGGGTTTTCTTGTCATTCTTCGATGCACCTTCAGGATACTCCTGAGTCTTGAGGAAGTTCTTGATGTCATAATACCACGGTTTCTCATCAATAGCATTCACAGACTCGGCTGCAAACACATACGCAGGCCTCTCGAGTCGATTCACAGCAATATGTGGCACATGATTCCACCAATGAACTTTTATCATGGAAGATAAAGTAGCCAAAGCATCAGCCATCTGATTCTCATCCCGGGGGACATGGTACAACTTCACCTTCTTGAAGAACGTCAGTATTCTTCTGGTATAATCTCTATACGGAATCAAATGCGGCTGGTTCGTATTCCAATCTCCATTGACCTGATTGATCACTAGGGCAGAATCTCCAAATATGTCAAGTGTTTTGATCCTCAGATCAATGGCTTCTTCTATCCCCATGATACAAGCCTCATATTCAGCTTCGTTGTTGGTGACATCAAACGTCAATCTGGCAGAAAAAGGTATATGAGCACCTTTAGGATTGATCAGCACTGCACCAACACCATTACCGTTCACATTTACGGCCCCATCAAACATCAGTGTCCACTTGTCATCAGGATCCGGTCCTTCCTCGACAAGAGGCTCTTCACAATCTTTCATCTTTAGATACATGATGTCTTCATCAGGGAATTCAAACATCATAGGCTGATAGTCATCAATCGGCTGTTCGGCGAGATAGTCTGACAAAACACTACCTTTGATAGCCTTCTGAGACGTGTACTGGATATCATACTCGGTTAGGATCATTTGCCATCGAGCAACACGTCCAGTGAGAGCCGGCTTCTCAAAGATGTATTTCACTGGGTCCATCTTAGAAATCAATAAGGTAGTATGGTTCAGCATATACTGTCTCAGTCGGCGAGCAGCCCAGGCCAAAGCACAGCAAGTTTTCTCGAGCAGTGAATATCTTGTTTCACAGTCGGTAAACTTTTTGCTAAGGTAGTATATGGCATGCTCTTTTCGACCAGACTCGTCATGCTGTCCCAATACACACCCCATTGAATTCTCGGTAACTGACAGGTACATTATCAGCGGTCTCCCTGGAACGGGAGGGATCAGGATCGGAGGTTTCTGTAAATACTCTTTTATCTTGTCAAAAGCTTTCTGACAATCATCATTCCACTTGATCGCCTGATTCTTTCTAAGCAATTTGAATATCGGTTCACACGTGGCAGTTAGGTGAGATACGAACCTTGCGATGTAATTCAATCTCCCCAAAAACCCACGAACCTGCTTTTCGGTTTTCGGTTCAGGCATCTCCTGAATAGCTTTGACTTTCGCTGGATCAACCTCAATCCCTTTCTCACTGACAATGAAGCCTAACAACTTCCCTGATCTCACACCAAACGTACACTTGTTTGGATTCAGCCTCAGTTTGAACTTGACCAACCTGTCAAACAACTTCTGCAGATTTACCAGGTGCTCCTCTTCTGTCTGCGACTTCGCAATCATATCATCCACATACACTTCAATCTCTTTATGCATCATGTCATGAAAGAGAGTCGTCATCGCCCTCTGATAGGTAGCACCGGCATTCTTCAGCCCAAACGGCATCACCTTGTAGCAGAACGTGCCCCAAGGTGTAATGAATGTCGTCTTTTCCATGTCCTCTGGCGCCATCTTGATCTGGTTATAGCCCGAGAAACCATCCATGAAAGAGAATACCGAGGATTGAGCCGTGTTATCCACCAATACGTCAATGTGAGGTAATGGGAAATCATCTTTCGGACTCGCTCTGTTCAAATCTCGGTAATCGACACACATCCTGACTTTGCCATCCTTCTTCGGCACAGGAACGATGTTGGCTACCCACGGCGGGTAAGTTGTTACTGACAAGAAACCAGCATCGAACTGCCTCTGAACCTCTTCCTTGATCTTCACTGCCATATCAGGACTCGTTCTACGAAGCTTCTGCTTGACCGAAGGACAATCATCTTTGAGAGGTAGTCTATGAACCACAATATCAGTATTCAGTCCTGGCATATCTTGATAAGACCAGGCGAATATCTCCATGTACTCTCTCAGCATCTCAATCAACCTGCTCTTGACCTCAGGTTTCAAAGCGGCCCCAATTTTGATCTCCCTTCTGGCGTCCTCAGTACCAAGATTCACAATCTCCAATTCCTCCTGATGAGGTTGGATGACCCTTTCCTCCTGCTTCAACAACCTAGCCAATTCTTTCGGGAGTTCACTGTCTTCATCACTCTCCTCTTCAGCTTGGTAGATGGGATTGTCGAAATCATACTGAGCCATAACAGATTTGTTCATAGTGGATGCCATAAGATCATTTCTGCATGTTGATGCTTTATTTTAGAAAAGATTTCAGGAAAGTCACAAAAACAAAAACATTGCCATTTTTATTTTTTTGAAAAATGAAAAACAAAATAGAAAGACAGGGATCACAAAATTGTTTGCAAAACGTCCTTTATTAATGATAAACAACGAAAACATGTGGCCCTACAATGAACCACTACGTCTTGGGCAGAACGTAGGGTTTTGTGCAGAATGAAAAACAAAAGAAAATTACTCTGTCTGAAGAGTAACTTGGACTATATCCTCTGCAGTCCAGTTGCTGATCATCTCCCCTGGCGCACTCGGGCGGACCCAGCAGTCGAGATCACAATCACTATCAACATCTTCCACATCGGCTGCGAAGACGGCCCCATGATTCATCAGCCCAGCGCTGGTAAAAGTACTCGGACCTGCTGCCCCCTGCTCTGCTCGGAGAGGCTCATAACCAATGCCAAACTTATCTTCTTTGACAGGCAAGTCCACCATCTTGCCCCAGCCCTCGGCCTTGCCGGAATTAACCACCTCCTTAGCTTGCTTGTAAGAAGTGATTGAAGCGCCTGGCTTCCTCTGTTCAGCATATGCCACCTTCTCAAGAGCCACGGTCTCGAACGCCTGGCATAAAGTTTCGTGGATCTCGCCATCCACCTCAACATATTTGAACGAGGACAGATGACTCACCAAGATGTCCTCTTCGCCGCATACGGTCACAATCTGACCGTTCCATACGTATTTGAGCTTCTGGTGGAGAGTCGACGAGACCGCTCCTGCTGCATGTATCCATGGACGTCCCAGAAGACAACTGTAAGCAGGCTGGATGTCCATGACGTAGAAGACAATGTCGAACTCCTCTGGACCTATCCTTATAGGCAAAGTGATTTCACCGAAGACAGAGCGCTTGGATCCATCGAATGCACGCACAACCAGGTCACTCGGCGTCAGCACAACCCCTTCAATCGGTATCTTCTTCAATATTTGCTTAGGCAGCACGTTCAACGAAGACCCGGTGTCCACCAAGACATGTGACAGCACAGCCCCCTTACACTCCATGGTGATGTGCAGGGCCTTGTTGTGGTTCCGCCCCTCAGGTGTCAAATCAAGATCAGTGAACCCTACACCGTGTCGGGTAGTCACATTAGCAATTACACCTTCCAATTGATTGACAGAAATCTCCTGAGGTACATACGCCATATTTAACATCTTCAGCAAGGCGTCTCTATGTGCCTCAGAGCACAACAGCAGGGAAAGGATAGAGATTTTGGAGGGAGTTTGATTGAGTTGATCTACAATTTTGTAGTCACTTTTCTTAATTATCCTCATAAATTCCTCCACATCCTGTTCAAACGAGCCACCAGGCACATTCGCTTGAGCAGGAACTTCATCAACAACAGCCTGTTTGCCCTTAGCTTTAACAGATGCCTCAGCATTGGCATCTCTCAACTGTTGGGGCGCAAACAACCTACCACTACGGGTAAAGCCTCCTGGTCCACCCACGTTGTCCACAGCAGGACTCACAACGATCGGAGCTTTACTAGCAGGTGCAAAAATAGTCACAGGCGCTTGATTTGAAGGCTTGACTCTGTTCTCAGCCCTCCTGTGGTTTCGGTAGGCATTATCATACCTCCAAGGCACAGCATTATTATTCTCGGCCCTTCTGACCGGAGCGACGATTGTTGTAGGAGTGTTGGCAGCAGCTGGTGCAGATATGGTAACCGGAGTACCACTATTTGCAGGTGCACGCCCTTCAGATGGTTTGAAAAAGATAGTGACAGTAGACACTGCCCCCTGATCTCTGTTGTCAGCCCTACCAAATCGAACACGGCCCTGATCCATCAAACCCTGGATACCGGCCCTCAACAGTTCACATCCGTCCTCTGACTCTTCACAGCCCAAACAGTCTCTATCACAGCCCGGATGAGTACCACTATTCAGCAGACGGTCTTTAACTACCAGCAAAGGAGTCTGAATCTCTTCAACATTGGCAACCAGCTCTTCAGATTCAACCCCTTCAACACAGTTTACCCTATGAGCACCATGCGCAGGCATAGGATTATTCACAACGTTAGGCACAGGGGAGAAATTGATCGTCTTGGAATCGATCAGATCTTGGACTTTATGCTGGAAAGCCCGACATTTCTCTATATTATGCCCTGGTGCTCCAGAATGGAAATCGCACCGGACATTCGCGTCATACCCAGGTGGTAGAATAGTTGGCGGAGCCATGGTCCTTAATTCTACAAAGCCCAACTTGAGCAGTTCAGGCAAAAGCTCAGCATAGGACATGGGCAACGGGTCAAACCTTCTGTCAGGTTGCAGCCTCTGCCTCGGCTGATAAGGACGTTGTTGCGGTTGTTGTTGTCTTGGTTGTTGAGGAGGTGGACGTTGTTGCGGTGCGGGGATGGTCACTGCAGCAACCTGTCTGTATTGATGTTGATTTCTGTTCTGACCTCGGCGGTGTTGAACAGCGTTGGTTTCACCTTCTCTACGGCGAGGTGCCCCAGAAAAAGGTTTCTTGGATGAAGAGGAACCCGCATCATTGATCTTTCCAACCTTGATCAAACTCTCGGTTCTTTCACCACAAATAACAACATCAGAGAAGCTTCCGAATGGGCAACTCCCCATTCGGTCCATGAACACTCCCTGCAGTGTGCCAATGAACATATCAGTCAACTCCCTTTCCAGCATAGGGGGTTGAACTCTGGCAGCAAGCTCACGCCACCTCTGGGCGTATTCTTTGAAGCTCTCATTATTCTTCTGGCACAGACTCTGCAGCTGAGTCCGGCTCGGTGCCATGTCCATGTTGTGTTTGTATTGTCTGAGAAAAGCTTCTCCCAGATCCCTCCAGCATCGGATAGAGTCTCGTTTGAGTTCCATGTACCAATCTAAAGATGCCCCAGATAGGCTATCTTGAAAGAAGTACATCCACATCTTCTCGTCATCTGTATATGCCGAGATCTTCCGATAATAAGCCTGCACGTGGGTGCGAGGGCAAGAAGTACCGTTGTACTTGTCAAAGGTGGGCGCTTTGAATTTGTGGGGAATCCTCAGACCTTCCACTAACCCCATGTTTGTGACATCGAACCCAAGAGAGTTCTGGCATTCCATTGCCCGTATCTTTTCAGCCAGGGCATCGACCTTACGATCCCTATCTTCATTTCTAGCAACATCACCATCGTCCTCACCCATCATTGTGAACATGTCCTCTTGTCTATCAACAAAAGGAGCTGGATGACGTGCCGGAGCCCGGGTAGCTCTGGCGTTAACCTCTGCAGCAAGAGGCTGACCATCAACCCTTATACCCCTGAGTTCTTCTCCAGTGGCGTAACCATAACCAGGAGCGGCAGCAACGTTGACATTCTCATAACCGGGTGGAGCAACGGGTGAACCATGGTTAGACGCCTGAATAACCGTTTCCTGTCTTTGAACCAGAGCACGGAGCTCCTCCTGACCCTGAGCAACCCCTTGCATCATCGTCAAAAATTGGGCCATGTTCGCCCTCATCTCAGCCATCTCAGCCTGAACCTGATCCATGCTTCTTCGCTGATTGAGTCTTGTGGAGTACCGGTGTGGTCGCTGATCAGCTATCCTGCCTGACACAGGAACCAGAGTGAGAAGTCGGCACTAGAGCACCTGTTATGCAAATGTTATGAATATGATGCTAATGCATATGATGCGCATGATAATGATCATCTCTCAGGCATTCGAAGAGCCTGATTCATCTCAAGAAATGACAACCTGCAACAACACAAAAGCACCAGGGAGACAAAGAATCATCATACAACTGAGTAATGAAAACAGAGTGAAACCAAAATCTCATCTATAAATGAGCAACTGGATCATACAACAAAGATCCAAATATCCAACAAAGTACAACAAATGAATCCCACCCAACAAGCCTGGGGGTGATTCACAACATAACATCAGGAAATACAAACTAAGACAAGCTACTTCCAGGAATGAGCGTCTTCAAGTAGTGACACTGGTCTATCAACAGTTCACACTCTGCACATTCTGGTAAGGGAGTGATCTTCTCCTTCAACTGTCTTCTAAGCTCAATAACCTCTGCCCCAAGCTGGGTCTCTGATGCAAGTCTCTGGTCGACTTCCTTCTTCATCTGGATATCTTTGTCTCTGAGTTGCTTCTCCAAGTCTCTGATCTTCTTTAGGTAACCGACTTCAGCTCTCTGCAATCTCAAACACTCTCTGTGCTCTGCATCTAACAAGGTCTCCATCTCTGAATAAGATCTCTTCTTACTCCTTATTTCCCCAACATCTACACCCTGGATGTCTCTGAGTTGATGAGACAGGTTCAGCTTTTCAGCTTTGGCTTGGTACAACTCCATCTGGGCATCCTGCTCCTTCTCCTTCAGGCGACGATTCTCCATCAGAGCTTGCTTATACTGTTCAGCAGGCACAGTACTAGCAAGAATCAAGGGTGGTTGCACTTGTAACGGATTCATCCTATCATAGGGCAGCAATAAAGTTTCCACTCTCTTCTTCACCCAATCTGTGTAATCAGGCATAGCAATGGCAAACTTCTTCCCCAAAATGGATCCATCTCTGACACCAATGGACTTCCAGGCTCTTCCAATCTGCTCCAATCTAACAGGGTCATTTTTCTTCTCAAAATACACACTCTCAGCTATCTCAGCTTCAAGTGGCCTTCTACTCATAATGAATCCCAACTGGCGAAGGGAAAGAACTGGGTTGTAATTGATGCAACCCTTGGTCCCCACAAGTGGCACGTTCCGGAATTCTCCACAACTCATAATAACATCTCGCACATCCATCCGGTATGACTGCCATCTGATATCATATGAAGTGAGAGACATCACCCTCTGAGTCCACCTATAAGTGCTCTGAGCATCGACAAACGGCCCACTGACTGGTAGGAGAGACATGAACCATCTGAGCAACAGTGGGAGACAACACCTGATGGCCCCACCCTTACCATGCCTACTGTGGATAGCATAGTAAGTGTCAGCTAACAGAGTAGGAACTGGATTCCTTCCAATGAAGATGCAGACCGCAGCATAGTCAATAAAGTTGGGCATACTAGGAAACAGGACGATCCCATAGATCATCGCAGCAAGCTGGGCATGAAAAGCTCCCCAATTCCCCTTCTCTGCTTCTCCTCTAGCAACTCTCAGCAGAAACTTCAAGGGTAGACCCACAACGTCCCCATTGGTCTTCCAACTATCACTGATATCTCGGACACTCAGATGCAAAGCCCTAGCAACAACCCTGAAATCAACTTCCTTTGGTACGTCCAGGAAAGGAACCTGATGCCGAACAGGGACACCCAACAGAATGGAGTACTCCTCGAGAGTAGGCGCCAACTGATAGTCCTGGAAAGTGAAACATCTAAGCTCTGGGTCATAGAACTGAAGAAGCGTCTGTAACGGTACCGGGTCGACTACCATCTTCAACAGAGTCATAATATCCCCATACTGATCCACGAACCCCCTCAGACGATCACTGGTCACAAGACTACTCAACTCAATCAGAGATGTCAAAGGCTCACGGTGGAAAATGTAGGAACAAGTCTTCCGCTTCGGCTCGGGAACTGTTGCCATCTCTATCAATGAATCAAGCTCTGGAATGTACCTGAGAAATGATATGCATGCAAGGATTAGTTTCTTCTTTTTTTTTTTCACATTTTTTTTTCATTGCATTTCTTTCGAAAAATAAACATGCTATGATGTACATGATGCAGACACGACTGGCAAGCTGTGCATCTCTGAACACAGGATCAAAACTTCGGCTTGAATTCTGATCACAATCGTCTGAAACCCAAAGTCAACTGGTCAACTGTTGTCTGAACCCAATCTGAGAAACTGAGTCACCAACCGGAATACACTGAGTCACCAACAGTCATCAACCAGTCACCAACAGTCACCATCTGTACCTGTTAGAATGATCATTCCCTCCCCACTCACGGGTGTCATCTAGGCCAGGGTAAGGTCGAGAGAAACGCAGGATAAACAACCCTTTCAAGAATATCATCCTGTGCACACCAGATGTATGCACCGATGACACCCCATCAGAGTCTGAACTGCTCGTGATATCAATGTTCCGCTAAGTGGCGTACACCACCCGCTTCCCATGAATCACTCTATTCCTAGGTTTCCTAGATTGCACTCATAGCCTGGGTATTGGGCCTTTTACCTCATAGAACTCCCACCCCCAAACAGAGAAACACAGCCAGTACAACAGATGAATATGAATGAATGCAAACATTAATGCAAACAATACATGCAAACAATAAACAATGGATGCAATAAATAACACAACAAAAAGCAACCAAAGCCCTAACCTAGAGAGCGCTAGGAGAGACTCGCTTAGGGAAGAAGGACCAGCACAGGTCAACTTCTATTCCTTCCCCAGCAGAGTCGCCAGCTGTCGCATTACGCGAAAAACCGGCGGGAAAACAAGAACAACAGAGCCGCCACCGTGCGTTATTTATCCCAAAAGAGGGAAAGGAAACGCTCGAAGTAAACCTAGGAAAGAACATGGTCTCGCGACCAAAGAGAATGGGATCGGGAGTCGGTTATGCGAAGGGAAGGTATTAGCACCCCTACGCATCCGTCGTACTCGACGGGATCCACGCACAATAGGAAGGGAAATGGTTGCTAAAAACACTGCTCACACACACACACTGGCTGAAGGAGACACAAGAAAACAGACAAGACTGACTCGGCAGGATATCGCATCCTGGGCCTACTTAGTCTATCAAGCATAGACATCAGAGTCTAAGTAGTTCGGACTGGGGAAACGACACATGCTCGCTAGGATGTCGCATCCTATGCATACGTATCTTCTTGGACGAAGAAGAATCAGAGCATTCGTAGCTCGGCTAACACGCGCTAAAAAACTAAACAAATACACACCACAAGGTGGCAAACATGGAGCCCGACTACCACTCAATGGAATTACGTCGGCATCCGAACCAAAACGCACACAAACGGGCAAACGTGGAGCCCGACAACCAATTGATGGAATTATGTCGGCATCCGAACCCAAAACACACACAAACGGGCAAACGTGGAGCCCGACAACCAATTGATGGAATTATGTCGGCATCCGAACCCAAAACACACACAAACGGGCAAACGTGGAGCCCGACAACCAATTGATGGAATTATGTCGGCATCCGAACCCAAAACACGCGACAACATGTAACAATCAAACAAACAGACAACAACATGCTAAGGAGTCGGGGACTCGAGCCTAGCATGTCAAACAACGCACACAAAAGAAAAGAAAAGGCGCCCGGAGAGATCAGCTCAATCTCCTGCCTACATACTTCATCTGGTGTGAAGATCAGGGCGATGTAGTTCCCCTACGCAGGGACAAAGGTTCTAGCCTAACCAGATAACGGAGGGAGACACAACTCTAGGGAGACTACGACTCGAGCCTAGATGTTGTCATGTAAAATCAACCCTAAGTTATGTTTTCTAGCTAAATGGCACAAGGGCCAACCTATCCTAAGCATGGCTCACACAGGAAGCAAGCCACACACACCTGACTTGCACAAGGGCAGAGTCAAGCACAGCCTATCTTGCACAAGGGCAAGCTTAAGCTAACCTAAAAAGGCAAAGCAAACAATCATGATAACAGAAAGCACACTCTATACACATACAAGAGGCTCACACAAGGGTAGGGCACTAAGGCCAACTGTACAGGTAAAGGGTGCTCTTAACCTTGCCATTGAGGGGCTAAGGTGAAGCAGATGAAAGGATGAAGTGAGGATGAGACCTCACAGCTCTTATCCCTGGCCAGGGAGAGCTAATAGACAAATGAGCATGGGTTCAGAAAGTGGGAACCCTTCTATACTCGAAGACTCTGACACTGTACACTTTGTACAAGATCTTGGGTTTTATCCCAATGCATCAACACAAAGCAGTGCGAGCAGAGGGATGACACAACAAGAATAGTGGGGGATAGATTGCTTATCCCTACCTTCCACCAATTGCCTCAAATGAGGACTTTCCCTGCTTAGGACAAATATAAACATACACAAGCATTGCCTCTTAAGGAGGACTTCAGACAGTTTTGCCCGGCCCGGTAACAGCCGGGTCTCCAGACTACATGGAGTTTAGGAGTCCTACCTCAATGCAAATTGCTTAAGCAAGCAAAGCAAAGCAAGTTCTTAAGAGAACTGAGCGACTAAAGGGTACCTGGAAACAATCAAGTAACATCAGCATCCCAACATAAACAGACAACAACACAATGTTCAATTAACAATATTCAATCATACAATAATGTGCATAGCACAAGGCTCATATGTACCAAACACCCTACAAAACAAATTGGTTAGTGTATAAGTCAAGTAACAAATCCAAAATGTGGCAAATCTCCTTAATCATTATCTTTAACCTGAAAAGGCACAATCACACTCAAAGGTAAGTAACATGACCACTAGGACTAGCCTAGGGTCAAAAGGATGGAAAAATCCTAAAACAGCAACCAATTCATGATTAAAATCAAGTTAGATCAATAACAAAGGGATCCCAATTGGTCCCATATCCAAACTATATCCCTATTTCAAATTATGCAACATATAAGGCAAATGAAACAATATTGAGTCTCATACAAACAACCAGCAAGATCACATCCAATTACATGTCAAAAAGGATCCAAAAAATCCACAAAAATTACATCTCAACCAGAAGGTATTCCACAAGTTGCATATTAAATTTCAAGGGATTTGGACTAGTAGATCAATGGGAATTAATTAAACATGGTACAGCATGCAAAACAACACCAAATGAAGTCAAAAATTATGCATCAACTTCCATCTAATGGTAAACAGCAATGGTTTATTAAAAATTCATGGGACCAAAGCCAAAAGCTACATTAAGGTGTCAAGAACTATCCTACCAAGTTTCATGGCCATTGGATTAATTATGTGCATATGGCAACATAAATGGTAAAGGTTACACCTATGGGACCCTAACATGCTAGGCGGCAAGAAAAAATAGGAATCAAATCGAAAATGGATTGCAAAAATCCACAAAAAATCTCAGTGGTAGCTAACATGTCAAATGAGTTCCCTGCAAAATTTTAGGGCCATTGGCCAATGGGAAGTATGGCAAAATATTTGGGGAATCCAGCATATCTAATTATGTCACATATATACATGTCCAATTTCAATAATTCATATGTATCAAACCATAGGCTAAAAAAATACAAGACCTATACCAAAAAAACCAGAAAGGAGTCAAGAATTAGTGTCTCAATTTTCAATCAATTTGGACATGGCATGTGGACTATAGAATTAAATTGGTACCATGTATGAAAAATATGTACATTAAAACACATCTAAGTCAATTCTAAAAAATTCCCCAAGCACATATTTGTTTTCATTTTTTATAAAATAGTAGGGAAAAAATTATGATTAACAAAAAAAGTGTGGCATTTTTTGGATTAAATCTGAGTATTATGTGAATTTTTTAAGGTTTTTAATAATTATTTAACAATTAATTAGAATTAATTGGATGTATTTAATTAATTATACAGCTGATGGCAAAACGGTAATATTTAAGGCCTAGCCAAAAACGCCACCGTTTTGGTTATAACGGATGGACGGTCCAGATTGCTTCTGGGCGCGGAAACGCGAAGATGCAAGGCAAACGCGGAATCGCGGATCAAAGCAAAGGCATTTTCCAGAAATTGTTGATGTTCATCAACATCTTCATCGTCTTCTTCACAGTTCTTCAGCTGGACGCTAGGGTTCGAACGGACGGCCATGGAAATCAATAAAATACGCACCGGTCGAACCGGTTTCACGTCACGAGCACGATTATGCAGTCAATTTCATCAATCGAACAACACATAGCAAGAATCGAAGGCGAAAGGGAAATGCGACGAAATTTCAATTTACAAGAACTCAACCAATTCTGAACGAAACGTAACTCTACAAATTGATACACGATCTACACTCAGCAATCTAACGAATCCCTATCACAATTTAAGCTTCTACACGATGCGAAATCCAACCTTTTTCTTGAAGACAGTTGCGATGCCGTGGCGGTTTGAGCTCCGGTGATGCGAAACAGACGCAGTAGAACGGCGTGGAAGGTGGAGGATGATGCTCGTAGCTCCAGCACTCTCGATAGCTCAATCTTCTTGGACTGTTATGGAAATCGCAGCTTTTCTGCAGTAGCTCGAATCGGTAGCTAATTCCCTTTGTTCTTCATCAACAGCACTTCAAGACAACCTGCAACATTCAGAATCCAACAGAAATTGCTTCCAATTGATGAATTCTTGATGAATTCTTCACAAAATTTCTCCAAAGTTTTGAGCGAAAAATGAAAACCAGAGAGAGAGTGAAAATTCTGTTATTTCTGTTAGATCCAAAAAAGTGATTGTGAATTATGATTGTGAGAGTGATTGTGAGAGTAATTGTGAGAGAGTAATGAATTGTGATTTTGCAGAGAGAGATTTTTCTGTTAGTTCAAAAAGTGATTCTGCAGAAAAATGGTTTTTTGCCAATTGTGATTTTTTTGCAGCAAAAGCAATTATGAGAATTGTGCTTAGTGTGATTAGAGAGAGCCAAAATTCTGTTATAATTAAGTATTTATATGGAAACACTAATCCAAGTTCTAAATCTCAATTAATAATAAAAAAAAGGTGATTAGCATAAGTGAGCTTGTATGTGCAATTGGCCTCTTTTGCTCTTTCTCTAAACCAGTCAAGATATCAGCCCAAGTTTGGTTCTCACAAGTCCAAAATGCCATATGCAATGTGTAGAAATCATTTTCACTTCAATTGGCCAAGTATCTCGCAATTTCACTATGTGGTAGAAAAAAGTCCAATTTGCATTTCCATTTTTCGTGCCAAAACTCAAATTATGAGGCCTAGCCATGAAATGAGGATTCAAACACACTCTAAATGTCATTCCTGAGGTGTTACAAAAGGTCCCATTCCAAAATTCCAAATATTTTGACATTTGGACGATTTTGCCCCTGGTCCAATTCAGCTGTCCAGTTGAAAAGTGACTTTTTGCCTTGGCCATTTTTGGAAAAATCCAATGATGCACACTTGAAGTACATGTCAAATGGAGTTTGTGCATATAAAGAACTTGCAATTTGGACAAAGTATGTGGTAGTTATGGCCTCCTGATTACGGGTCTTTTCTGAAATTCACTGAGCCATATCTTGCAAACCGTACCTCGGATTTTCAAGTTCTTGGACTTTTTGGAAAGGTGAGAACAAGATCTACAACTGTCATGTTGAACAATTTTTCATTTGAAGCTTCCTTGGACTTCTGTTTTTGAGGTCAAAACTTTCCATTTTTGGAAACTTCAGTGACAAGTCACTTTCTATTTTTGGCAGTTTTTGTCCTGACTTGATTTTCTTCATTTGTGAGCTTTGCAATGTCATTCAACACTTGTTCCAACATGAATGAAGTGTGTCTAACTCATTTCCACCTCCAAATCCATAAAATCGGGCACAGTTGACCACAGTTGACTTTCTAGGGTTTCTGATTGATTGAACAAGGACTGGTGACTTCTGAGCACCCAACCTTTGGCCCAACCACTCCAAAATGATCCTTGGACCATATGAGCTTGAGAAATCAACCCTAAGGCTTTGTCTTGATGAAAATGGCACAGGCTTGCCTAATTGCCTGATTCTCCTTATCAGTTGACCTGATTCATCAACTGAGCTTGCACTTGGGCACATGGACAATGCAATGTTATGCAGTGGACATTGTTAATGCTATGCCCTAATATGAAATGAATATATAAAATGGTAGGGTGCAAATTTGAGGTGCTACACTATGAACACTCAATTTCAAGGTACCAACATTGCTTCAACAAGTTATTTTTGACACAACCAACAACTTTCTGGATCCATACCTCAATTAACTACAATGGTTAATATCAGATCCAAAAAATGAACAAAAATGCATATTAATAGGATTGGAGTTAATTTGGCAAAAATAATTGATGAGACATTGGCTCATGGAGAGCCAAATATGCCAAGCGTAGGTTATGATACATGTTCTGAATTTAATGATCTTTTTGATGACTCTTTTGAGGATGAATCTGATGGTACATTTATCTTATATCGTATATTATTTGTTATCTAGATTCTTAATTGTACTATATATAATATTTTATGCTTTGATTAGTTTAGGTTATAGTTCAGAGTCCGATTCAGCATTCGAGAGGGACAAAAATTTGAATGCAATAAATTATACTAATAATAACTCACTTGATTCAGTGTGTTAAGATAACATTGTATTATATTAACTATGCAAATACTTACTATTGAATATATAAGAATGTTACCTTATACATTGTTATTAGGAGGTTACTACAATATAGAAGATCCAATAATATAATGTCAAGAATGTAGAGCAAATATGTGGTATCAAGAAAGGACGAGAAAGAATCAAAACACAACAAATCATAAGTTTTCTATGTGTTGTGGCGATGGAAAAGTTCAATTGTCTTTGTTAAAGCAGCCACCCATGGTTTTGCAAGATCTTTTGTTTGACAATGAAAGTAATGAGTCAAAAAAAATTCAACAATGAATTCAAATGTACAACACGATGTTTGCATTTAGATCTCTTGATGCCAAAATGGATTATCGTTTTAACAACGGTAAATGTCCTCCTAATTTTCATATTAAAAGTCAATCATATTGGTAGCATGTTACCAATGCCAGGACACAATCCAAAGTTTGCGTAACTATATATATATATATATATATATATATATATATATATATATATATATATATATATATATATATATATATATATATATATATATATATATATATATATATATATGATACAAAGAACAAAATACAAAATAGAATTCACAGGATCATATATGTATTACCTTTATATCTACAGTCATAAACAATGATATTAGTTTTAAGTGCTTCCTTGTTGTTTCACCCAATATGGTCTATGATACATACTATTTATCCATGTTTTATTGAAATGTAGGACAAAAAATGGTGTCGACATTGAGATTGTAAGAAAATTGTTTGAGATGTTATATGAACACAACATTCATGGTTAATCATTCTGAATGGCCATTGATATATTGAAAGAATGGAATGTTTCTGATTTGAAACTTCATCTAATTTCTGAGCGTAGTACTGGTGGAAGGATATATGATCAACCAACAACTTTCAAAGTAGCTGCTTTGGTTGTTGGGGATGTTGATACTGCAGAAAAAAGAGATATTATTATGCAAAAACAATGCAGTGAACTTCAAAGGATAAATGAGTACCATACCAGCTGTTTAGGGTATCAATATCCATTGATTTCCCCGTATGGAGAATATGGTTATAGACCTAATGTAAAACATCGAGATAAATGTTCTAACATTCATATTGATCCAAAATCTCAACATTCAAAAATTCAGCATGAAGATGTTTCATGGGAACAAGCAACAAAGAGAAACCGACTTATAATCAGAGAGTGGTTGGAATTTAGAATACAATCCAGGCCAAATGATTAACCTATAACGTTGAGATCAAGAAGGTTGTACCAACATTTTTTAGTCAATGGATTTACAATGATGGAGTCAGAGAGGCTTAGGTGGCTTAGAAAAAAACAATTGAAACTCTGAGTTGGAAAGTATCACAATTTAAGTGAATCAATTTATAAAGGTGACACAAAAGGATCAAGCTTAGGAAAAATGGCTGCATTTCCTTCTTCTTATGTTGGAAGTCATGGGTATATGGATCAACTATATTTCGACAGAATGACAATATGCGGCTATGTTGTATTTACAGATCTTTTCATTACATTCACATGTAATCCAAATTAGTCTGATATTCAAAGGTTACTTGGCTCATGTAATTTAAAACTGCATGAAAGGCCTGAGATTATTTCTAGGGTTTTTAAAATAAAGTTTGATGAGTTGTTGTCTGGTCTGACCAAAAAACGGGTCATGGGCAAGGTCTTTGCATGTAAGTCACATATTTTTTGGAATAAAAAACATTGGTCTTTTTTGCATAGATATGTATACCATTGAGTTTCAAAAAAGAGGTTTACCTCATGCCCATATTCTAATTTTCTTTCATCCATCGAACAAGTATCTGACTCCAAGTAATATTGATCAGATCATATAAGCTAAAATTCTCAATCAAGAGTCAGATCTAGATTTATATAACTTGGTTAAGTCCCATATGATACATGGTTCATGTGGAAGCCGTAACCGATCTCCACCGTGTATGAAAGATGGAAAATGTTCAAAATACTTCCCAAAGGATTTTCAAACAGATACAATTGTGGATCAAGATGGTTTTCCTATTTACAGAAGAAGAAACAATGGACACTTTGTTCTTAAGAATGACATTCATCTACATAATAGGCATGTTATTCCATACAATCCCAAACCGTTGAAAAAGTTTCAAGCTCATATAAATATGGAAATTACTTCTATCAAGTACTTATTCAAATACTTTAACAAAATCTACGATAGAATAACTACTGCCACTGTTTCAAGTGAAGATGGAAGTACTACTGAGGAACAACGTATTGACGAAATCAAACAATACAATCATTATATATATGTATCTCTAAGTGAATCATCTTGGAGAATTTTTCATTTTCCATACATGGAAGGAAACCATATGTTGAAAGGTCATTTTTCCATTGTGCGGGGGAGAATTCTGTATATTATACATAATTTGATTGTATTAATATTGTTCTGGATAAGCCAAGTGTCACAGAGTCGGTGTTTACATCATGGTTTGAAGAAAACAATAAATATTCTGAGGCTAGAGAGTTAACATACAACAAATTTATTTTGAAGTTTGTTTATGTCAAGAAAAAAAGAGAATGGAAGCCCCCGACAAAAAGGTTACACAATTTGTAAGTTAATTTGGGTTCCTCCAGTCACTAGTGAATTGTATTATCTTCGAATGATGTTAACCCATGTCAGAGGGCCGCTAGTGATGACGAGATAAAAATTGTTAACAATGTCAAACATGATACTTTTTGTGATACATGTTTTGTTATGGGGTTTATAGGAGATGATAAGAAATTCATATCAGCAATTAAAGAGGCAAACCATTGGGGATCAAGTCATTTTTTGAGAGTACTTTTTTCCATATGTTGTTGTCGAGTAGCATGAATAGGCTAACATGTGTTTGGAGTAAAACACGACATTTATTATCGGATGGTATACTCTACGCTCAAAAAACACTTGCAAGAAATAAAGGTATCAATTAATGGGTTTAATGATAGTATTATGCATGTGTCTTCATAATTATTATGGAAATTATATTCGTAACACAATATGAGTGCTTTTACAAGACTGAGTTATCGGATGAAGAGAATACCAATTTAACATTGATTGAAATTGAAAAACTTATTCAAAAGAATCACAGAAGTTTATCTGACTATCCCAGAATGCCTAAACCATTAGGATATATGCTTGAACAGTTGGGGAATAAGCTGATTTATGAACAACATAACTATGATCCAACTGATCAACGCGCTAAATTCAATAAGTTGTACCAACATCTAATAGGTATTATATAATATTAGAACTTTTTCATCCAGTTAGGTCTTTGACAACTCAATTATATTAATTATTATGGTTGCAATTTTGTTACATGTAAAACTTTCACTTATCTATGTGTGAAAACATAATTGAAAGTATGATATGGCTTTACCTTTTATGTTAATTGATGTTAACTTTATGAAAGTTATAATACGTCACCAATTATTGCATATGTATTGACTTCTTATAGATGCATATTGATTATTTAATAAAGAATGTTGTATTTGGCATAACTAAAGCATGACTGATAAAATACCATGTAGATTGCTTATGCAGTCATGTATAAATATTTGAGTATCTCACCATTATATCATAAGTTTGACACAAAGGCATTAACAATATGTTTATTGATTTAAGTTTGTTGAGTTTTTGTAGGATATATTAATATTTGTTACTGCATTAAATTAAAAATATTATGATCTAATACATTATTATTGTATGTTTATAAAATTGTGATAAAAAAGATGAACAGAGAGATGTGTTTAGATCAATCACCAATGCCGTTGAGAATCAAAGAGGTGGAGTATTTTTTATATGGATATGGAGGGACTGAAAAGATGTATATGTGGAGAACTTTAGCTTCTTACATACGATTGCAAAAGAAAATTTTCTTGACAGTTGCTTCGTCCGGAATAGCTTCAATTTTACTTCCAGTAGGTCGAACAACACATTCGATGTTCAAAATTCCAATACAAACATTGGAATCATCTACATGTAATATAGAACAAAAAAGTGATTGTGCGTAGCTACTTAAACCTGCCAAGTTAATAATTTGGGATGAAGCTCCAATGGCTCACAAATATTATTTTGAGCCATTGGATAAAACCCTCACAGACACTATGACGAGGTCCAAATCTTCAAACACAATATTTGGAGGAAAGGTTGTTGTGTTCGGTGGTGATTTTATACAAATTCTACTAGTTGTACCAAGAGGAAGTCGTTTTCATATAATCCATGCCACTCTTAATTCATCATACATATGGGATCATTGCAAGGTTCTCAGGTTTACAAAAAAACATGAGACTTCAACAATCCATCATCAAATCAAGTGATTATGAATTGGAACAATTTTCAAATTGGATATTAAAAGTTGGAGATGGAAAATTGGCTGAACCTAATGATGGTTATGGAGATATTTCCATTCCCTCAGAATTCTTAATCACTGAATTTGAAGATCCCATTGAATCCATGGTTTAGTACACATATCTAAACTTTGAACAAAATTACCAAAATGAACATTTCTTGCAGTGTAGAGAAATCTTAGCACGAACTATTGAGACAGTTGATGATATCAACCATTATGTTTCAGGTTTGATTCTAGGTATTAATATCTTTACATGGTTCTTATATTTAAATATTTATACATATCTTTGATATATTATATTATTGTATTAACCTTGTATATTCTATAACGTAGGAGAAGAAAATGAATATTTAGGCTCAAATACATTAGACAGATATGATGCCGATGGAAATGAAGCTTTTGATGTTTTAACCATAGAATTTATTAACACACTTAAACCTCATGTCTTACTAATCACCGAATTAAATTGAAGATTGACACACGAATAATGCTTCTCAGAAACATTGACCAGTCTGAGGGACTTTGCAATGGAACACGACTTATCGTTACAAGATTGGTAAACCATGTTATAGAAGAGAAGATTATATCTAGAAAGAGTATCAGGGGTTTAATATATATTCCAATAATGGGCATTTCTCCTACATAGTCTCCATGGTTGTTTAATCTAACAAGAAGACAATTTCCTATTGTTATATCATATGCTATGACAATTAACAAAACTCAAGGTCAATCGTTGGATTATGTTGAATTTTATTTTCCAGGGAGTGCCTTAAGCCATGGTCAATTGTATGTTTCAATATCGAGGGTAAAAAGAAATAGGGGGCTCAAAATATTAATCAATGACAAAGAAAATCAAGCATTGCAGTCTACGATCAATGTTGTTTTCAAAGAAGTTTTTGAAAACGTATAAAATGTAAGTTACTAAATGTATTTTACCATGTTGATATATGCTTTCATTGTGTATAACAAACATATTGGTTAGAATATTTTTAAAACATAATAGAAGTTTAATTTTATTAAGTTTTACATCTCATTAATTTGGTAATCATTGATTTTTTTTTGTCTATTATGATAATTTATTCAACAGGAAGTAGCAGTGAATGGAATGAAGAGATTTCTACAAACTACATTGGATTCAGTCTGATATCTTATTTAGCAGGAAGTTGAGATGAACGGAATGAAGAGATTCCTAGAAACTTTTGGTAGTAATTAATATTTCACTCTATTTTAAAATTCATATCTAATAGTTGATACGAGTTAAACTTCAATGCAATGTTTTTATTGTAGAGAATTTCCATTCAATTGTATTTTGGTTTATAATCCAATTTGGTTTTTTGAATTTTTTTTATTGAGGATTCAAGTTGCAGCAGATAAATAGGTTAATATACTACCTTCCTGCATGATTTTGGATTATGGAACATTATCAACGATGTTTACATTTATGTATTGATATTTATACAATATTTGACGTATGGATTATCTCTAAATATTGGTTCTTGCCATGTGGAAATTTATCTGCCATTTACAAATTCAAGCAACATATAAGTGGTTTTTTAAACTATACAAAATTTGTAAAATTATGGCAAATTATGAATTTCTTATATGAAATATATTCTCAATATTAAACGTTAGAGATATAGTCAAAAAATGGTTGAATCTTTTTGTCTTTAAAATATCTTTTGAAACAATTTTATATTAACCACTTCAATTTTCAAACAATTGGATGTGTTACATACTTCAATATTTTATTGGTAATATAAAATAACAACCTCAATTTTTTATTTTAGTAATACCAGCAAATACCATCTTAATAGATAAATTGATTCTTCAAACGAATATAAGGAATACTATGCCATGCATCAACATGATAAACTTAGTATTAAACATGCATCAACATAACTAACATCAAACAAACTTTGAAATAAAAAACCCATTCCACCAACTAATTCCATTAACAATAAAAGATAGAATGCAAGACATCAACCCCTAATTAAAAAAAATAGACATAAAATTGACATCAGGTCTCATGTTGAAAGATAACACATCTCTGACTTCAAGCTTTTCTCTTTGGAAAATTCATACCATCCATGGTCGATATCCTTCTCATATGAATTTCGTCCAGCTATATGAATAACATGTTAGACGATGGGCCTAGATCTATAGGGGGTGAGTAGATCCCAAATTAAAATTTTGTTCAAAACTTTGATTTAGAAAATTTTATGGTGTGAAAGCAAGTTTAAAATATTTTCCAGATCCAAAATTGTCTAACCGAACCTTCTATTGAAAAACTCGGATATGCATATGAGTATCAATTGTATGATAATAATTTACAATTTTATTTATCAATACTTCAAGCACTAAATTTTATACTCTACTATAGTAACTATATATCTCAAATGTCAACAACACACTAAAGACTAGTTGACACAATTCGTCAACCATTTTGCGTGCAATCAATAAAGTTTGGATATTAGTATAATATTTGTAGTTCTTAAAAACCAATAGCTACAAAATGGTAAGTGATTACTATAAAAATATAATTTTAATAGAGAATTCAAAAGATATTATCCAAAAAATGTTGATCAAGAGATCAAAGTAATTAACAATTTGTGATCCAAAAATAAACGAGAGAGAGAGAGAGAAAGAGATAGAGAGATAGATAGTGAGAGAGAGAGAGATAGTACACAAGTATTTGTTTGGGTAGTTCCCCAATTAACCTCGCTATGCATACGTCTGCCCTCAATTCGAATTCGAATTGAAATATTAATATAATAAATCTAACTTTGCAAAAGTATCAATACAAGAAATGAGAAATCAAATCCCATAAACCCTAGGTTTGTTCTTAACTTTAGCACCTCTAAAAACCTTGATCAAGTCACCAAAAATGCCGCTTCAATTCACATGTTGTTTCTACTTCCTTACACGACCTCCTTTCTCAAGGGTTTCACCCGATTGAATTAATCCCAAGCACACACTTGTTGAATACAAGATTTGTCAATGTGATCCAATGTTTCACGCTACTCCGTTGCCGACACACCTAGTCTCAAGGATTTCACTCAATCGGATCCGAATTACACAATCTTGATAAAAACCTTCAAACCCTAAAGATCTTGAAAGAAAACCTAAACCGATTTTCTTATTTGAATCCCTCAAAGATTGCAACCCAATATTCTCGGTACAATAAACCTAATTAGACGTTATTAATCCTAATCTAGATGACACCCAATCAAAAAATGATCATGTGTAGTTTGATTGTGTGTATGCATAAATTGAATTGGAGATGATGAGATGCTTTAAAATCCTGGATTCATGTAGGTTTTACTCACTCTAGAAACCTTACTAGAGAATGATGCATGTATGAAGTATTTATATGCATGAGTGATTTAGGAAAAAAATAAATGCAAAGGAGGATAGAAAAATATAAATTTTTGAAGAAAAATAATGGATAGGTCGACCTATACAGGTTATGTGTCGACGTGTTCGATGCATAGGTCGACATGTCAAAGGTCATGTGTCGACCTATGGCAGTTATGTGCTCCCTATGTGTCGAACCGAAGACTCGGCACATGAAACAGAGGCCACGAGCTTTAATACAGCAGCATATGTGTCGACTTATAGACTTTATTTGTCGACCTATAGCCAAGAAATGTTTTCCATAGGTCGACCTGTAGTTCTATGTGTCGACCAATAGACAAAAAAAAATTCAATAGGTCGACCTATAGCCAGAAAATTTTTCAATAGGTCGATCTATAGTTCTATGTGTCGTCCTGTACTGCTATTTTTCACAAAACATGATTTTTTTATGCATGTTTAATGCATGAGACCTTTCCCACATTATTTCCAAATACTTTTATGCTTCCTAATGCTAAGATGCACATTGAGATTCAGAGGATGTCATCCAATATACATTTACGCTAAAGTATCCTAGTTTTGACATCATACAAAACACATCTAACGAAAGTTGCACTCACATAACATAATTATATCCCTTTTCAGCTTCCAGATCTATCATCTTTATCGCGTCTTGCTTTTCACCAAATGTTTTCTTTGATATGTAAATTGGGATATGCTGTAAAAATTATCAAATTTGATTTATATGTGAACTCTCAATTTTATAAGAATAAAATGTATACCTTAATAACGGCCAAGATATTTACAATCATATTGTTCCCTAAATTATTCGATTATGTTATATTATAAACCCAATCGACATTGTTGCTATCATCAGCTTCTTTTTCAGCCTCATCAATCCAACCATCCTTAATGAGAGCTTCAATCTTTTTGTCATGCTCTTCTTCGAACTCTTTTCCTATCTTAAGCACACGTGTCTTCATTTCATCATTTGTGTAGCTGCAATACGATTATTATTGAACCAATCATAGATTTCAAGACAAATAAAATACAACTATCATGCAATGAAAGAAATAGTACAAATCGTACAAATAAAGTATATCAATGTCCGTTAGAATACAATTCATAAAATATCATCCAAACTATTGTAGCAAATTTGCAAATTCTAAAATGAGGATTGAAAATGATGTTGAACACATAACATTAAAGTTGAGCATGCCTTTAGATAATTGAAAACAACAATCTAAGCTAAGAAATTAAAAAGAAAAAATTCAAGCATACCTTCCTGAAGAATACATGTTATAGATGTTTCCAAACGTTGTTTGCTTCCAGTACTTCCAACAATAGTATATTTATGAACATGAAACCCTATTCCACAAAATATATAGTCATATGTATATGGGCTTGGATATGGGTGGTTATTAACCCACATGCCATAACATTTTATGGGACACCACTGAATATAAAAATGATGATCAGTGGGATACTAAACTTTGTATATTTTATGTGCAGAGATTTTAAACAGACAAAAAGCCAAAAGCAATGTGTACTTCATGCATAACTTTAGACTAATAGAAAGAGCCACCATAATTGTACTTTAAGTATAACACTTGCCAAAACATATACAAAATAGCATAAAGTACATATTCCATTGAATATTCTAATCAGCTTTTAAAGACAAAACACAAAAAAAAACCACATCATGTTGAAAACTACTTCATAGATTAAACCCTGCCGCTATTTCTAAAACATACGAACCCATCAACCCCTTCTCAATGTTACATACAATTATGGGGAAAACGTACCATTTTTAGAACCAAGGTATCCATCACATAAATCTTTTCTCTTAGCATATTCATACCATCCTTGAGCCATGTACTTCTCATATCTGTTAGGCATATTCTTCCGTGTGGCCATGTGAACTGTTAATTTGAAGGTCTTATCAACTTTAACATCAACCAATTTGATCTCCTTCTTATGAGTGCAACTTTTTGTTAGATGTATTTTGTATGATGTCAAAACTATGATACTTTAGAGTTTATGTATATTGGACGGTATCCTTTAAGTCTTAATGTGCATCTTAGTAATAGGAAGCATAAAAACATTTTGAAATGAGCTAGAAAAGGTTTCATGCATTAAAAACAAGTTTTTATGGGAAAAACATTATACAGGTTGACATATATGTGCTATAGGTCGACACATAGAAGACAAAATTTTCTCTTAGTTGACAAATACGAGTTTCAGGTCGACACATGTACCTCATTTTTAAATCCTGTAGCTTTTGTTTGATGTGCCACCTCCATAGGTCGACACATGACCTATACAGGTCGGTACATGCATCGAATAGGTCGACACATGACTTACATAAGTCGATACATGCATTAATTTTTTTGAAAATTTGCATTCCATTTCAGATCTTTTGCATTCCTTTATGCTTCCAACTTGCATACGTTTATATACTTCATACATACATCATTTCTAGTAAGGTTCTAGAGTAAACCTATATGAAACCGGGATTTTAAAGTATTATCATCAACTTCAACCTCATTCTATGCATACACACAAACAAACTACACATAATCATTCTTTGCTTGGGTGCCATCTAGAACCATTTTGATAACGTCCAATTTAGGTTGATTAAATTGTAAATTGGATTGAGATCTTTGAGGGTTTCGAATAAGAAAACCAAGTTGGGGTTTTCCTCCAAGATCAATTAGGGATTTAAGGGTCTTTGATAAGGTTACGCAATTTGGATTCGATCGAGTGAAGGCTTTAAATAACAGAAGGTTCTTGCAAAGGAGTAGTGTGGGACGGTTGATCATATTGGTAAATCTTGGGTTACAACAATTCGCAATTTGGATTCGATCTAGTGAAGCCTTTGAATAACATAAGGTTCTTGCAAAGGAGTAGCGTGAGACAGTGAATCAAATTGGCATTGTTGGGTTACTTGATCAAGATTTGATCAAGGAAGAGAAAGTTTTAGAATCAACATCAAACTTAGAGTTTATAGGGTTGGATTGCTACATTTCTCTTGTATTCTACTTTTGCAAAGTAAGGTTAATTTCATAATCTCAATTCGAGTTTGAATTGAGGGAAGACGTACCCATAGCGAGATAGATTGGGGAACTTCCTAAACAAATTCTTATGTACTCTCTCTCTCTCTCTCTCTCTCTCTCTCTATATATATATATATATATATATATATATATATATATATATATATATATATATATATATATATTATTTTTCACTTGCAAATTGTTGAATTCATCGATTGTGCAATCAATATGTTTGGATAAATTTTTTATAAACCTTTTGAAAGAGGTTTTTTTGAGTAGATCACGATCATTTAGGTTGTGATTAGATTTGAAGATCAAAAAAACTATACATAATTCTAAATAAAGTCGATTGCACACAAGTTGTTTGATAATTTGTGTCTATAGTTTTTTTATGTGTTTTATCATTAGGGGTAGTATATACTCTTAGAATTACATTCAATTGATTGTGGTTGATAGTTTGTTGATCTAATTTGTGTTCATTATCATAACTAGATTACAATTACGCATATCCAAGTTTTTTGGTAGCGGTTCGGTTAGACGATTCGATCCGAGTCACTTCCGCTCGCCATAACTTTTTCAAAATAGTTTTTTTTCAAGTTTTTAAACTTGTTATCTATTCACCCCCTTCTAGATCGAAGCCTGTCGTCTAACATATCGTATCACGAGCTCTAGTTAATTTCGTGCTTCAATATTTGCTTGTTAGAAAATGGCTATCGAACATAAAGGGGCGTACAATAAAGTGTCCATTTTTACTGGTGAAAAATATGGCTATTGGAAAGCTTGTATGCGTATACATATCAACTCGGTTGATAAAGGTGTTTGGGACGTCATCACCAATGGTCCTAATCAAATTATAATGACCAATGGTGAAGGTGTGTCGTATAAAAATCGGAAGCACAGTGGAAATATTATGATAAGAAACTGTGGTCACATGATTGGAAGGCACAAAATATTATCATATTCACACTTGGTGTTGATGCATATTATCGTGTTTCCCATTGTGAAACTGCCAAAGCCATGTGGGATGCATTAGAAGTTGCCCATGAGGGAACTAATGAAGTTAAACAAGCTAGAATCAATACCTTGAATCAAGAGTTTGAACTATTTTGCATGAAGCATGGTGAAACCATTATCGACATGCAAAAAAGGTTCACACATCTTATAAATCGGATGAATGCTCTAGGTAAGCCTATTTCCAATGATATTGATACTAATAAAGTTTTGAGGTGTCTTAATAGGGAATGGAAACCCAAGGGTCACCGCAATTAAAGAAGTGACTGATCTTAAAACACTTGATCTCACAACTTTGTTTGACAAACTAGAATCACATGAGCAAGAACTCACTTTCTTGGAAAAACATGAAAAAGTGCATGAGAAGACGGCAAAGAAGGAGAAAGTTAAAGACAAGGATGTAAAAAATAGGTTTATTGATCTAAAGGCTTCAAGTTCAAATTCATCAACCAATGAGCAAAGTGATTGTTAAACAATAGATGACAATGATACTGATGATGAAGATATGGGGTTGTTTGTCAAAAGATACAATAGACACATATGGAAAAACGGAGTCAAGCTCTCCGACTCCTATGATGAAGAGATGGGGTTGTTCATTAAAAGGTACCATACGTATATAAGTAAAAATGGATTCAAGCACCCCGACAAGAACCTAATAAAATTTAGAACGCTATCTAACTCCTCAAAGGAAGATTAGAATAATAAGGGTAAGCTTAGAAGTTCATGCTACAATTATGGAAAAATCGATCATTATAGGCCGGATTGTCCTTTCATCAATAAAGATAAAGAGAAAGGTCATCATAAGAAATATAGCAAGTCTAGAAGAGCCCGTGGTACTTGGGAAATGAAAGTGATCCTTCAAGTGATGAAAGCTTAAGTTCAAGTGTCGAATCGACCAAACTTTTCTTCATGACCAACAAAAAGAAGAAGAAAAAGAATGTAACTCATTCTAAGATTGAACATATTAATGAATTATCTTATTCTCAATTACAAAAATCTTTTGAAAATCTACATATAGAAGCCATAAATGCTTTTAAAAGGTTATGTTTACACAAAAGAATCTTTTCACACTTAGAAGCTAAAGTTTTAGAAGTCGAAAAGAATGTGGAAGTTGTTAAGCAATCTATGGTAGATATTCAAAAAGACAAGAATAAGGATTAAAATACTTCATGGTTTGATTGTGAAACTTGTCACATTTGGTAAAAAGAGGTAAATACTATTCAAGCTAAATTAAACAAAGCATTATAACCCAAGTTTGCATTTGCTATTGATCCATCAAAGTATGAATGGTCTTTGAACCCTTCATATAAAAAGTATAGAAATGTTTAAAAGGACTCAAATACCAAAAGTACATCTCATCATAACATATCTTGTCATTATTGTTTCAAGAAAGGCCATACTATTGAAAAATTCAAGTTTAGGAAACTTTTGGTTCTTAAAGGAGCTTTTCAATGGTTGCCTAAATGCCACCAAGGTTTCAATCACCCTCAAGGACCCAATGAAGATTGGGTACCTAGAACTTTTTGTTGATCTTGTAGGATAAATGTCTTGGCTCTATGAAGAGAGTATGGGATATCATTTATGGATGCTCAAGACATATAACATGTTACATCTCTCTATTTCATTGACTTTGTGGCAAGGAAGAAGGGTTGTATGACCAAGGAAATCAATAACTAGTGATCATTAATTAGTAAAAGTGTGTAGATTACTTTTAATGTTTTTCATCAGAGAAATGTCGGAAAAGGTATTTTGTTTCATGATGTATGTACATATTCAAAAATACCTACTCAAGGAAATTGAATAAGGGATTGATCAACCTAATACGATGAAGATTGAGGAGGAGTAAGATAATTATCATGAAAATGACAAGAGAGAAAGTCCAATTTAAAAAGGATGATCATCAAATTAATAACTTTCTTGAATACATTACAAATCACACTATCTGGTACTTTGTTAAAATGAAAAGTGGTAAGAGCATTGATGTCAAAAGGTTTTTTGGCACATTTTTCATTTATTCCAACTTTCATTCGAGAGTTCCTTGTGGAATGAAAGTGAATCCTCCGTCATTCATACAGTGAGCTAATATCGTTTCAATTTTTGCCTTGTAAGTAAGTCATTTCTTTTTCCTGTTTATTTTTCAAAGGTATATGATTTACTTTGTGTATGATATATGTTATGAGTGTTCATTTCCATAAATTTCAATTGATAACCCTTTTTTGTTTCATTTAATATGTTTATAGTGACCTCATGTTAATACGTTCACATGTATTCTATACTGTTAATATTTTATGCTTGCTCCCAATATTTCTTCTAGTTCAAGTTATATTTATAATATCATCTTTGGTTCCAATAACATACAATTAGTCAAGGAGTTTTCTAAGCTAATGCAGGGTGAGTTTGAGATGAGTCTCATGGGTGAGTTGAATTACTTCCTTGGTCTTCAAATCAACCAACTCAACGAAGGGACATTCGTGTGTCAAATAAAATATTGAAACAAATTTCTAAAGATATTTGGTATAGAAGATGC
This sequence comes from Lathyrus oleraceus, assembly GCF_024323335.1. Classification (NCBI taxonomy): domain Eukaryota; kingdom Viridiplantae; phylum Streptophyta; class Magnoliopsida; order Fabales; family Fabaceae; genus Lathyrus; species Lathyrus oleraceus. Next base: position 224,889,045 of record NC_066582.1, read on the forward strand.
AAAATCAATTGACACTCCAATGCCACAAATGGAAACTTGGAAAAAGATGAAAATGGTAAGGATGTTGATGTCAATAAGTGTATAGAGGTGTGATTATATCTCTTCTATACCTTACTGCATCTAGGTCGGACATTATATTTAGCATGTGTATGTGTGCTCGTTATCAATCGGCTCCTAAGGAATCACATTTAAAATCCGTAAAGCGCATTCTTAGATATCTTCACGGTACATCTAAATATGGGTTTTGGTATTCCAATGGAAGCGATTGTAATTTGGTTGGTTATACTAATTTTGATTTTCCGGATTGCAAATCATATAGGAAAAGTACTAGTGGAACTTGCCACATGTTTTCAAACTCCTTAGTAAGTTAGCATAGAAAGAAATAGGCTTTCATTGCTTTGTCAACTGCCGATGTGAAATACGTAGCAACCGATAGTTGTTATGCTCAAATTTTGTGGCTCAAACAACAACTACTTGTTATTGATATTAAACTACAACGTATTCATATTATGTGCGACAACGCTAGTGCTATTAATCTAACCAAAAACCCAGTATTACACTCGCGCACTAAACATATTGAGATACGTCACCACTTCCTACGTGACCATGTTGAAAAAGTTGAAAAATCAACTTATGGATATCTTTACAAAACCTCTTGCGACTGAACCATTTTTCAACATTCGAAGGGAATTAGGCATACTCGATATCTCAAATATTGCCTAAATATGATTTGTACGATGCACTTTATATACTTTTTCTCTAACTTTTCTTGGAAGTTCAATCACATATGCGTGCTTCCTTCATCATTTCATAAGTGAGGTAATATTGTTCCATTTTCCTTCTTTGAAAGTAATCCTTTTACTTTTGCATGTTGTCTATGTTCAAAATGCTTGATATGCTTGTTGTATGAACTAATCATGAATGTTGACTTCCAAAAATTTCAATTGATGTATTTCATTTCATATACTTATAGTGAATTCATGCTATTTTTCTTCTATACTTGAAATATATTCTTGGTGTATAAGCATGTTATCTATTCTGGCATGAAATTTGTTTGAACATGTTATAATGTCAAAAAAAAAATTGTAGTGTGTCATTGTTATGTTTACATCTCTGTTTTTTATTTGAGTGGTGATAAATCTATATATCGTCTTGCTAGAGCACATGTGTGTGCAACATTTGGGAGCACCAAAAGTATATGTCACGTAATTGTGTCGCTTTTATAGCAACTCAAGAGTTTTTTCTTACATTGTATCCTTCATCTTTCATGTTTATTGTATATGTTATTTGTCATAAGTTGTGGAAACCATGTTATATTGTTGCTTTAAATGCTTTTATTTATGTTTAGGCATTTTTCAATATTTACATCATTCTTTGTGAGTGTTGTTTTATTTATGATATTATTTTTGCAAATGCCTTTGTGTGTTATATTAGTATATGTGTGATATAAGATACTTCTCATGGATTTCTTGTCTCTTTATAATATTGTCGCACCTCGGAAAAAATGGGGATACGACTTCAAAGCGAAGCGCGATCGCACGCTCGCAATGATGGACTGAACAGAGTCGCCACCGAACTTTATTTATTCCTAAGAAGGAAAGGGGAAATATCGATAAAACCCAAGACAAAAAGAAAGGATAAGATATGGTCATCGCAACCAATATCAGGGTTCGGGAGTCGATTACGTAAGGGGAAGGTATTAGCACCCCTCACGTCCGTTGTACTCAACGGGAACCATTAGGTCAGTTGTGTGCGTTAATGTTAGTTTAAAATATTAGGCTTTTCGAGTTATTAGGTGGGAAAGAAAGAGTAGAAGAGAGAAGAAAATGTTTTTAGAGTTTTGTCGAAGGACTAAACCTAAGTTTTTTTATTAATGGGCCTGACAAGATTTACAAATCCTGCTCCTACGTATCTCAAAAGAGAAATCAAGGCTTACGTAGTTCTGGGTAGAAAAATGTTTGTTTGTTGGTCGATTTTAGCGAAAGCTATATTGTATTAATCGACGAAAACATTGTTTTACCCAAAACAGATGAGGAGTGGACGCATACCACACATCGAACGGATTTATAGATCTACATTCGGAAAAGCGTCGTTTATCTCTACTCAACAATCGTGGCCGAAACATTGTTTAGTATCACTTAAGACAATATATCTTTCATTTATGAAAAAGGTTTTTGATTAGTCGCACAGCGGCGAGAGAAGAGTTTGATTGGTTGGATGTATTTTGAGTGATGGCGAGAACTTGGATGAGCGAGATATACATCTCGAATCCTAGCCTCAGGAGTGCATGGTATACACCATGTTCCATTTCCATCTTTATTGAAAAAAAGTTAAAATAGGAATTAAGTATTTTGGAATTTGATTGGGAAATGGTTTGAAGAAACCGCATTGACAATTTTAGGCGATGGCGAGAGTTAAGATTGGCGAGGCATACGTCTCGAATCTTAACCTCAGGAGTGCATGGTATACACCATGTTCCATTTCCACCTTTATTAAAAGTGTTAAATAAGATTTAGGTATCTTAGATTTGATTGAGAAAGGGTTTGACGAAACCACATTGACAATTTTAGGCGATGGCGAGAGTTAAGATTGGCGAGGCATACGTCTCGAATCTTAACCTCAGGAGTGCATGGTATACACCATGTTCCATTTCCACCTTTATTGAAAAAGTGTTAAATAAGATTAGGTATTTTGAGTTTTGTTGTGAAAATGACTTGACCTAGATCAAGTATGGATTGGGCGTTTGAGAAAGATTTGACTGAGTGTTTGAGAAAGCAAAGTGGGTAAATTTGGATGATGGCGAGAGCTAGGATTGGCGAGATATACATCTCGAATCCTAGTCTCAGGAGTGCGTGGTATACACCACGTTCCATTTCCATCTTTATTGAAAAAGTCTTGACTATGAATTAATATTTTTTTGAGTTTTTGATTATGAAAATGGCTTGACGTTGAATCAAGCATTTGATGAAAGTTTGAAAAAGATGGGATGGAATAGGAGGGAGAAATGAGTTGATTGGTTTATTGAGAAATATGCTCGACGTTGGATCGAGTCTTTATTTTGTATTTTTGAAATTTGTTGATTTTATTCTTGTGTTAGTGTCTAATTAAACAACCAAACAGTAAAAGAAATAAAAAGTACAAAATTATTACATATTGGGGGAGTGGGGTACATTTGTCAAATGGGGATTAAACAATCATGAAATAAATAAAATCAGGCCCAAATAATGCATGAGTGTAAGTGCAAGGGAACCGGCTCATTGTAAGAAAGCCCAAGAGTAAGCTATGTGAGGTTGATGGCGATGCTTAAAAAAGCAATCGACTTACGAGGGTGTGAAAAAGGGGCTCGATATTAAATCGAGAAAAGTATGATTTTTGAAAATGGTTTTGCATGCATGATGGATTTAATAAAAAACATGGACATAAAAAACTATTAAAAGAAACAAAATGCTAAAAGATAATAAAATACTAAAAAGAAATGAAATACTAAAAAAGAAATACTAAAAAAAGAAATACTAAAACTACTATCTACGAGCATCGAACCCACTCCTCTTGAGACTATGGCACTATCCTCTCTCCACTAGACTACTTACTAACTAACTGATAATTTATTGCTAACTTAAATATATAAACTAAAATAAATTAAAAAAAAAAGGATTAAAATAAAAACTAAAATAAAAAAGAAGACTATTGGTCTACTGGTAGTTAAACCCAGCCGTATGGCTGTTGGGTTTACAAAGGGAAGAAATTGAAAATAATAAAATACCACTATTAAATACTATCCTAGGAAAAATGAATGTTTTTTTTTTATTATTTATTATTTATTCTATTTTGAAATAAATTAAAAGAAAAGGAAAAAAAAAGAAAACGTAACAGAAGCTCAACATATCTCTCCCTCTCGGTATCACTCTCTTCTCACTCCACCATTCAAACTCACTCACACTTATCTCTCAATCTCTAACCTCACTCAATCACTCACTCTCCCAACGAGTCTCTCTCAACCGCGTCACTCTCAACTTCAATCACACCAAACCCTCTTTCAATCGCGTGTTCTCAAGCTCTCGTCCCTCTCACAAAACCCGCTCAAACATCGTCTCTCAAACAAGGCACAAAGTGCGACAAGTCAAAATCCATGGTTCTCAAAAGAAAATTGGACAGGACGGCTAACCTTCGACGGCGGCGGCGAGCTCAGGTAATGCTTTCTTATCCCTTCCTCTCTTCAAGCGCTGGTTTTCTTCTTTTAGGATTAGGGTTTTAATTTGGCCGCCTCTCCCCCCTTTTCGAATCCGATCTCACAAACTCGTCTCCTTTTTATATATGCAGCTTAGGGTTTCGGTTGGTGTTTAAAGGCTCAAAGGAGAAAGTTTCAGAAGCACTTTTGTTGCTCAGAAACGCTTTTATCCTGTTTCACGCTACACTTCCGGAAACGGTACCTTGAACTCTTTCTTTCTCTCTGAATTTGTCCTTATGCTCAATTTGGGAAATTTTGGATTCTAATGCTTGTCAATTGTTTTTGTATTACTGCAGTAACATTGAACATTGGAGAAATGCAACAGCAAAAAACACTATGAGTTGTTATCTTGAATCTTCTGAATTGTTGTTGTTGGTTTGCAAGTGATAAACAACTCCAACTCAAACTCATCATCGCTTTTCTTTTTCTATTTTCTGTGTTTTCTTCACTCTGTATTGTTATTGGTGCTTGTATCAGTTTCTATGTCTTGGTATCGGTTTGGTAGAACACAAGAGAGAATCATCCGAAAATGACAACCTGCCGGAAGGAATTTGGCCTGCGACTCGGTGTCTTCTATTTGATACTGTTTAATATTTGCTTGCTTGCTGCTGATATCACTGTGGTTAATATTGTGCAGGAAATTGAAGATCAAGCGGTTGCAAGGAAATAAAACAGGTTGCTTGAACCGATGCAGTTTTTGAGGATGGCCTTGGATTTGCTTCCACTGTTTTCATTGAATTGTATCAATCTTTTGCCGAGAAAAGGTTTGTGATAGGCAGGGCAGTTTCCAGCATTCTAGGATGGATACCAGAGCTAAATTGGCTTCAGATGCTTTAATGATACACGATGTGTTGTCAACGTGGCCTCATGAACATTTGGTATCCTGATACTTATTCATCGAGATCTGTTTACTCTCGGCATTTTCAGATAGAGAATCATGGCTTGAATTAATACTGAGCATATCACTGGTTTTTCTGTCATCATGCTGCAGGTTTGAGTGTTGGAAATGGTAGTTTCTTGGTCTCTAACCATCCTTCATGTGCATTGTTGAGTTGTTGAGTTGCCATACGCATGATAGATTTACATCTTCGGTTGGTCTTTCGCAGGTAACGCACACATGGAAAGAGTTAGCATGGAGGCTCTCACTTGCAACTGTTGGAGAATTAAACAACCGCTTTTGAAACAGGGACCGATGCCGGATGTACGTCGGTGTTTGAATGAGTCTCACCTTTTCTTGTTATTCTTTTTGTAAAAAATGATCAATAGTATTTGGAACTCGAAACTCAGCGTCTTTTTATCTTCAACGGTCACAACTTTTCTATTTCTGTATAAATATAGCAGCTTCATTAACAGGTATAATATAGAATTTGTTGTATTCCTGCACAAAAATCTGCCCATGTTTATTCCAAACAATGTTTCCAGCCTGTTGATTTTAATGCCGTGTTTTATTATTTTTCCAACTCATAGTGATGCAACCTTTGGGAATTAGCCAATTGTCTGAGGGACAATGCCTATGAATAGAACTATATTTTTTGTATAGCTCCTTGGCGAGATTTTTATCATTGACCGCAGAATCTAATGCTGCCATAAAATCTACGTCTTCATTTGGTGATTCCACCATACAGGCCAAGCCTGCCAACTTGTAAAACAGAACAGCAACCAATACACGTGCATACAACTCTTCAAGAATCCTCATCAAATGCAACTGAACCGTATAGGGATAGTAGCTTAAAATCTTTCAAATAAAACTTTATAATTATAGGATTTAATAGCCATAACCCTGTTAAGTGCAACGCTGAAGGTCAAATTGTCCGAGGATTTTCAATAAACCAATTCAGTGGTCCTGGTGCATTGCCTCTTTGATGCATGCTCTCATCATTAAATAACAAAGGATGTAAAACAGGTGATAAAAAGATGACAAAAGAGCCGCAATCAAAGCAACTCTTTGCTTGTTGTAATTTATTTGTAATATCCAAGATGAATGCACCAAATTCCAAATAACTTGTGCATCTATCTCATGACTACAGGAAACAACTGCACTTGGTGTCACTTTGGCAACTATTTTTTAAAGCATGGATAAAACAGAACTCCCTCCAACATTTTCAAAGCTCTCAATAAGATTACCAAAAATGCATCTCAGAGTGTCATCTGAGAAGAAAGTGTAGTTTTCCTCCAAATGAATCCCATTTTTGAGAGCATGAGAAAGAATTGGCAGCAAAAATTCTAAGCATGCCCACTTAATATCCAACAAAATAGCCCTTCGAGATCTTTCCAAAATTCCGGCTCCTAGGAGATCACTTGACACTCACGAAAAAGGAGTACCACATTAGAGGAACAAAATCATGAGGAATAAATGAATGAAATGATGATACGAATATCAGGGTCAAAATCAGGGTGTGACAGTTGCCCCTATTTAAGCGTCTTCAACTAGAGAATATGAAGCAGGGCACTCTTCATATGATCATAGTGGGAGATGATTAAATACTAAGAAGACCCGGATTTTGATCCTGAATCCCCATGACATGATGTGATATGATATGATATGCCATGATATGCCATGATATGCATGGATATGCATGGATGCATGATTCTTTTTTTTTTGTAATTTTATCTGCTAGGGATATGATGGACCCTTAACAGGAGATGCTACTAGACAGACCAAAACTGTGGGGAATACTGATGATCCACAGGGAGACAAACAAATGGTAAGAAACAACTTGCGGGGGAGACAGTCCTGCTTGGAGAATCAGGCACACACTGGGGAGTATTCAAAGTGAGGTTTGATGAACGGCACTTAGAATACAAGGGATTTTGGTAGTAAGTTCACATACGACTTACTAACCTGAATAAAGGAAAAGATGCTACAACCAGTTCACACATGACCTGACAACGCTGGGGACTAATCAAGGAGAAAACTCTTCAGAACAGGTTCATGTATGACCTGATACCGGAATAGGGGTTCAACAAACAGGTTCATACATGACCTGAATGGATATTGAACAAAGAATCTTCAGAGCAGGTTCAAGTATGACCTGACCCCGGAATAAAAGGTTCAATGACAGGTTCAAGATGACCTGAATAGGATTGAACAAAGAACCTTCAGAGTAGGTTCAAGCATGACCGGACCCCGGAATAAAATGGTTCAATGACAGGTTCGTACATGACCTGAATAAGATTGAACAAAGAATCTTCAGAGTAGGTTCAAGCATGAACGGACCCCGGAATAAAAAGGTTCAATGACAGGTTCATACATGACCTGAATAGGATTGAACAAAGAATCTTCAGAGTAGGTTCAAGCATGACCGGACCCCGGAATAGAAAGGTTCAATGACAGGTTCGTACATGACCTGAATAGGATTGAACAAAGAATCTTCAGAGTAGGTTCAAGCATGACCGGACCCCGGAATAAAAAGGTTCAATGACAGGTTCGTACATGACCTGAATAGGATTGAACAAAGAATCTTCAGAGTAGGTTCAAGCATGACCGGACCCCGGAATAAAAAGGTTCAATGACAGGTTCGTACATGACCTGAATAGGATTGAACAAAGAATCTTCAGAGTAGGTTGAAGCATGACCGGACCCCGGAATAAAAAGGTTCAATGACAGGTTCGTACATGACCTGAATAGGATTGAACAAAGAATCTTCAGAGTAGGTTCAAGCATGACCGGACCCCGGAATAGAAAGGTTCAATGACAGGTTCGTACATGACCTGAATAGGATTGAACAAAGAATCTTCAGAGTAGGTTCAAGCATGACCGGACCCCGGAATAAAAAGGTTCAATGACAGGTTCGTACAGGACCTGAATAGGATTGAACAAAGAATCTTCAGAGTAGGTTCAAGCATGACCGGACCCCGGAATAAAAAGGTTCAATGACAGGTTCGTACATGACCTGAATAGGATTGAACAAAGAATCTTCAGAGTAGGTTCAAGCATGACCGGACCCCGGAATAAAAAGAATTGGACTCTGACCGTAAGCAATGGACTACAACCAGCTTTTAACGGATTTTGCCAACAACAATTGGACTTGAAAATGACTGCGAAAACCGGATGTTGGTTTAGCGATACCAAAGACAAGCTGGAATCAAAGGTCAACGGATCATAGGATCAACAACAAGACCTAGGTCAATGCAAAATGAGCATGAAGTACATTTCGGCTATGCATGATTTGAATGCATGATATATGAATGATCATGATTATGAGAAGGCTGACACTTGGCAGACTGGGTGTTTGTAGAGACAGAGATTCTGATTCATCAACACCAATAACTCATACTCGTGCAATTAACAGGCGCATCCAGGGGAGAAACTATCATGATTGACAGTTATAAATAACCAAAGGCCCATCCTTCTAGAGGATTCATGAGTTGTATTCCATGGGGACTTTTGTTGGTGATCCTGGAGTATTTATGCAAACTTTGAGCCTTTCGGGGAAACAAATGATTTTCCTTCGATTTTCACATGTATCAAAGTAAATTTGTTCTAAGTTTCAAATTCTTTTCCCAAGTTTCAAAATTTCATTATTAACAAATAAATGACATTTTGCATAACAAAGAAGAGCATAGATGAACACAAATTAACAATGATTGGGAAAACTTGTATTTTATTCAAGAATGGTAGCACACAAATGGCGTAGCTCCATAGAGTGTTACATTTTTTTGAAAATGGCAATAAGGAAAGGTTTACATTGAATTCAATGACCACTAACATCCTTAATAGATATGATTCCCCCAAAACCTTGCTTCTAAGGGGAGTGACTGGATTAATCTTCCACCTCCAATTCTTTGGTGTAAATCAGTAACAACTGATGCAGTTTATGCCTTTATGCCCCTAACTTTTGCCTGGATTGCCCTTTCGGGTTTTCAATCCACCGGGACGCTCTTTTTTGTCTAAGTCGCCTTTTCAGGTTTTCAACTTAGCGAGCTACCATTTTTATTCATCCCTAACTTTTGCCTGGACCGCCCTTTCGGGTTTTCAGTCCACCGGGATACCCTTTTTTTGCCTAAATCGCCCTTTCAGGTTTTCGATTTAGCGGGTTTTTATTAGGCATAGTATTTTTTAACTGCATCAGAGTTCACGGGATGTGAGAGTTCTTCATCATCCATAGTTGTGAGAATCAAGGCTCCTCCGGAGAAAACTTTCTTTACAACATATGGGCCTTCATAATTGGGAGTCCACTTCCCACGTGAGTCCTTGTGTATTGGCAAGATCTTCTTAAGCACGAGGTCTCCTTCTCTGAATTCCCGAACACGTACTTTCTTGTCAAAAGCCCTTTTAAGCCGTTTTTGGTATAATTGTCCATGGCACAAAGAAGTCAATCGCTTCTCATCTACGAGGTTCAACTGATCAAATCTGTTTTGAATCCACTCAGCCTCTTCTAGCTTGGTCTCCATCAAGATTCTCATTGAAGGTATCTCTACTTCAATTGGGAGAACTGCTTCCATCCCATATACTAAAGAGAACGGGGTTGCCCCTGTTGAAGTGCGGACGGAAGTCCGATATCCATGCAATGCGAAGGGTAGCATTTCGTGCCAATCCTTATAGGTTTTTACCATTTTCTGCAGGATCTTCTTGATGTTTTTATTAGCGGCTTCAACAGCGCCATTCATCTTTGGACGATATGGTGAAGAGTTATGGTGCTCAATCTTGAAGCTCTCGCATAATTCCTTCATGGTCTTATTGTTCAGATTCGTCCCATTATCTGTGATGATCCGGCTTGGAATTCCATAACGGCAAATGATCTCTTTCTTGAGAAACCGTGCAACCACTTGTTTTGTCACATTAGCATAAGAGGCGGCTTCTACCCATTTGGTAAAGTAATCAATGGCAACCAGGACGAAGCGGTGACCATTGGAAGCTTTAGGCTCGATGGCGCCAATCATGTCGATGCCCCACATTGAGAAAGGCCAAGGTGACGTCAAAACATTTAGTAGGGTCGGAGGCACGTGTACCTTGTCGGCATAGATTTGGCATTTATGACATTTTCTAGCATAATTGAAACAGTCAGATTCCATGGTCAACCAGTAATAACCAGCTCTCAAAATCTTCTTGGCCATGGCATGTCCATTGGCGTGAGTCCCAAAGGATCCTTCATGAATCTCCTTGATCAACATGTCCGCTTCACGTCCATCCACGCATCTGAGCAGAATCATGTCGTGATTTCTCTTGTACAACACACCATTGCTCAAGAAGAATTTGGATGCTAATTTCCTCAATGTTTTCTTGTCAAGGGTTGTGGCATCTGTTGGATATTCTTGATTTTGCAAAAAGCATTTGATGTCGTGAAACCAGGGTTTACCATCGGCTTCCTCTTCAACTGACTGGCAGTAGGCAGGCTCAACTTTCCGCTCGATTTGAATGAGAGGTGCTTCATTATGGAATCTGACTTGGTACATTGAAGCCAACATAGCCAAAGCATCGGCAATTTGATTCTCAGTTCTCGGGATATGACGGAAAGTGATCTCGTCAAAGTATTTTATCAATTCCATGACATGGGCACGATATGGGATCAACTTGGTATCACGGGTTTCCCATTCGCCCTTGACTTGGTATATCACCAAGGCTGAATCTCCACATACTTCAAGGATTTTGATTCGGAGATCAATTGCTGCTTCAATGCCTAGGATGCACGCCTCATATTCTGCTATATTGTTCGTGCAATCAAAACACAACCTTGCCGTGAAAGGAGTGTATCCACCATTTGGATTTAACAGGACAGCTCCTACGCCATGCCCCATGTAGTTGGAGGAACCATCAAACATGAGCTTCCACCGAGATCCGGGTTCAGGTCCTTCATCAAATCCTGGGATTTCACAGTCCTTCACTACCATAATGTCTTCATCCGGGAAGTCAAACTTCAACGACTGGTAATCTTCAACAGGCTGGTTTGCCAAGTAATCGGACAACACACTTCCTTTTATGGCTTTCTGAGACACATATTGGATGTCGTACTCGGATAGCAACATCTGCCAACGGGCGAGTCTTCCAGTCAAAGCGGGCTTTTCAAAGATGTACTTTATTGGATCCATTTTTGAGATCAACAAAGTAGTGTGGCAAATCATGTATTGTCTTAGACGACGAGCGGCCCATGCTAAAGCGCAACAAGTTTTCTCCAAGAGTGAGTATCGGGATTCACAATCGGTAAACCTCTTACTCAGATAATAGATGGCATGTTCCTTTCGACCGGTTTCGTCATGTTGTCCTAGCACACATCCCATTGACTTTTCAAGCACAGTTAAGTACATAAAGAGTGGTCTCCCCTGAACAGGTGGAATTAGAATAGGGGGCTCTTGCAGGTACTGTCCGATTCTCTCAAAAGCCATTTGGCAGTCAGAATTCCATTCAACTGCTTGATCTTTTCGAAGCAATTTGAAGATAGGCTCACAGGTGGCCGTCATATGTGAGATAAACCTTGAGATATAATTCAAACGTCCCAGGAAGCCTCTAACCTCTCGCTCGGTGCGTGGAGCAGGCATCTCTTGTATAGCTCGGACTTTGTCAGGATCTACCTCAATTCCTCGTTGGCTAACAACGAAACCAAGCAACTTTCCGGATCGGACACCGAAGGTGCATTTAGCAGGATTTAGTCGTAGTCGAAATTTCCGAAGACGCTCAAACAGCTTTTGCAAGTGGTCTATATGATCCTCTTCACTTTGAGATTTTGCAATCATATCATCCACATAGACCTCAATTTCCTTATGCATCATATCATGGAAAAGAGTGACCATTGCTCTTTGGTAAGTTGCCCCAGCATTTTTGAGACCGAAAGGCATTACCTTGTAGCAAAATGTTCCCCAAGGGGTGATGAATGTGGTCTTTTCCATGTCTTCTGGATCCATCTTGATTTGATTGTAACCCGAGAATCCGTCCATAAAGGAGAAGACTGCGAACTTAGCAGTGTTGTCTACCAGAGTGTCAATATGTGGCAGGGGGAAATCGTCCTTTGGACTAGCTTTGTTTAGATCCCTATAATCGACACACATCCTGACCTTTCCATCTTTTTTGGGTACTGGCACAATGTTGGCTACCCATTGAGGGTACTTTGCAACTGCTAGAAAACCGGCATCAAATTGACGTTTCACCTCGTCACAAATCTTTAGAGCCATGTCGGGTCTTGCTCTTCGGAGCTTCTGCTTCACTGGCGGACAATCTGGCTGTAGCGGTAACTTGTGGACAACAATGTCAGTATCTAAACCTGGCATATCCTGATATGACCAAGCAAATACATCTACATATTCATGTAGCAACCTGATCAATCTTTCCTTGATGCTTGCCTCAAGCGTAGTCCCGACTTTGACCTCTTTCTTGTCTTCCTCAGTGCCAAGGTTGATTGTTTCCACTGGTTCTTGATGTGGCTGAAGGGCCTTTGACTCGTGCTCGAGCATCCTTTCTAGTTCTTCTGGGAAATCCCAATCTTCCTCACTCTCCTCTTCCGCTTGGTAGATGGGGAGTTCAAAATTATAGGAAGTAGCGGGGTCATCGAATTCAACTGGTTTATTGATTATTCTGCATGTTTTTTAATGATGGGTTTTTTAGAAAAATGGAAATAAAATGCAAAAAGAAGTAAAAATATTTTTGTAGTTTTTGAAAGGATTGCCATTTTAAGAAAAACAACAGATAAATGAAAAGACAAGAATTTGAACAAAATGCTCTTTATTTGTCATAATGATTTTTTTGAAATTCAAAAGGGGCCCTACAAATGATCCATTAGCCTTGGGCAGAGCTAAGGATTTTCAAAAACACACAAAGGAAACAACAATTACTTTGACACAGGAAAAACTTCCGGAATCTCAACCGCTTCCCAGTTTGTTAAGGCGGCTTCACACCGGTATATCAGATTCGATGTCTCTCCATCTTCAGTGTCATCTTCCACTGCACCAACTTGTTCTCCATGGATAAACCCTTTGCTTAGGAAAACTTCTTGAATGCTCCGCACACGGTCCTTTGCAGGGACCAGGGCTCCTCCAACAGCAGAAGGCTTGTACCCCAAACCAAAACGGTCATTCTTCTCATTGACGTTGATAACTTGCCCCCAACCTGCAGGGCCTCCACTTTCAACTGCTGATTTTGCACTCTTCAAAGAAGCGAATGACAAACTAGCTTTCTCAACAGGATCCTTAACCTCTTCAAGTGTGGCATTGGATATTTCTAGGGCTTGAAAGGAGGTTTCTAAGGCATCCTCATCGGCCTCAATGTAACGGAAAGAGGAGAGTTGACTGATGATAAAGTCCTCTTCGCCTGAGACAATAACGAGCTTGTTATCGACAACGAACTTCATCTTTTGATGTAGAGTAGAAGTTACTGCCCCAGCGGCATGTATCCATGGGCGTCCCAAAAGGCAGCTATAAGCTGGATTTATGTCCATGACTTGGAAATTGATGGGGAATACATGCGGTCCAATCTGTATCGGTAACTCTACCTCCCCAACTACCGTCCTTCGTGAACCATCAAATGCTTTCACCACAAGCGCACTAGGTTTCAACTCCGAACCTTGGTAAGACAGTTTAGAAAGTGCCCTCTTTGGTAGAACATTGAGGGATGATCCAGTGTCCACTAAAACTCTGGCTAGAGCATCTTCTTGGCACTTTATGGACACATGCAAGGCGCGGTTGTGATTCTTCCCCTCTTTGGGCAGCTCTTCATTACTGAAGCTTAGAGTGTTGCAGGCTGTGATATTGGCGACCACTCCATCGAATTGGCCGACCGTTATATCCTGGGTAACATGAGCCTGAGCAAGCACTTTTAGTAGAGCCTCCCTATGAGCTTCGGAATTCAGAAGCAAGGACAAGATAGATATTTTTGATGGCGTTTGATGCAATTGATCAACTATCTTGTAATCAGATTTCTTTATTATCCTTAAGAACTCACTTGCTTCATCTGTTTGTACAGCCGGCTGTGCCCCTCCACGTTCTGGGGTAGGATTTACATTTGTAGTTCCCCTTGCTGGCTCTTGAGGGTTCACATCAAAATTGGGAGTATAAATCCGACCACTACGGGTCATTCTGCTTGTTCCTGCGATATTGGTGATGTCGGCGTCAACATTCTCCACACCTTTCTTACTTTCAGTGGCCTCAGGTTTTCCATCCACCACTCCATCTACCACTGTTATGCCGTACTTCCAGGGTACTGCCTTGGTACTTTCAAAAGGAAATGGTGTAGGCATGCATACCACCACGGGTGACGGATGAACAACGTCTCTTCTGTGATAAGTCACCTCAAACGGTTCCGGTATGTTAAAAACGGGTTCAATGACCGAAATCTCCTCATTCGTTGTCGGACCACAAATTTGCAAAATGCCTTGATTCATCAAATTCTGAATGTCATTTCGTACCACTCTACATCCTTTCGGCTGAATGGCACATTCCTCACAACTATCGTGACAAGTATCAATCAATCTAGCCCTCACCAATCCTGCATGAAGCGCTAGCAGCGGAGTTTTAACATCTTCCACATTTTTGATTACACACACATCAGAAGCATCTTCAACGGCATTGACATCACCATGTGCTGGCAAAGGGTTGTTCTTGACATTGGGTCCGACGTCTCGAAACGACAGAATCTTCTTTTCAACCAGGTCTCGCACAATATGCTTTAAAGCATAACATCCTTCTAAATCATGTCCAGGGGCACCCCCATGGAAAGGACAATGAGCATCTGGATTGTACCACGGAGGTAAAGGATTTGGTGGAGGACCCAAAGATCTGGGCGTCACTAAACCTTTTTGTAGCAATGATGGGTACAATTCAGTGTATGTCATAGGGATTGAAGCAAACGGAACTCTATTTCTTGGCACCCTATTTTGATTTGGAGGATTTTGTGGTCGAGGAGCCTGTGCCCTTGGCTGTTGATAAGCAGGCGGCGCGGGCGCTTGCTGATATATCGGCGCTTGTTGAGCAGGAACAGGTTGATAAACTGAAGCTTGTGGTTGGTTAAAATTTGGCGTGACAGCTGCCACATAAGGTTGTTGGACATATTGTACTGGATAAGCTGGTTGTTGTTGAGAAAATTGGTGTTGTTTCTTCCATGAATGACTTCTTCTTTGGCTGGTTGACACTGCATTCGTATCCCCCTCCTTCTTTCTTTGAAATCCTCCAGGAAACTTTTTGGCATTACCACCAGATGTTTCAGAGGTAGTCGTCATCTTTCCATTCTTTAATCCAAGTTCGACCTTTATGCCTACAGCGACCAGGTCAGAGAAACTTGCAGATACGCTACTTACCATTCTTTCATAGAACACAGGTTTAACTGTATCCATGAACCAATCCGCTAATTCCTTCTCAGCCAGAGGTGGTTCGACTTGCGAGGCCACTTCTCTCCATCGTTGCGCATACTCCTTAAAAGACTCCTTGTCTTTCTGGGACATGCTGAGCAGTTGTCTCCTATCTGGGGCCATATCCATGTTATACTTGTAGTGTTGGATGAAGGCATCAGATAAGTCCTGGAAACACCGAATCCTACTCTGATCCAGGCTTAGGTACCACTTGGAGGGAGCACCCCTCAGGCTATCCTGGAAGCAATGTATCATGAGCTTGTCATCCTCTACATGCGCAGCCATTTTTCGATAGTACATAATGAGGTGACTCTTAGGACACGAGTGGCCCTCATACTTATCGAAATCTGGGGTCCTGAACTTTGCTGGGATCACAAGACCGGACACCAGGCACATCTCCTTAGCTGTAGCACCAAAAACTTGGTCACCTTCCATAGCCCTCAATCTCTTCTCAAGCAGCTGGTAGTTCTCCTTCATCCCTCTTAGGTCCTCCTGCCTTTCCTCATCTTCATCTGAAAAGTCTGGGGCGTGTTGTTGGTCCTCAAAGTAGGGTTGCACATGTGCCCGAACGAGAGGAGGTGCGAACGTGTGAACCACTGGATGGTTTTCATTGATGGTCGGTAGAGGAGCTGTCTGCTGAGCAGATGGTGCAAAACCAGGGGCACCTTCTACTGCAGGAGTGAAACCAGGAGGTAAACCATAGGTTGGCCAGGTTGTTGGTACCGCCCTCGCAGGTTGGGGTTCAATCGTTGGACCGGCGATTTCAGAAACAACCGTTGTTTGGGTGTCTAGCTTTGCCCTGATGACTTGTAATATCTCCATGACCTGCCCCATGTTTCCACGCAGGTCTTCGAGCTCTGAGCTCACTCGCTCCAATTCATGCTCTTGATCTGCCATCCTTTGACGAGGTCGGGCACGAGTATTGTATTGGTGTTGAAAATTCAGCGTGAAACTGGAGGAAGAAAGGACAGAATGAGACTCTGTTTTGAAAATGCATGAATGCATGTATGGATGCATTTGGTTTGCAAAACTCTTGGTTAGTTTCAATCATTCATTTCAAAAACATCACAACACTTGTTTGCAAATATTTAAAATAATAAGGCAATGAAACACAATAAAATGAATCTCAAAAGCAATTTTTCATTAATCTCATATTCAAGTTCAAACACAAACAACGTGCTCATGGTTTATGGGCTTTCCGAACCGTAGCAAGGTCGGTAGTTAACCCTTCTAACATTGCCTTACAAAACTTAATGAAATTATAGACTTGATGCGGTGTGTTCTCTGGACACATGCACCAATCAGCTTCTTGCAGCTTCTCAGGTAGCTCACGCATGATGGAACTCGCAAATCCGGACAGCTTCAAAAATTTGCCCTTCCACTCAGTGTAGAGCCCTTGGAGATCTTGGATAATGCGCACATCTTCAGCCTTAGTCGCCTCTATGTCCCTATAGAGGTTCCTCCAATATCTGCATTCATTCAGTAACACCATATAGGCAGCATCTTGATCCCCACCTTCAAGTGCCTGGATTCTAGCGTCGGCTCAATCCAAATGATGTTTCAATCGTGTGCACACTCTCTCTGACTCTTCGGTCTTCAGCTTCTCACGTTCCAGAGCATCCTTGTACTTCTGAATTGTATTCTCCAATTCACGAGTACGAATCTCAGAAATCAACCGTGCTTCCCTTTTCATCTCAAGGGTCAGCTCCAAAGTCTTGTTGAGCTTTTGAATCCGGAGTAAAGCTCTATCCAACTCCTCTTCCTTTGATTTGAACACAGATTTAGTGCTAAAGAGCGCTTGTCCAAACTTTTCTCTCCTGGCTTCAGACTCTCTAGCTCTTTTGTTGGAGACTTCAAGCTCTTTGTCCTTCTTTTGTTGATCGTCTTTCAAGTTCCCATTCTCCACCGAAACTCGGCCAAGCCTAATTCTCAAATCAGCATTTTCCAATTCCAACTCCTTGATACGGTTGTTGAGCTTCTCCACATCTTCAGGTAATATGGGCTCTGGCTCAGGAATCACTGGATAGATAGAAGGATCAAATGGATACGGGAGTTTAATCATCTGAACCCTCTCTCTAACCCAACAAGTGTAAGGCTCTTGGGCAATGACATTTCTCCTACCCAACTCCTTACCATTTCTGATAACTGCTTGCCAAGACCTCTTGATCTTTTTCACCATGGGATGATCCATTTCAATACCATGTAGGATGAAAGGCTCTAGAGCTTCAACTTTTGGAGGGCCATTCATAGGGTACCCATGCTGCCTCAGAGATAACATGGGGTTATAGTTAATGCAACCCTTGGTTCCTATTAACGGCACATTAGGGAAGTCTCCAATGCTGACAATCACATTCTCGGTTTCCCAATCTCGGATATACCACTTAACGTGACTGGAGGTGAGGGAAGCCAACTTCTGGAAAGGCTTAAGTTCTTTGGAGACAAAAGGACCTTCTTCAGGCATGTGGGATCTGAACCAAGCATGTAACAACTGTGCACAACACAAGATGATTCCTCCCTTCCTCTCATGACGATCATGGAGAGTGTAGTAGAGATCTGCCAAGAGGAACGGTACAGGGTTACCAGAGAAGAAAATTCTCACCGCCAGGTGGTCCACAAAATGGTCAATATTTGGGAAGAGGACTATCCCATATACCAACACGGCTAACACAGCATAAAAGGCTTCCCAATTCCCTTCTTTTTCCATCTTCTTGGCCTGATCTTCCAAGAACTTCCTAGAGAAACCACTGAAAGGTCCTTTCACATCCCAATTATCCACTACTTCGGAAACTTTCAGACCCAACGCTGAAGCTATTCTCTCGGGAGGGATATCTTCATCGAGCTTAGGAAATGGGTTATGGTCCTTCAAGTTCCGGCCTATGATCCTCTCAACTTCCTCCAAGGTAGGAGCCAACTGGAAGTCAGAAAATGTGAAACAACGGAGAGGTGGATCATAGAACTGAGCGATAGTCACTGCGGTCATCATGTCCATCTTCTCATTTAGGATGTCAAGAATTCTTCCATAGTTTTGTACGAAGCTGTTGAGTTTGAGGGGTGTTACTTTAGCACTCAACTTCTGTAGGCTGGTAAGGTCCACGTTCTTGTATTTGAACTGAAAAGTAACCCTTCTCTCAGGATTCATCTTGCTAACAAGTCTTGGATTCCTGAAATAATGCGAAACAACTAAGAGTTTTGCTTTTTATGCATATGCAATGAATGAATGGATGCAATGCCCTTTTTTATTTTTTTATTTTTTTTGGATAGGTTCAACGGTTCGAGGTATGGATAAATTTGATTGCTTTCCAAAACGGGGTTCTCACCGGGTATGATCTAGGGCTTTGTTACAAAGGATCCCCAGAGTCATTGATTCACAAGACTGTTTGACGCTTACGGGAAATACTTCCCGGTCGTCAACTCCATCAAGGGAATCTATTCTGGGTGAGGTTCTCGTACCGACTCTTACGAAGCATACACCTCGCGAGTCCGTACTACGTAACCATCGACTGGGTTCTAGACAGGGTACTCAGAGTCCTGGATTCAAAAGACTATTTGACGCTTACGGAAAATACTTTCCGGTCATCAACTCCATCTAGGGAATCTATTCTGAGCGAGGTTCTCGTATCGATTCTTACGAAGCATACACCTCGGGAATCCATACTACGCAACCATCATTTCTAGTCGGCCAAAGGTTTAATGTTCTAAAAGGTTCTTAGAGTCATGGACCCCTTTGAAACATCGCCGCTTACGAGGTATACACCTCGGGCGACAATATTTGCAAAAGGATCTACTCTAAGTGAGGTTCTCGTACCGACTCTTACGAAGTATACACCTCGGGAGTCCGTACTACTCAACCATCGTCCTATCTTATGTTTTTTCACTCTAGACTCGGGTGTAGAGTCTTTCCCACATGGTTTGCAATCAAATCATCCAAGTACCAACAATCACAATAGAACCAATATACAACAGATATATCAATATAATAATAAAGATAATCAAAAGCAATAAATAAGGAAAAGCCACACAATTAAACAAACAAAGGCACACAGACGTCCTAACTAGGCTTGACTCGCTTAGGGATTAGTGTCCCCAGCAGAGTCGCCATCTATCGCACCTCGGAAAAAATGGGGATACGACTTCAAAGCGAAGCGCGATCGCACGCTCGCAATGATGGACTGAACAGAGTCGCCACCGAACTTTATTTATTCCTAAGAAGGAAAGGGGAAATATCGATAAAACCCAAGACAAAAAGAAAGGATAAGATATGGTCATCGCAACCAATATCAGGGTTCGGGAGTCGATTACGTAAGGGGAAGGTATTAGCACCCCTCACGTCCGTTGTACTCAACGGGAACCATTAGGTCAGTTGTGTGCGTTAATGTTAGTTTAAAATATTAGGCTTTTCGAGTTATTAGGTGGGAAAGAAAGAGTAGAAGAGAGAAGAAAATGTTTTTAGAGTTTTGTCGAAGGACTAAACCTAAGTTTTTTTATTAATGGGCCTGACAAGATTTACAAATCCTGCTCCTACGTATCTCAAAAGAGAAATCAAGGCTTACGTAGTTCTGGGTAGAAAAATGTTTGTTTGTTGGTCGATTTTAGCGAAAGCTATATTGTATTAATCGACGAAAACATTGTTTTACCCAAAACAGATGAGGAGTGGACGCATCGAACGGATTTATAGATCTACATTCGGAAAAGCGTCGTTTATCTCTACTCAACAATCGTGGCCGAAACATTGTTTAGTATCACTTAAGACAATATATCTTTCATTTATGAAAAAGGTTTTTGATTAGTCGCACAGCGGCGAGAGAAGAGTTTGATTGGTTGGATGTATTTTGAGTGATGGCGAGAACTTGGATGAGCGAGATATACATCTCGAATCCTAGCCTCAGGAGTGCATGGTATACACCATGTTCCATTTCCATCTTTATTGAAAAAAAGTTAAAATAGGAATTAAGTATTTTGGAATTTGATTGGGAAATGGTTTGAAGAAACCGCATTGACAATTTTAGGCGATGGCGAGAGTTAAGATTGGCGAGGCATACGTCTCGAATCTTAACCTCAGGAGTGCATGGTATACACCATGTTCCATTTCCACCTTTATTAAAAGTGTTAAATAAGATTTAGGTATCTTAGATTTGATTGAGAAAGGGTTTGACGAAACCACATTGACAATTTTAGGCGATGGCGAGAGTTAAGATTGGCGAGGCATACGTCTCGAATCTTAACCTCAGGAGTGCATGGTATACACCATGTTCCATTTCCACCTTTATTGAAAAAGTGTTAAATAAGATTAGGTATTTTGAGTTTTGTTGTGAAAATGACTTGACCTAGATCAAGTATGGATTGGGCGTTTGAGAAAGATT
Organism: Lathyrus oleraceus; assembly: GCF_024323335.1. Taxonomy (NCBI): domain Eukaryota; kingdom Viridiplantae; phylum Streptophyta; class Magnoliopsida; order Fabales; family Fabaceae; genus Lathyrus; species Lathyrus oleraceus. The sequence continues at coordinate 224,909,903 of NC_066582.1, forward strand.
TGACTGAGTGTTTGAGAAAGCAAAGTGGGTAAATTTGGATGATGGCGAGAGCTAGGATTGGCGAGATATACATCTCGAATCCTAGTCTCAGGAGTGCGTGGTATACACCACGTTCCATTTCCATCTTTATTGAAAAAGTCTTGACTATGAATTAATATTTTTTTGAGTTTTTGATTATGAAAATGGCTTGACGTTGAATCAAGCATTTGATGAAAGTTTGAAAAAGATGGGATGGAATAGGAGGGAGAAATGAGTTGATTGGTTTATTGAGAAATATGCTCGACGTTGGATCGAGTCTTTATTTTGTATTTTTGAAATTTGTTGATTTTATTCTTGTGTTAGTGTCTAATTAAACAACCAAACAGTAAAAGAAATAAAAAGTACAAAATTATTACATATTGGGGGAGTGGGGTACATTTGTCAAATGGGGATTAAACAATCATGAAATAAATAAAATCAGGCCCAAATAATGCATGAGTGTAAGTGCAAGGGAACCGGCTCATTGTAAGAAAGCCCAAGAGTAAGCTATGTGAGGTTGATGGCGATGCTTAAAAAAGCAATCGACTTACGAGGGTGTGAAAAAGGGGCTCGATATTAAATCGAGAAAAGTATGATTTTTGAAAATGGTTTTGCATGCATGATGGATTTAATAAAAAACATGGACATAAAAAACTATTAAAAGAAACAAAATGCTAAAAGATAATAAAATACTAAAAAGAAATGAAATACTAAAAAAGAAATACTAAAAAAAGAAATACTAAAACTACTATCTACGAGCATCGAACCCACTCCTCTTGAGACTATGGCACTATCCTCTCTCCACTAGACTACTTACTAACTAACTGATAATTTATTGCTAACTTAAATATATAAACTAAAATAAATTAAAAAAAAAAGGATTAAAATAAAAACTAAAATAAAAAAGAAGACTATTGGTCTACTGGTAGTTAAACCCAGCCGCATGGCTGTTGGGTTTACAAAGGGAAGAAATTGAAAATAATAAAATACCACTATTAAATACTATCCTAGGAAAAATGAATGTTTTTTTTTTATTATTTATTATTTATTCTATTTTGAAATAAATTAAAAGAAAAGGAAAAAAAAGAAAACGTAACAGAAGCTCAACATATCTCTCCCTCTCGGTATCACTCTCTTCTCACTCCACCATTCAAACTCACTCACACTTATCTCTCAATCTCTAACCTCACTCAATCACTCACTCTCCCAACGAGTCTCTCTCAACCGCGTCACTCTCAACTTCAATCACACCAAACCCTCTTTCAATCGCGTGTTCTCAAGCTCTCGTCCCTCTCACAAAACCCGCTCAAACATCGTCTCTCAAACAAGGCACAAAGTGCGACAAGTCAAAATCCATGGTTCTCAAAAGAAAATTGGACAGGACGGCTAACCTTCGACGGCGGCGGCGAGCTCAGGTAATGCTTTCTTATCCCTTCCTCTCTTCAAGCGCTGGTTTTCTTCTTTTAGGATTAGGGTTTTAATTTGGCCGCCTCTCCCCCCTTTTCGAATCCGATCTCACAAACTCGTCTCCTTTTTATATATGCAGCTTAGGGTTTCGGTTGGTGTTTAAAGGCTCAAAGGAGAAAGTTTCAGAAGCACTTTTGTTGCTCAAAAACGCTTTTATCCTGTTTCACGCTACACTTCCGGAAACGGTACCTTGAACTCTTTCTTTCTCTCTGAATTTGTCCTTATGCTCAATTTGGGAAATTTTGGATTCTAATGCTTGTCAATTGTTTTTGTATTACTGCAGTAACATTGAACATTGGAGAAATGCAACAGCAAAAAACACTATGAGTTGTTATCTTGAATCTTCTGAATTGTTGTTGTTGGTTTGCAAGTGATAAACAACTCCAACTCAAACTCATCATCGCTTTTCTTTTTCTATTTTCTGTGTTTTCTTCACTCTGTATTGTTATTGGTGCTTGTATCAGTTTCTATGTCTTGGTATCGGTTTGGTAGAACACAAGAGAGAATCATCCGAAAATGACAACCTGCCGGAAGGAATTTGGCCTGCGACTCGGTGTCTTCTATTTGATACTGTTTAATATTTGCTTGCTTGCTGCTGATATCACTGTGGTTAATATTGTGCAGGAAATTGAAGATCAAGCGGTTGCAAGGAAATAAAACAGGTTGCTTGAACCGATGCAGTTTTTGAGGATGGCCTTGGATTTGCTTCCACTGTTTTCATTGAATTGTATCAATCTTTTGCCGAGAAAAGGTTTGTGATAGGCAGGGCAGTTTCCAGCATTCTAGGATGGATACCAGAGCTAAATTGGCTTCAGATGCTTTAATGATACACGATGTGTTGTCAACGTGGCCTCATGAACATTTGGTATCCTGATACTTATTCATCGAGATCTGTTTACTCTCGGCATTTTCAGATAGAGAATCATGGCTTGAATTAATACTGAGCATATCACTGGTTTTTCTGTCATCATGCTGCAGGTTTGAGTGTTGGAAATGGTAGTTTCTTGGTCTCTAACCATCCTTCATGTGCATTGTTGAGTTGTTGAGTTGCCATACGCATGATAGATTTACATCTTCGGTTGGTCTTTCGCAGGTAACGCACACATGGAAAGAGTTAGCATGGAGGCTCTCACTTGCAACTGTTGGAGAATTAAACAACCGCTTTTGAAACAGGGACCGATGCCGGATGTACGTCGGTGTTTGAATGAGTCTCACCTTTTCTTGTTATTCTTTTTGTAAAAAATGATCAATAGTATTTGGAACTCGAAACTCAGCGTCTTTTTATCTTCAACGGTCACAACTTTTCTATTTCTGTATAAATATAGCAGCTTCATTAACAGGTATAATATAGAATTTGTTGTATTCCTGCACAAAAATCTGCCCATGTTTATTCCAAACAATGTTTCCAGCCTGTTGATTTTAATGCCGTGTTTTATTATTTTTCCAACTCATAGTGATGCAACCTTTGGGAATTAGCCAATTGTCTGAGGGACAATGCCTATGAATAGAACTATATTTTTTGTATAGCTCCTTGGCGAGATTTTTATCATTGACCGCAGAATCTAATGCTGCCATAAAATCTACGTCTTCATTTGGTGATTCCACCATACAGGCCAAGCCTGCCAACTTGTAAAACAGAACAGCAACCAATACACGTGCATACAACTCTTCAAGAATCCTCATCAAATGCAACTGAACCGTATAGGGATAGTAGCTTAAAATCTTTCAAATAAAACTTTATAATTATAGGATTTAATAGCCATAACCCTGTTAAGTGCAACGCTGAAGGTCGAATTGTCCGAGGATTTTCAATAAACCAATTCAGTGGTCCTGGTGCATTGCCTCTTTGATGCATGCTCTCATCATTAAATAACAAAGGATGTAAAACAGGTGATAAAAAGATGACAAAAGAGCCGCAATCAAAGCAACTCTTTGCTTGTTGTAATTTATTTGTAATATCCAAGATGAATGCACCAAATTCCAAATAACTTGTGCATCTATCTCATGACTACAGGAAACAACTGCACTTGGTGTCACTTTGGCAACTATTTTTTAAAGCATGGATAAAACAGAACTCCCTCCAACATTTTCAAAGCTCTCAATAAGATTACCAAAAATGCATCTCAGAGTGTCATCTGAGAAGAAAGTGTAGTTTTCCTCCAAATGAATCCCATTTTTGAGAGCATGAGAAAGAATTGGCAGCAAAAATTCTAAGCATGCCCACTTAATATCCAACAAAATAGCCCTTCGAGATCTTTCCAAAATTCCGGCTCCTAGGAGATCACTTGACACTCACGAAAAAGGAGTACCACATTAGAGGAACAAAATCATGAGGAATAAATGAATGAAATGATGATACGAATATCAGGGTCAAAATCAGGGTGTGACAAATATTTTCAAAGGGGGAGAAGCATCTGTAAGATGAAGTTAGGATGCATACATTCAGGGGAGCCTTCATGAAGACACGGAACACATTGTCTCAAGTTTTTCCATCATCAAAAGGGGGAGTATGTGAGTGCAACTTTCCTTTAGATGTATTTTGTATGATGTCAAAACTAGAATACTTTAACGTTTATGTATATTGGACGGTATGCTTTGAGTCTTAATGTGCATCTTAGCATTAGGAGTCATAGAAACATTTTGAAATGAGTTAGAAAAGGTTTCATGCATTAAAAAAAAGTTTTTATGGGAAAAATAGTATACAGGTTGACACATAGAAGAAAACAGTTTCTATGTGTCGACACATACGAGTTTCAGGTCGGCACATGTACCTCATTTTTAAAGCCTGTAGCTTCTGTTTGATGTGTCACCTTCATAGGTCGAGACATGACATATGTAACTCGACACATGACCTATATAGGTCGGAACATGCATCGAACAAGTCAAAAAATAACTTACATAGGTTGACACATGCATCAAAAATATTGAAAATTTGCATTCCTTTTCAGATCTTTTGCATTCCTTTTTGGGTCCAACTTGCACACATATATATAATTCATGCATGCATCATTTCTAGTAAGGTTCTAGAGTAAACCTACATGAAAACGGGATTTAAATGTATTCTCATAATCTTTAACCTCATTTTATGCATACACATTGTCGCTACGCAAAAAATACAAAGTCGCCATCCGATTTTATTTATTCCGAAGGAAAGGGAAAATATCGAGAAAACCCCAAAAGAATGGGTATCGCAACCATGAGCAGATTCGGAAGTCAGTTATGCAAGGAGGGGGGAGGGGTATTAGCACCTCTCACATTCGTTGTACTCGGAGATAACCATCTAAATTGTCTCTCGCTTGATTGGGTGTCATTATCTAAAGGTTTACGGAGTGGAAGTGAGTTTTTTTATTAGTGTGCTCGTCAAGGATTTGAGCCCTTGTGCATATGTATGCTCACTTGTTGAAGTGAGAAATCAGAGCCCTGTAGTTAGTGGTCAAAAATGGTTGTTTGTTGGTTGTTTTTACCTTGAAAAAGGGTTTTCAGAGTGATGCCCTAAGGCGCAAAAATATATTTTTATGAGTTGATATTGTTTTTTAGGGTTTTGAAAAGAGATTGTTTGACTTCAAATTGCACTAAATACTATGGAGAGAGGTGAATATTTCAAACTACCAAGCCAAGTGTCTTGTGTCCAAAATATTCAGAATGAGGGTAGGAAAGCTCCATTCTCATTCCTTCTCCACCACTTAAGGCTCGTGGCGTACAATCCTAAGCGTATTTTATTATGTTTTGAATTTGATTTGAGAAAATTCCGTTTGACGTTGGATCAAAGGTTTATTCTATTGTTTTGAAATGGTGACTGTTATTATAGCTCCTAGGGTTGGCTAACAAGCAACAACAAAACAAAGGAAAGCGGGGAAAAAAGTACACCAAAGTGGGGAGAGGGATACATGAAAGATACAAGGGATACATGCGAGAAATAAAGGGTCACATTGTAAGGTAGCCCAAGAGAAAGCCTTGTGTGTGCATTATGTTCTAAGATAACAAGTGGATGATGGAATCAACATGTCTCCCTAGGGTAGTGCCATGAATGAAAGCCATTTTGCAATAAAAGATTACAAGTCCACAGAAACTCCAAGTCGTGCATAGGTTAAACACAATAGTCCAAGTCCAAGAAAGGGTCCTAATAATTCCTGTAAGTCCATAACATTAAGTCCCACACAAAGTTCATAATACTCCATGATATGCTAAGGTTATTCACAAAGTCCATAACACTCCATAATGTCTCACAAAGGAATTAAGTCTTTTCAGTCTTTTCCATTTTTATCATGTTTTTGTTCATTTTTAGATTATATGACAAAGTAAAGAACAAAAGAAATGAAAGAAGATGAAATGAAATGGATGCTAATGTGCAAGAATTAAATTGCAAAAATTTAAATTGCACAAATTTAAATGTTAGGAGTTAGAAGTTAGCATTGCATAATGTAAAGGTTAGAAGTTAAATGTTAAAAAATAATCACCTAGTGAATATCTATCTATAAATCAAAGGACCCGAACATATTCTCCGCCATGGGATAACCTACCATCAATTCAAAGTACCAAAAATGATCAATTGGTCATTTACCAACATGTTTGAGTTGAAGAAGATTGAATCAACCGAAGGATTCATCTATGGATGATTTGAGATCATGAAGATGGATCAACCAAGTAATCACAAAAGATGAATAAAAATTTGAAAATAAAAAGAAATAAAAAAGTTAGTAGTTAGATGTTAATTGGAATTAAGAATTAAATCAAATTTAAGTACTAAAAAAATGCAAAAAAATAAAATCAAGATAAAAATAATAAGAGAGGGAAAATTCAGCAACATGCTTCATCAACATCTCTACACATCATGTGCAAAGTTTCATGTCAAAAAGCAACCACCATCGGAGCTCAAGCACCACCGCGCCATAGGCGGCGGAATTGGTCGAAATCAAGAAATATCACCACTCTTCTACCCCCACAACCTCCTCTATCATAATCTCTCATCTATTCTAACCCGAAGTTAACCATTTTTGAAAATTGGAGCATTAAAGTCAAGAACCCTAAGCACAAAAACTGAAATTAAATGGAGACGGAGGAGAATCAAGCCACCAAACCTTGGGGTGTTGATTATCAATGTACAAGCTACATTGTGGTATCAAAATTCAGCAAACAAACAAGGATAAAAAATCGCCGACCTGCAAGATGGAGGACAGTCTTAGAACTTGCTGAAGTTTGAAGGTGATGAAGATGAAGAAAACAAAGGTATGATATTTTGATCTTCTACTTCTACTCTTCAATGATTTGACTCTGAAAATGTTGAATTGAATTTTTGTTCTTGATGTTGATTTTTGCAATTATGAGATAAATATGGAATGTAGGTGGTTTAGCTCAATTGATAATAAGCTTTAGTGTGAAGCTTGCTTCACGGTGAGAGAAAGCTTTAGTGTAGGGAGAGGAATTGGAGAAGATGAAGTGAGAGGAGAAAAGTTGAATTTGCAATGAGTGATTTTTTATTAGTGAAGAATGAATGTCCAAAAAATAATTATGGAGAATGGAATCTGATTTATAGAAATTGATCAAGGGTAGATTAAGAGTGAAATTAAAATTCTGTTATTTGGATTTTGGATGAGCTGGAAGTGAATTTGAATTATTTATGAGTTAATTCAAAATAAAATGCTGCTAAAAATTGGTTAATGTAGTGTAATGTGAACCACTTTGCTGTTGCTGTTGTTGAACTGATGTTGTTGTTGTTATTGGTCTTGCAGGTGCAGGTGTAACCGGTTACCACAATGACAATTGGTGCTCTGGGCTACAAAAGGAGGCCTTGTGAAGCAGGTGTAATCGGTTACCCTAACTGGTTACCATAATGATAACATCGATTCTGGGGTCAGCTGATGTAGGTTGTGCAACAAGCGTAACCGGTTACTGTAACCGGCTACCACCATGAGGGCTAGTGATTCCTGTGCTTTGCTGAGGCTACGAGCAACAAGCGTAACTAGTTATCGTAACCGGTTACCTGTACGAAAAATGGTGTTTCATGCAAGTTCAACAACTTCCTTCGTTTTTGCCATTTTATTCAAGCTATGTATCATGTGAATACGTAGCATGTTATGATGCTGTAATAGAATTAGGAAATGAATTTATGTAAAATGGTTTTATGCTTGTAATGAAAATGTTTTATGGATGTACTTGTATGACATGCTTGTAATGAAAAATTATGCTTAGGAGTCAAAGCTTAGTCAGTTGACTTTGGTCAACTGGTTGACCAAAAAGTCAATAGTTGATCCAAAGTCAACTTAGGTAAAAAAAAATGGAATTCTAGTGTATAATGCAATGCTTTGAAATGAAGTGCAATAGATGAATGGATCAAAATGGTGAAACAAGACTTGTAGTCCAAGCTTCCTTCCAAAACAATGACTTGAAAATTTGAATGATGATCATTTTAAATGAATTAAGTCTATGACAATGCAACGCCCTAGGGAAACTTGTGAGTAGAACAATATGATGAATTGAACTATGATGATATAAATTCCCCTACAACCAATCAAACAACATAATAGTTTAGACAAGCCTTATTCATACACACCAATGCGATATATCATATGATCACCAGATGAACCTCATCTTGACCAAACAATCTTGATGAATCCAAAACCAAAGAGGCAAGTTCAAAGACCCACAATGCAAAGGGCACAAGGGATTTAGGTTATGTGCTTGGTTGAGAAAACCTCAAAATAATGTCAAGAAACCCTAGTTTTCCTCAAGTATCACCACGACACCTTGAACTCATGAAGCCTACCTTTTTGTATTGAGTCATGCTAATGCAAATTAGATGACTAAAGATGAATGTATGCACATGAATTAGGGTCATGGGCCAGATGAAAGTGGTATATGGTTAGGGTAAATTTTGGGGTATGACAACTTCCCCTATTTAAACTTCTCGGACCTGAAAGTATGAATAGCAACGAACTTCAGACATTCGAGGTAGGAGAGGATTAAATACTAGAATATCCACAAATTTTACCACTGAGGAATGAATGTGATGTGATGTAAAGTGATGGTTATTTGTGAGAAATTGATTGTTGGATGTATATGAAATGGCGGTTAGGCTTTTGTGTAGGGTCATCTGTTGGGGATCAGTTGAAATATCTGTGGGGAAAATGGCAGCTATGATGGAGATGTTATGATATGAAATTATATGCAATGATATGCAATATGATATGCATGCAGATTGATTGATTTTTCTTTCTATCTTTCTTTTTCTTTCTTTCTTTTCTTTTTTTCCCTCCACTAACAAGTTTTGGCATGCACTAGTGATTGAAGTATTCCCACATGATCCCATGAAGGTAATAAATCATGTATTTGCAATAGGAAAGTAACATAGGATATAAAAAGAACTGAGATCTTCTATAAAAGGCAGAGAGACATCCTGCAAAAGGCAAGCAACTTGACTGGGAAATGGTTAAACTTTCTGCTACAAAAGGTAGTGGGACTTGCAACAGGCAAGCAAATGGTATAATATTTCCTCATGCACGGGGCATATGAGAAAACCGCAGCAAAAGGCTAAGAAAATACACGAAGGTAAATGTGATTTCTCATGTGAAAGACAATGAGAACTCCATAACAAAAGGTCAAGAAGAAAGATGAGGGTGAACGACGACTTCGCTGAGGATATGGTTTTTATCGTACAAAAGGTAGAAACAAATCCTTAACAAGAGAATAGGGGACTTCCTAACAAAAGGATAACAAGACTGATGGGGATGATATTCTCATACAAAAGGTAATGAGAACTCTTCGCCACAAGGTTTACTAGGGATTCTCATACAAAAGGTAGTGAGAACTTCTTAACAAAAGGTTAAGAAGAAAGGTGGAATTGATTTCTCATACAAAAGGTTGCAACGACTCCTTAGCAAGAGAAGATTTCTCATGCAAAAGGAAAATGAGAAAATCCTTAACGAAAGGTTAAGAAGAAAGCTTGGAGGGATTTCTTATACAAAAGGTAATGAGAAACTCCTTATCAAAAGGATAACAAGAAATATGGAAAGAATGGTTATCTCATACAAAAGGTAGAAATGGCTCCTTAGCAAGAGAAGATTTCCCATGCACGAGGCAGGGGGTACTTACAAAAGGTAAGTAGGCTTGGGAATGGAAGCCCTCAAGCAAAAGGCTGAAGGGACTTACAAAAGGTAAGCAGTTGGGGATGATAGTCTTTATGCAAAAGGTAAAAAGGGGACTCACAAAAGGTAAGTGAGGAATAAGAGATGTTTCCTTTGCAAAAGGAAGAGCGTACTCAAAAAAGGTAAGCTGAAAGAGAGACTTCTTGTGCAAAAGGATGGGGGATACTACAAACATTTGCAAAAGGCAAAAAGATTTGAATACGATTTGCTATGTGAAACCTAGACTTGAAAAGTATTTTTCAGATAAATTTAGGCTTTGGCATGCTATGATAGATGAGGACTTTGCAATAGGCACGAAAAGCTCATTATGTCCCACATGCACAACAACGAGGATGACGTTCTCGAACAATGGTTAACCAAAACCCTGGGACTCACCAAACCTACATCAGGTATTTCAGGACAAAACATGATGCAAAGATCTGACAGGGTACCCTTCTCGTGCAAAAGGCAACAGGGGAACTTACAAAAAGTAAGCACCAAGACGTGATTTCGTGTGCAAGGCAACAAAATAAACTCACAAAAGGTGAGTTGTCTCAATAAAATCTTCTCCATGCAAAAGGAGAGGAGATTGGCACAAAGCAAAAGGGGACTTACAAAAGGGAAGTGATTGACAAAAGGTCTAAAAGGTACTTGCAAAAGGCAACACGAAGAAGAGATACTTCGGGAAAACCTATCGGGAATACTACTAAAGTGCTTCATGATAATGTTCTCAGCTAGGGAGGAAGAATGTCTCATGGAGGATTATTTTATGCTTTCGAGAAAGACTTTCATGCAGTTATGCATGTTTATTTTGCATGGCGTAATGGTCCATCTTAATGGAATATACTACGTGTTTCATGATGCAATGACATGCAATGATGATGTATGCAAAGGTCGAGGTATGCTCAGATTTAGGGGGTTGCCAAGTATGATTGGGCTTTTGGTTTGGGTTTTTAGGGCAAGGATCCTACTTCCCGACATCATGTTTTTTTTAAGACACCATTATAATGATCTAGCAAGATATGGATCTTTTAGAGCGTCCAAGCTCGCTTGGAGCCAACAAGCTAATTGTTGCTTATCTTGGGGGGGCCTCTTGATCAAGCTGAGTCCAAGAACTCTTATGATTTTCATGACATCCTCGTGTATCGAATACATTATTTGGAAATCCAGGTTATCCTTCAGACATTTTTAAAAGAAGAATAACTTCATGTTCTCTTTAATACTTTTATTGTTTTTCCCCAAAGTTCTCAAAGCATTGTTTATTAAAAAATAAATTCACATTTTTGCAAACAAGCAGAAAAAGTAAAAATTATTGAACACATTTGATGAAAGTACTTTTTATTGATGAAAAACTCGTAAATGGGTGATTTATAAAAAAAAGCAATTCCTTAAAGATGTAATTATGAAAAAAATGGAAAATACAATGGCAATGAGAATTCTCGAATATCCATTGAGTTCTAACTCTGCTATAGTTCATATGCCCTTGGAGATCCTCTTTCTTCGCCTATGGAGAAGGTGATTGGATCGATTCTTCCTATTCGGGGTTTCCATGGTTGTAGTTCCTGATATATAGATCCTTTATAGACTGCAACCTCTTGCCTTTCGAATCCCTAACATTTACCTAGACCGCCCTTTCAGGTTTTCAGTCTACCGGGATACCCATTTTTGCCTAAGTTGCCCCTTGGAGTGATCAACTTAGCGGTTTATCTATTTCTTTTGATCTTATCCCTAATTTTTTCCTGGACCCTTTTTTTTTGGTCCACCGGGATGCCCATTTTTTCCTAAGTCGCCCTCAGGGTCCTCGACTTAGTGGGTCTATCAGGTAAAGTTTTTTTAAACGCGTTGCATTTACCAGGGATGAGAGATCTTCACCATCCATAGTTGATAGGATTAAAGCTCCTCCGGAGAATACCTTTTTCACAATGTATGGACCTTTATAATTAAGCATCCATTTTCCCCGTGGATCTTTATGAATCGACAGAATCTTTCTTAACACCAAGTCCCCAACCTTGAGATTTCAAGGACGAACTTTCCTATCGACTGCCCTCTTCAACTGTTTCTTATATAACTGGCCATGGAAAATGGCTTCTAGGCTCTTTTCATAAATGATATTAAGCTGGTCCAATCTTTCTTGTATCCACTCACCTTCGTCTAACTTGGCACCCGTTAATATCCTTAAAGAAGGAATCTCTACTTCAATAGGCAGTACTGTGTCCATGTCCTACACAAGAGAGAACGAAGTTTCCCCAATGGAGGTATATACCAAAGTACGGTAGCCATGCAAAGCAAATGGTAACATTTCATGTGAATCCTTGTACGTTTCTACCATCTTTTGAACAATCTTTTTGATGTTCTTGTTGGCTGCCTCAACAACACCATACATCTTTGGACGATATGGAGATGAATTATGGTGTTCAATCTTGAAGTCTTTGCAAAATTCCTTTATCATTTTGTTATTGAAGTTAGAACCATTATCAGTAATGATTTTATTTGGGATCCCATAACGACATATGATTTCCTTGTTCAAGAAGCGAGCAACCACTTGCTTTGTAACATTTGCATAAGAGACTTCTTCCACCCATTTGGTGAAATATTTAATGGCTACAAGTATAAATCGATGCCCATTTGAGGTAGTTGGCTCGATGAGCCCGACCAGTCTATGCCCTACATGGAAAAAGGCCAAGGTGATGTCAAAACATTTAGTGAAACTGATGGCACATGTATCTTATCGACATAGATCTGTCATTTATGACATGTTTGCACATGACGGTGGCAATCAACCTCCATTGTCATCCAATAATAGCCTTCCCTCAAGATCTTTTTAACCATTGTGTGCCCACTGGCATACGTCCCAAAGGAGCCTTCATGAATTTCAATTATGATTCTGTCTGCTTCGTGTCTATCCACGCATCTGAACACGACCGAGTCGTAATTCCTCTTGTGAAGTACATCTCCACTTAAGAAGAACTTAGCTGAGAGCCTTTAGAGGCACTTCTTATCCGTAATGGATGCACTCTCTGGATATTCTTGCTTTTCCAGATACCTCTTGATATCATAGAACCACGGATGACCATCAGATTCTTCTTCAGCAGCCAAACAGTATGTTGATTCATCTAAGTAGTCAATACGGATATATGGTTCTTCATTTTACACTTAACCTTAAACATGGATGCTAGAGTGGCTAAGGAATCTTCCAGTTGATTCTCCCCTCGAGGGATATGGTGGAAGGTAATCTCATCAAAGTATGGGATCAGCTTCAATACATGCTCCTTGTACGAGATTAACTTGTGATCTTGAACCTCCTAATCTCCCATAACTTGGATGATTACCAAAGCTGAATCTCCATAGACTTCAAGGATTGTTATCCTTAAATCAATAGATTCCTTTTTCGAAGATGCATGCTTCATACTCCGCATATTGTTAGTGCAGTCGAAGCCTAACCTTGCAGTGAAAGGTAGATGAAAATCGGTTGGAGAGGTGATGATTTCCCCAATTCCATTTCCTTGGGCATTGGAAGCACCATCGAACACGATTGTCCATCATGATCTTGGTTCGGGTCCTTCCTCAGGTTCTGGAATGTTGCACTCTCTAATGAACATAATGTCTTCATCAGGGAATTCAAAGCGCATAGGTTGATAACCCTCCATCAGTTGATGGGCTAGATAATCAGACAACACACTATCTTTGATGTCTTTCTGCGTGACATGTTGTATGTCATATTCTGTTAGTGACATCTGACAACGGGAAACTCTTCCTATGAGAGCAGGCTTTTAAAAAATGTACTTGATCGAATCCATTTTGGAGATCAAAAGAGTTGTATGAGTCATCATGTATTACCTTAAGCGTTTGGCAGCCCAAGCAAGTGCACAACATGACCTTTTGAGTAGTGAGTACCTTCTCTCGCAGTCGATGAACTTTTTGCTTAGGTAGTACATTGCATGCTCTTTTTTGCCTATTTCATCATGCTGCTAGAGAACACATCCCATAGATCCCTCAAGAACTATTAGGTACATCATAAGTATTAGAACAAGATTTGGTTATACATTTATACCTTGAGTTTTGATGATAACAATGTTGTATTTCTGTGAGAACAATTTTTGTACCCTAATGGTTTGTTATTGTGTAGACTTAACAGCCAGTTCTGATTCTGAGTTTATGATATGCAATGTCATCAATTTCTTAACATTAGTTCCTAATTCCGCTTATACGCTAATCACTCATGAAAAGTTTTGAATGACGCCAGGTTGCTGCTGCAATGTTTTTTCTGCTTCTGTCTTGATTCACTCCTGAGAAATTCTAGAAAGACGCTATGTTGTTGTTGTAATGTTATCTCCGCTTCTGCCTCAGGATGTGACTCTGATTTTCAAGATTTTTAAGAATGGCAAGCTTCTGAAGTTCTGTTACTTACCTGAAGACTCTGAAGATCTCAAGCCAGACGTTGACGTGGTCAACGTTCTGACTGAAGATTCTAAATATTCTAATTTCAACTTTGTGTGTCTTCTTTTCATGCTTCATCAACTGTGTAAGATCCCAATTTTGGCCCTAAGATCCCTCATGGCATCATAACATTGCATTTGCAAAGCCTTAAGGATCATAAGCATCTTGGTTCCCTTTGCCTTTGGATGGGACCTCTTGTGAGTGGTTTGAGATCACCAAGCATGCTTGAATTGTATATCATTGCTTTTCTCATTTTATTTACTAACCAAAAGCACAAAAATATGTCACTAACATTCCTTGTTTGTAGTTGGAGCAATCACAAGGTCTAAGAGCTTCTAGGAGATCCTTTGTGCAATGACAAAGTCAAAAGAAGGTGAAAGAAAGCATGGTAATGGTTCCCAAAGCTCTCATATATCAAATATGCCTCCCAAGTATCTCAATTCATCATTTTGATCAAAGCAAGTCAAGGGGTTTGAGGTTTGTTTCCCAAGGAAACCCTAATTCATCTGATCATCAACATTGCCTTGCTCATGAAGCAACCTCAGCCCATGGTCAAATACCATCAAGGGAAGTCTTTAATTCATCATTTCATGCATATTTGAACTTATTTGAGTGCCCTCAATCATCAATTCATCAAGACTTGAGGCATGGACTTGAGAAGTTGATCAGTCAATTCATCTGACTATTTTGAAATACACTGAGGCCTAACATTTTATGTGTTGGTCAAATGGAGATGATCCCAAGAGAACAAATGTTATTAAGGATAATATGAACAACTTTCATGTTCATCAAAAATTGATTTGAAGCTTGGAAGATCATCATCCACTCCAAGACATTATAGGTCATTTTGACTGAAACCCTAATTTTGGGTCAACTTCCCAAGAACATAACTCACTCATATTTTATGATTTTGAGGTGGGACCAAATGGATTGGAAATATTATTGTGTCTATTTAAAATGTTATGTTGAGAAAAATTTCAAAATCTCAAAAGAAATACATGTGATAATGCAAAACTTTATAGGTCACTTTGGACCAAATGCATTGAATTGTAAAAAAAGTCCAACTCCAAGTGCCCATAACTTCTTCATCAAAAATCCAAATGATGAAAAATGTAAGTCCCAATTGATTGTCTTGAAAAGATCTACAACTTTCATGTTGGATGTTTTTCCATGTGGGGCTTGAATCATCAAAAAATAAGGGCTTGAAGTTGTTTCATTTTGACAAAATTCTCAAAAGCATATTTTATGCCTTGAACTTCATGGCCTGTTTTCATAAATTTCCACACTCCAAATGAGTTTTTGTTCAAAATAAGATTTGTTCCTTATGTCAAGACCTTTCCAACCATTACCCACATGCTTATGTTTGGATTTTCCAAAAGGGATTTTCGAAGACTTGAAGTTTTCTGACCAATTATGCATTTCATGATAAATCTCCATGCACAAGCCATTGCAATTCAGAGTGCACGTCCATTTCAATTTGGTATGATATCAACTTGCATTTGCACTTGATTTTGGGCCTCACATGCGCCTGTACAGGCCCATGCATGGAGGACCCAACTTCATGCACACACGAGTTCTTCACTTGCTTGCATCCATCTCAGCTATAAATACAAGCCTTGCGTCATTCAAATAGGATCCTTGAATCAACCTGAAGCTCTGCAGAAATTATTCCAAGCCATACTTAAAGGAATTTTCACTTTCTTCTTAAAAAATTCAGATCTGAATTTCAACTACCTTGGTTGATTTTCAGACCTATAATTCCTTGACCTCATCTCCATTCCATCTCTAGAGTAAGCTGCAAGCAAGAGTGTTGAAGGATCGTGCTCCATAGATCTGCATTTAGAAGGTTGATGTTCAAACTTTTTTCCATCGAAACTCCCTAATTATTGCTTGTTTCTTGTGTCTCTATGCTTGGCTGAAGTCCTCTCAACAGAGGCAATTTGTTTTTGACCTTAATTTTGTAAATCCATGAAGTTCAGTATGAACACCATGATCTTTCTCTCTCTGATTTCTCTCTCTCTATGAGGATCTAGAGGAGAAACCAATGGTACAGGGGTGATGTACATCACCCCAGCTTTCCAATGATATGAGGATCGTCCCTTTTGGTTGAGATTTTGTGACTTGCAACTTTGGCCGGAAAATGCAAGCTCACCGGAGAAGACCGTGGCGCTGGCCACCGTCTCATTGCCAGATCAATCCTGAGCCGTTGGATGCATTTTCCACTTTATATCATAGCCTTTAGATCTTTTGACTTCATTTAATTCCTTGTGTTTCTCATTGACCTTGGACTATGGTGCACGCACAGCTCATGACCATTAGATCCTCCACGTCAATTAATGAGGATCCATCCAACGCTTCCTGATTTTTGCTATTTTCCAATTTCTGATTTTATTTTCTTTATTTCAAAATTTCATAACTCTCTCATTTTAATTCCAAAAAATATGGGACCAATTGCATTATTTCTCTTTAAATTCTAGTTTCTAAAAATGATTTTTAATATTTTTTATTTTGTCATTTGCTATTTTTTAATAATTTTCTCTTTTCTGGTTATTTTTAATTCATTTTAAATAGTTTTTGATATTCAAAAAATACAAAAATATTTTCTCAACCTCTTTGAATGATGATAGATCTATGAAAAATATTCTCATCAATTTATTAATTGATTTTAGATTTATTTCAAATTTTAGTTCAATTAGGTTATTTTTCTTCATTTTTAATTGATTAAAAATAGTTTCTGACTTTTAAAAATGCTGAAATTTTTTGTCAAACTTTGTTTGACCTTGTTGAACTTGGGATAATTCACTTGGACTTTTCAAAGTTGATTTGAAGTGATTTTGAAGTTTGACCCTTCTTTAATATTTTAATTCATGTTTATTTTCAAATATTAAAAATGCCAAAAATATTTTATTTATTTCTTGACTTCCAATCTTCATCTCACTTCTGTTTTTTGTATTTTGACCTTGATCTTCCCTATCTTTGGTCAACATTAATAGATTGGTACATTCCATTTCATCTAATGCACTTTATTTCCTTCACTTCCATTATCCATCTTCTTCATCATCTTCTTCTTCTTTTCTTTTTGATCAATGAGTTAAAGGTTGATAAGTTAACATTGATTAGGGAGGTTTAATCTTCCTTGATTCAAATCTAATTCATCTTGATCAATTGATCAAGTGAATGGCTTTGCATTAAGGATAGATTGCTTCTTAAATCATGCAAAAGACTTAAACCAATACAAGATCATTTCTCATCTTCCTTTTGGCATGGCAAGTTGTTGGAACATGGTTCACTAATCAAGGCTTCTAACTTGTGTTGTTGCCTACATTATTATTGACCGGCCTCAGATAGTTGTGACTTCTACATAAGTCCAATTACGATTGCTTAACATAGCGCTAAATTTGCCTTATGGCACACTAACTACTAACATTAACTATTAACTATTAACATTTACTTTTTTTCTCTTTACACTTATGCAATTTATTATTCTTGCACATATTATTCTTTTGCTTTTCCCTTTGCTCACTTGAGCACATGTTTATGTTAATGCAATTTGCCTTTTGCTCACTTGAGCACGTAATTGTGTATATGTCATTGTGCTTGTGTTTTGTTTTGATTGTTGTGGACCAAATGCAAAGAAATCGACAAATGGACTTAGACTTTAGGACTTTCCCTATGCAAATTTGGAGTCAAAGAGCAACTAGGCATTGGGCCTTTAGAGTGCTATAAAAGTCAAAGAGCAACTAGGCATTGAGCCTTTAGAATGCTATAAATGTTGAAGAAGGCTTTGAAAGGACCAATCTCTTAAACTCCTTCTTGTTCATTCTTGATTGTTTTGATGGAACTTTTTAATGTGTGTGCTCTTGTGCTAGGGATTCCAACATTGAGCCTAAGTGAGGAACCATTGCCATGAGCTTCTAAGAGAGAGAGATCTAAGAGCCATTGAGGAGCTTTCCAAGAGCTAAATTGATTGTTGATTGCTTGAGCTTACTATTATTTTGCTTGCATATTCCAAAGGATGGGAGCTACTTGGATCATCAATATGATCTCAAGAGAGGAACTCCATTTGTGGTCTTGTTCTTCTTATCCCTTATCTCTTGTATGATTAGGACTTTAGCCATTCTTCTTCTTCCCTCCACTCTAACCCAAGCCAAAACTTTTGTGCAAATATTTAACACTTGTTTTCAAACATTAGTAACCTAAGCCTTATGCTTTTGATTTTCAAAACTTCTTTTCATAACACTTATTTTGAATTGAACCTTTAAATCAACTTTGACCATATTTTGTAAATACTTTTCATTGGTAAATATAACCCATTCAAATGCCTTTTTGTGGTTTCAATGGCCACTTTCTTAATCAAAACTTTTCATAACCTTTAGCTATTAGGTTTGAGTTATCCTTGATGTAGATGTAATACTCACCTATATGAAGGTGAGAAAAACAAGAAAGGGGGGTTTGAATTGTTTTGGAAAATAAGCGCTTTTGCAAAATAAAATCGCACAGGATTTTATACTGGTTCGCTTATAACACAAAGCTACTCCAGTCCACCCGGCCAAGGTGATTTCGCCTTCAACAAGGACTTAATCCACTAATCTTGAAAGATTATTACAACCAACATCTAAGAGAAAGATCTCTTAGTCCTCTCAAGTATGCAGACTTCACAGAGTCACTTGAGGAATTAAAACAATTGAGGTAAGAACAGAATTTATAATCTAGAGTGCTTCTAGGATAAAGCAAGTATTACAGCAATTAGAGCAGATAAGAAGTTTCACGTTATGAGGAAAAGCTCGTGAAAGATTTAGAGAGAGAGTAGAGTAATTCTGTGCGTTCAGGTGTATCTCTCAATGAGGTTCGCCGTTCTTTATATAGAGATGAAAAACGACCGTTTGTAGTGATGGCAGATATTTAGTCTTGATGAGAGTTTAATGCCATAACTTCGTTGTTTCTTGCCAGAACAAGTTTGTCTCCCTGAATAACTTCTTTCCAAATATAGTTTCTTTCCATTTGAAGTTGAAGTTGCCGTTACTCTTTTTGGATAAGGAAATCCATTATCAGAGTCTGCGTTACTCTGTTAATCTGATATCTTGAGATGTGGCTTCAGAGCTTCTGATAGTTCTGATCTTTTAGAATTCTGGTGTTGTCTTCAGATGACGTTGAGAGCTTCTGGAATTCTGATATACCGTTGCTCAGAGTTAGAACTTCTAGAGCGCGTTTCTTCTTCAGATGCTTCTGATATTCTGATATGTTGTTTTGCTCAGAGTCAGAACTTCTAGAGCGCGTTTCTACTTCAGATGCTTCTGATCTTCTGGTAATTTGTATCTGATTTGATTCTGTATCTGATGACGTAATCAGATTCCTTTCTTCTTGTTTAGAGTCCTGCACACTTAGAACTTTTCGTTAGAGTGCCATTTTTGGTTTCATCCTTTGTTATCATCAAAATCTTGGAATCTGTTGTAGAACTATTTTTGTTCTTACAATCTCCCCCTTTTTGATGATGACAAAACAAACTCAAATGACAGATGAAACATTCAAAAATTAAGAGTTTATCAGATCAGATAGAAGTGAGCTCCCCCTGAGATAGGCTAGGGAGTTCAAAAGTTCTTACCAGAGCTTCCAAGCAATGAAGTTTCTCGATACCTTTCTGCAATTTCTTAAGTCAAGTGTTAGATAGATTTATTTTATAGAATAGTATGTTTGCAGAGTGCTTAAGGCATTAGGCAATTTTTCATCAGAGCTATTTGATTTCTACCCCTTTTTGTCAGAATCAAAAAGACTTAAACAAAATAATAAGCAAGAAGAAAAATATATAGATATATTCAGATAAGAGCAAAAGCATCAGAGACAAAAACAAGCAAAGCAACAAGCAAAAAAAAATCCTAAGTGCCTAAGGGTTGGGAGGAGGAGGCGTTCTCTGAAGCAGTTGAGTCAGCAGATTCTGGATGTTGGTGTTGACTGTGTCCTGTTGATCCAATCTGGCTCGGACTTCCTTCTGCTCTTTCTGAAGCTCCTCAAGGGTCTTGAGAACCAGAGGGGCAAAAGTAGAGGACTCCCCCTGAGTCAGAGCATTCTGTTCTTCAGCGACTTTAGCTTCAGCTTCAGCAGCGGCCTTTGCTTCAGCTTCAGCAGCAGCAGCAGCATCAGCTAGAGCTATGGCTTCAGCTTCCCGTACCCTTTGAAGTTCTTCTTGTCTTGCTCTTTCTTCTTCTTCCCTTCTGGCCTGTTACTCAGCTTCTCTGGCTAAGCGCTCCTGTAGTCTTGCCTCAGCGTCTCTGATAAAGTCGTTTCTGACTTGCTCAGAGATGTGCTTCAGCTTAAAGGCCTCAGATGTCATCCAGCCAATGACTCTATTCTAGTGTGTCCTAACAGAGTCAGGATCATCACTGATGCCAGAGTTGATGGTCAGAGACTTAACCTTTTCAACTGATGCTCCTACAAACAGCATAATTGCTTCCTCTAGGGTTGGCAGGGAATGTTCTGGTTCAGATGGTTGAGGTGGAGAGTTGGGAGGGCTTAGGTTGAGAGTTGGAGGTTCAGCGGAAGTGTTTGGAGGGGTAATGTCAGAGGTATTGAGGTCAGAGGGTTGAACTTCAGATGGAGTGATGGTTGGTTGTTCTGTGGGTGGTGAGGTTACTTCAGGTTCAGGTGGAGGTTGTTGTGGTTGTTGTGAATCACGGTTTAGAGTCTGAAGTTGGGCTAGAGTGGGAGAAGCAGGGTCAGAGGGTTCTGTGTCAGAAGAAATGACAAAGTAGGGAGGTGATTCTGGGGCTGAGGATGAGGAAGTAGTTTGATTCATTTCTTCAGCTTCAGATATGGGTAAGGAGGTATTTGCAAGGTTGAATTTTGGTAGTGGTTGAGATGTTCTGGTTGTTGAAGGAGGAGTTTCAGATGTGGTGTAGAGGGGTGTTGGTAGAGGAATAGACGAAGCAAGTTGTTGTACAGAGGGAGCAGGAGAGACAGACTTACCAGAAGACTCTTGTAGAGGTGATGGAGGTCTTGATTCAGAGGATTCCCCTAGCTTCGCTTTCTTCGCCTTCGATGTCTTCTCAGATGGACCTCTTTTAAACCTCACGAAGTCTGGAGCTGAATTTGGCAGTTCGCTCAATGTGAATTCTGAGATGTCCACTCCTTCATCCTTTAGACGTTGGAGATAGTGGAGAATTGCTTCTTTGGGTTCTTCCTTGTAGAACATACAGAGACCATTTGGAATTTTCCTCTGATCTTTTAAGGCTTCCAATGAGGTGTCCAGAGTAGGTTTAACATTGATCTTCTCCAGAATCCCCATGCTCTTTAGATTCCTAGAGTTCAGAGGCCTTCCTGTTTCTATTGCCAAGTCTTCCATGAGTCTGTGTTTTACCAGATGGTCCACGAGACCATTTTCTATCAGCACATCTGAGAGGAGTCTTCCCAGAGGAACGTAAGTTCTGGGTTTCATGTGATTCCTGGTTTCCCGTACAGAATCTTTGAGGTATTTGAAGAGGAGCGCTGTGAGGCATAGCTTCAGACCTTTATGAATACAATACAGAATACATTTCTGATCTGTATTGATGTAATCTGATGAGTTTGACGCTGGGCGATGATGAATAGTTCCCATAATGATTTTAAGCCACACCCAGAGATTCTGATGTAGTTCCTTGTTCTTTGAGGGGTTGCCTTCTGTGTTGAGTTTGAAGATTGTTGGGTTGATTCCTTGAGCTATGTATTTCGCCCTGGGATTGATGTTGTAAATTCTTCTTCCTCCAGCTTTCTCCATGTTCAGCAAGGCAGCTATTGACTTTTCAGTTATCACAATCTTTACACCCAAAACGTAGGAAACGATGAAATGATCGTCAGCATCAGCAAACCTCCAGAATTCCTTAATGAGATTTGGGTAAACTGGACCGTAGAGGCGTTGAAAGTAGTTTCCCCAACCTTGTTTGCGAAGTTCTTCAGTGAGGTCTACGCCATTTCTTCTCATGTTATCAAAATCCACTAGGGATTCACACAACACATCCAGTTTTTCAAAAGGTGTTGCAAGGTTAATATGGGGCTCACGGTCAAGAATGTGAGGCTCCTTGTAGACTGGTGTTGTAGTTACGACTGTAACCGTTGGAGTAGGGTTGCTGGTGCTTTGAGTTGGGTTGCTGGAATCCATTTGCTGGGAGAAGTTGAATACAGATTGCTGTTGAGTATCCATGTTGTTGATGAAGAACTGAGATGAAGATGAACTGTTTGCAGAAATGCCTTGAGAGAGAACTGGGGTTAAAAGAGTGAGTGAGAGTGAAATGTGTGCAAAGTGAGAAAAGAGTGTTTAAATACATAACAGGGCGCATGCAAAACGACACAGAATTCAGAGTTTTAGCACATAAACCAAGTCAGCACGCTTAGAGGGAGAAATGATTATGGCTCATTAATGAATGTCTAATCCCAACAGTTTGCACACTGCTCGAGGAGATCTCAAGAGTCTGTTCCTTGATTACTGCTGGACAGCTGTCTAGAAGTTCCAAGGGTAGACACAAGTCACTCCACGTGTTTTTGCTTTATCTGATCTTCAGGAATACCAAACGAATGGTTCCTGGAGATTTCTAACTCAGATAGCTTCTTAACTAGGTAGAAGTATCAGAGTCAGAGGAAGAATCTAATTGTTTATGTCAGAGTCTCATTTTACAGCTTCAGAGGCACATTTTATTCAGGGCAGTTTTGAATGTTCAGATTTTCTAAGATAAAGAGGAATCTATCTTCAGCTAAAGGCTTAGTAAAGATATCTGCCCATTGATGATCTGTATCAATGAACTTCAATGTTACTATCCCTTTCTGAACATAGTCTCTGATAAAATGATGTTTTATTTCAATGTGCTTAGCTCTGGAGTGTAGAATGGGATTCTTACTTAAACAAATGGCAGCAGTATTATCATAAAAGATAGGAATATTACTCTCGAAGATTTGCAAATCTTCTAACTGATTCTTCATCCAGAGCATCTGAGTCGTGCACAGTGATGCTGAGATGTATTCTGCTTCTGCTGTGGACAGGGCGATAGTTGACTGTCTTTTGCTGGCCCAGGATATCAGATTGTTTCCTAAGAGCTGACAATTTCCAGATGTGCTTTTTCGTTCCAATCTATCTCCTGCATAATCTGCATCACAGTAACCCGAAAGTCTATACTCTGATGTTTTCTCATATATCAGGCCCAGGTTAGGAGTTCCTTTCAGATATTTGAAAATTCTCTTAACTGCTGTTAAGTGAGTTTCTCTAGGATCTGATTGGAATCTGGCACATAGACAGACACTAAATAGAATATCAGGTCGAGTAGCAGTCAGATAAAGAAGGGAGCCTATCATACCACGATAGAGCTTCTGACAAACCTTTTTACCGACTTCTTCCTTTTCAAGAATGCATGTTGGATGCATGGGAGTCTTTGCAGAGTTGCATTCAGCCATGTCAAATTTCTTCAGAACATCTTTTATGTATTTGCTTTGATGAACGTACGTAACTTCTGAAGTTTGGTTAATTTGAATTCCCAGTAAGAACTTTAGTTCTTGCATTAAGCTCATTTCGAATTCTGCCTGCATTAACTCAGAGAATTCTTGACAAACAGAGGCGTTAGCTGAACCAAAAATAATATCATCAACGTATATCTGGCATATCATGAGATCATTGTTAAGGTTCTTACAGAAGAGTGTGGAGTCAACTTTCCCTCTGATAAAATTGTGTTCCAGAAGAAAGTTACTTAAACGTTCATACCAAGCTCTGGGAGCTTGTTTAAGTCCATATAAAGATTTTTTAAGTTTAAAAACATGTTCTGGAAAATTTGGATTTTCAAAACCTGGAGGTTGGTTGACATATACTTCTTCTGATATATAACCATTAAGAAATGCGCTCTTGACATCCATTTGATATAATTTAATAGAATGGTTTATAGCGAAAGATACAAGAAGACGAATAGATTCTAACCTTGCGACTGGAGCAAAGGTTTCATTGTAGTCAATACCTTCTTGTTGACTGTAACCTTGAGCTACCAGTCGAGCTTTGTTTCTGACGACTTCTCCTTTCTCGTTCAGCTTGTTTCTGAATACCCATCTGGTTCCGATAACGTGAGTGCCTCTGGGCTTGGGAACAAGATCCCAGACATCGTTCTTTGTGAATTGATCTAACTCTTCTTGCATGGCTAGAACCCAGTCGTTATCTTGAAGTGCTTCATCACAGGACGTAGGCTCGATCAGAGACACTAGTCCCAGAGGAGTCTCTTCAGAGGTCTTGAAGGTAGATTTGGTTCTGACAGGTTCATCCTTGTTGCCCAGAATCAATTCTTCAGATACGTTGAGGTGACTTTTAGCTTTCATGGGGATTAATGGAAGATTAATTTCCTCAGAATTCTGAATGGCAGTTGCTTCTGGAGCTTTGTCAGATCCTGCAAGAGTGATTTCTAAATCTACAAAGTTTTCAACTAGCTTTGACTTTTCAGGGTCAAGCTTATCGTCAAATCTGACATGAATTGATTCTTCCACAATTTTGGTTTCTGTATTGTATACTCTGTAGCCTTTAGAGCGTTCTGAGTATCCTAACATAATACCTTTCTGTGCTTTGGAATCAAACTTGTTCAGATGTTCTTTAGTGTTTAAAATAAAGCAAGAACATCCAAATGGATGAAAATATGAAATGTTTGGTTTTCTTCCTTTACACAGTTCATAGGGAGTCTTTTCCAGAATAGGTCTTATGGAGATTCTATTCTGAATGTAACATGCTGTATTTACAGCTTCGGCCCAAAAGTGCTTAGCCACATTAGTTTCGTTCATCATAGTTCTGGCCATCTCTTGGAGTGTCCTATTCTTCCTCTCTACAACTCCATTTTGTTGTGGAGTTCTAGGGCAGGAGAAATCATGGGATATTCCATTAGAGTCAAATAATTCCTCAAAGGATTTATTTTCGAATTCCCCACCATGATCACTTCTGACTCTGACAATTTTAGAGTCAAATTCTTTTTGCACTTTGGAGCAGAAACTAGTGAATACAGAGTGAGACTCACTCTTGTGTTTTAGGAATTTCACCCATGTCCAGCGACTGAAATCATCAACAATGATTAGTCCGTACTTCTTTCCATTGACTGATGCTGTTTTCATAAGACCAAATAGATCAATGTGAAGAAGTTCCAGAGGCTTAGAGGTAGTAACAATAGTTTTCATTTTGAAAGATGTTTTTGAAAATTTTCCTTTCTGACATGCTTCACATAGAGTATTTGAAGAGAACTTCAGTTTAGGTAGGCCTCTGACTAACTCAAATTTATTGAGCTGAGATAATTTCCTCATGCTAATGTGGCCTAAGCGTCTATGCCATACCCATTGCTCTTCGTGAACAGACATCAGACATTTCACATTTTGTTCTTTTAAATCAGAAAGAATAATTTTATAAATATTGTTTTGCCTCTTGCCTGTGAATAGGACAGAACCATTGTTTTGATTTATGGCTTTACATGTTTTTTGATTAAAGATCACATCATAACCGTTATCACTTAATTGACTTATGGATAACAAATTATGCATTAATCCTTCTACGTAGAGGACATCAGATATAGAGGGAAGAGTACCATTACCAATAGTTCCGGAGCCTCTGATCCTTCCTTTCTGATCTCCTCCGAAGCCTACGAATCCAGCGTCTTTAAGTTCCAGGCTTTGGAACATAGACTTTCTTCCCGTCATGTGTCGCGAGCATCCAGAGTCCAGGTACCATGACTGGTGTTTGAACTTTGCTGCATAGGATATCTGCAACATAAACAATCTTATCTTTTGGTACCCAGAGTCTCTTGGGTCCTTTATGATTAGTTTTCCCAGAGTTTCTGATAACTTTGGGTTTTCTAGCTTTATCAAATTTTTGTTCTTGTGTGTGTGTATAGTGACATGAGAAAGGGGATTTAGGTTGGTCACTAGTAGAAGTTTTATCTTCCTTTGGATCATACCCAATTCCTCTTCTATTGTTCTGACTGACTCCATAAATCATGGATGCCATAACACTCATTCCTATCCCATTTTTCAGAAACTTTTGAAATGCCTTTTCATATTTATAAGTTATCGTGTTTGAAGTTTGTGGAGCTTGAGATAACGCTTCTTCCAGTTTTGAACAATTTTTCTTTGCAGCATTTCTTTCTAAGGTCAAAATTCTGTTTTCATCTTTTAGTTTTGAAATAGTTATCTCAAGTTTGTCACACTCTTCAAACTTATCTTCAAGGCAATCTTTTACAGCTTTAAATTTTTGTTTCAGTTTCTGATATGAGCTAAGAGTTTCAGACAAACATGATTCTAAGTCAGATCTAGAGAGTTCAGAAAATACCTCTTCTGATTCAATTTCTTCATCTGAGGTGTTATTGGGTGTGGTAGCCATGAACGCTACATTGGCCTGTTCATCAGAGTTAGATTCTGATAAGTCAGACTCGCTATCATCCCAGGTAGCCATTAATCCCTTTTTGGTTCTGAGGGAATTTTTCTTGAAGCTCTCTTTTCTGGAACTGTCTTTCTTTAACTTAGGACATTCATTCCTGTAGTGACCTGTTTCTTTACATTCATAACAAATAACATCTTTGTTAGTTTTACCTTTAGACGTTGATTCTGATCGATCCCCTCTGGGTCTTGGTCTCCTGAAGTTATTATTCCTCTTTTTCTAGAGTTGTTTAACTCTTCTGGTTAGGAGGGACAATTCTTCTTCATCATCAGAATCTTCCTGTTCAGAGTCATCAGCATCTTCCGTTTTCTGCCTGGAATGCTTTGTTTCTGTCAAATTTGCGTCTTTCAGATCTGGACTTTAATGCTACAGACTTGTTCTTCTTCTGAGGCTCATCTTCCTCTAGTTCTATCTCATGGCTTCTGAGGGAACTGACAAGCTCTTCAAGACTGATGTTGTTCAGATCCTTTGACAGCTTCAGGGCAGTGACCATGGGTCTCCACTTCTTTGGCAAGCTTCTGACTATCTTTTTGACGTGGTCTGCAGTGGTGTATCCTTTGTCTAGAACTTTGAGACCTGCAATAAGAGTTTGGAATCTAGAGAACATTACCTCTATGGCTTCATCATCCTCCATTTTGAAGGCTTCATACTTCTGGATTAGAGCCAGAGCCTTTGTTTCTTTGACCTGAGAGTTTCCTTCATGAGTCATCTTCAGGGAGTCAAGTATATCTTTAGTTGTTTCCCTGTTGGTGATTTTTTCATACTCATTATAGGATATGGCATTGAGAAGTATCGTTCTGGCTTTGTGATGATTCTTGAATTCACGCTTCTGATCATCTGTCATCTTACTTCTGGGAACTTCAACTCCATCATTAGTTACAAGAGGTTTGTATCCATCTGTGACAATGTCCCAGAGATCAGCGTCATAGCCTAGAAAGAAACTTTCAATTCTATCTTTCTAGTAATCGAATTTCTCTCCATCAAAGACAGGAGGCTTAACATTGTAACTGTCTCTTTCGTTTGTCTGGGCCATAGTTTTTCTCGTTCTGGATCTCTCTACACGGTTAAGTGTTTGATTGGAAAATAAATAACATAGCCGAAGCTCTGATACCAATTGAAGGTGAGAAAAACAAGAAAGGGGGGTTTGAATTGTTTTGGAAAATAAGCGCTTTTGCAAAATAAAATCACACAGGATTTTATACTGGTTGGCTTATAACACAAAGCTACTCCAGTCCACCCCGCCAAGGTGATTTCACCTTCAACAAGGACTTAATCCACTAATCTTGAAAGATTATTACAACCAACGTCTAAGAGAAAGATCTCTTAGTCCTCTCAAGTATGCAGACTGCGCAGAGTCACTTGAGGAATTAAAACAATTGAGGTAAGAACAAAATTTATAATCTAGAGTGCTTCTAGGATAAAGCAAGTATTACAACAATTAGAGCAGATAAGAAGTTTCACGTTATGAGCAAAAGCTCGTGAAAGATTTAGAGAGAGAGTAGAGTAATTCTGTGTGTTCAGGTGTATCTCTCAATGAGGTTCGCCGTTCTTTATATAGAGGTGAAAAACGACCGTTTGTAGTGATGGCAGATATTTAGTCTTGATGAGAGTTTAATGCCATAACTTCGTTGTTTCTTGCCAGAACATGTTTGTCTCCCTGAATAACTTCTTTCCAAATATAGTTTCTTTCCATTTGAAGTTGAAGTTGCCGTTACTCTTTCTGGATAAGGAAATCCATTATCAGAGTCTGCGTTACTCTGTTAATCTGAGATCTTGAGATGTGGCTTCAGAGCTTCTGATAGTTCTGATCTTTTAGAATTCTGGTGTTGTCTTCAGATGACGTTGAGAGCTTCTGGAATTCTGATATACCGTTGCTTAGAGTCAGAACTTCTAGAGCGCGCTTCTTCTTCAGATGCTTCTGATATTCTGATATGCTGTTTTGCTTAGAGTTAGAACTTCTAGAGCGCGTTTCTACTTCAGATGCTTCTGATCTTCTGGTAATTTGTATCTGATTTGATTTTGTATCTGATGACGTGATCAGATTCCTTTCTTCTTGTTTAGAGTCCTGCACACTTAGAACTTTTCGTTAGAGTGCCATTTTTGGTTTCATCCTTTGTTATCATCAAAATCTTGGAATCTGTTGTAGAACTATTTTTGTTCTTACACTATATCCTTAGTGATGGACAATGAGTCTTCCATGCTTATTATAGGGTTAACCCCTCACTAGCATGTTGAAGCTATCCTCACATGGTGGATTTGTGGTTTTAGGTTGAGTTTTCTCCCTTTGATAACAAAAGACCTTAAGGCTTTTGGACCAATCAATTCACCAACTCATTTTGAGATTTTTACCCTGAACTATGAGGTTTTGATCCTAATCTTTTTTTAAGTTGGTACGTAGGCAATGGGTTCATCCATCCAAACATAAAATGTAAATGAACTTGTATATTCTCTTCTCATCTCTTCAATCACGTTTGCACAAATAAATTTTCACAAAATACCAACCTTACAACAAGTATGAAAAGGGCTCCCTAGGAGTACCTAGGATGTTTTGGGTGCTTAAAACCTCCCCATTGCATAACCAACCCCTTACCCAGATCTCTGACATTTTTACTAGTTTTTGATTTGATAAAACTTTTAGGTTTTTGTTCGCTTTCTAACCATTCCTTTGGATAAATAGAAGTGCGGTGGCGACTCGACTTGTATGGTTTACCTTAGATTTAGTCAATATCTCTAATGGTAACGAATACCCCGCTACAGAAAAGTGGCGACTCTGCTGGGGAAGGTTTGCCTAGTGGGTTTTGCCTACTTTTCATATTTTGTTGTACTGTATTATATATTGTTTGTGACATATTTTTGTGCAATTTGGGATTACTGTATTGTATGTAATGATTGAATTGCTTGAATATTAATTCCTTGTATGCTTGGTGATCTTTGTGAGATGAGTTCTATACCCGAACTCGAGTGCACTTAGGATAGGAGAATGGCATAGTCTTGTTGACTTGTGTGGAGTTATTCCTTAGCAAGTTGACTTGCAAGCCCATTCACTTGGTGGAGGTCATGTTGGGATCAATAATGTCACACAAGTAGTTGTGGTTAGACATTACTCTTTCCAATATAGACCTTAGAAGCCAAGGACCTTAGTTTACCAAGCCCATCTTGGCCTATTCTTAGGATGTAGTGCGAAAGTCGTTCAAGTGTAAGATTTGATACGATTGTTACGCGATACTACACTCATAAGAGTCTCTCTTGAGAATATTTTTGGATTACGAGTATTCGTTTCTCCGATAATATCCGAAAGATGGGATGATGACTATGGGAACCTCTTGTAGAACATTTTTGGCAGGTTTGAACCCTAGTACACTCCCTTTGGGTGGTTCTTAACCGAGACTCCATGCTCGTGACTTGCAACAAACCCTTGATTCATGGTTGATCCATTCATGTATCCTTAATATCAATGGAACTTGGGTGTTGATAAGGTGTAAACCATAATCCACCAAAATGGATGATTGATATTAAGGATGACATGATCCATCCCATGACCTTTGTTTGGTGTTCTTTGCTTGATCCTTGAGTGTGATTGTTGCATCCATGCATTCATGCATTCATACACATCCATATCATCAACAATAAGAAAACTTTCAAGGAACATAAGAGGTCTATTTGCAAATTTTCAGACATGGAAAGACAAAGAAGGAATACAAAGAAGTACAGTTTCAGACAACCCGACTTGAAAGAGTTAAGGAATTTGACATCCTATGTACTAGATCCCTTGGGTTTCAAGGCTCGTTTTGGGAAGCTTCTTTCTCTTATGACTACTCAAGTGGACGAAGGAATGATAAGTGTATTGGTGTAGTTTTATGATCCCTTGTACCGTTGCTTCACATTTCCGGATTTCCAGCTTTTGCCTACGCTTGAGGAGTATGCCTACCTTGTGGGTATACCTATTCTAGACCAATTTCCGTTCAGTGGCTTAGAGAATGTTCCTACTTCTCAGGAGATAGCTGACATGTTGCATATAGATGAATCTCTGGTTGGTGCACATATGACTACCAAAGGCGGAAATTCAAGGTCTCCCTTCTGAGTTCCTCATTGCTCAAGCTACCATGTATGGGAAGGCCATGAGTGAGAACGCCTTTGAGGCCATATTTGTACTTCTCATCTATGGGTTAGTGTTATTCCCCAACATCGACAAGTTTGTGGATGTGAATGCTATTAGGATTTTCTCTACTCTTAATCCCGTTCCGACTCTGTTGGGTGACACTTATTTTTCTTTGCATATGAGGAATGCAAAGGGTGGTGGTGCCATTGTGTGCTGTTTGCCTCTGTTGTACAAGTGGTTTATTTCTCACTTGCCACAGACGGTCGCCTTCAAGGAGAATAAAGGATGTCTACGGTGGTCCACGAGGCTTATGTCTCTCACTAATGATGATATCTTTTGGTACAATCGTGTGTACGATGGTGTGTAGATTATTGACTCTTGTGGTGAATTCTCCAATGTGCCTCTTCTTGGTACATGTGGTGGGATTAACTACAACCCTGTTTTGGAATGTCGTCAACTTGGGTTCCCCCTAAAGGATAAACCCAATAACATTCTGTTAGAGGGTGTGTTCTTTCAGAAGGGTAAAGATCCCCAAGGCTTGAAGTCCAGGATGGCCCGCGCTTGGCGCAAGATCCATAGGAACGGAAGAAAGGAGCTGGGACCGAAGAATTGTATTGCTTTGGAACCTTATACTTCTTGGGTTAGGAGGAGAGCTGCTGAATACCTCATGCCTTACGAGTATCCGAGACCTACACCTTTGGTTGTGGTTGGGCCTTCAACCCTCCCTAACCAAGGAGTAGAAGAGTTGAGAGACGAAGATCGTTCACATGCTTGGATCCGTGAACGAGAAGAGTTGCTTCAGCAGATTAAGGAGAAGGATGCTTTGATTGAGTTCCTCAAGCATCAGGTTATTGATGATCCTAATGATGCGTGGACTTCTCTACTTCCTCAGTCTTCCATATCTCCCTTCTCGCCAAGGAGAAGGCAGATATGGAGGCAGCCTACGAGGAGGAGGTGAAGAGGCTTCGTGCATCTTATCTTCCTGTCTCTCGGGCTTTAGATGATTGTTTCTAGGGATCCATAGGATGATCATTTTCCTTCTCTCTTGTATTTGGTTACCAATACTGTACTTCTTTGATGTAAAAACATTTCCCCTGTATTATTGATATTATAATTCTATATGTGACAACTGTTTAATATTTCCAACGTTTGTAAATAGAACTCTAAAGTTCCTTTGATAATAAAAACAAATCATATGCACAAAGCATTGCATGCATCATGTGCATAAGCAGGTTTTGCTCCAGGCTTCTTATCCTATGATCTAACTCTGTGTTCTTCATTTATTTTGAAGACAAGCTGACTCACCGGTACTACACTAGAGCCAACTCATCAAGACTGATGGATCATTTGGAACAAGAGAACCGCGAGCTGAAAGAGGAAGTAGCCAGATTGACTGCCCTAATGGAGTCATTCATGGCTGCCCAGAGCCAGTCTTCTCCAACACCCTTAACTCCTCCCCAGAGGACGGTTATTTCTGAGGTCGTGACTTCTACTGTGCCTGCTGCAACAACCCATTTTGCGCCATCTATGCCGGCCGGGTTCACGTGGGGAATGCCTGCCAATTTCATGCCAGAGGGTTTCGCTCCTACTCTTGCTTCTTTACCGGCAGCTAGCCTGGTCCTTTCAGTGCCACCTCCCGTTGTGCACACATTACCAAGAGTTGAAGATACCATCTACCATTCTAAACCATTTGAAGGTCCAGATGTTTATGAGAAGATGGATAATATGAAAGATCAATTCCTTGAGCTTCGCAAGGAACTGAAAACTCTGAGGGGGAAAGATCTTTTTGGTAAAAGTGCTGCTGAGTTGTGCCTTGTGCCCAACGTGAAAATCCCTATTAAATTCAAAGTACCTGACTTTGAGAAGTATAAGGGAAACACATGCCCTCTCAGCCATCTTGTGATGTAGGCTCGCAAGATGTTGACGCAAAATGATAATGACCAATTTCTCATCCACTATTTCCAGGATAGTTTGTCCGGTGCCGCTCTCCGGTGGTACATGGGTCTGGAAAGTTCGAACATCCGCTCTTTCAACGATCTTGGCGAGGCCTTTATCAAGCAATATAAATATAATATGGATATGGCTCCTGATAGGGACCAGCTGAGGGTAATGTCCCAGAAAGAGAAAGAGACCTTCAAAGAATACGCCCAGAGGTGGCGCGAGTTAGCAGCTCAAATAGTACCACCCCTTGAAGAGAAATAGATGACCAAGATCTTTTTGAAGACCTTGAGTTCATTCTACTATGAGAAAATGATAGCCAGTGCTCCCCCAGACTTCACCGAGATGGTGAATGTAAATGTCAATGTAAATGTCAAGATTAAAACATGGGAACCAAACCAGAGGGCTTGAACCTTGCGAACGCACCACCGAAGCCCTAGCTCCGGTCATCTTCTCCGGTGGACCTCACCGGACTGGTCCACCCTCAACCAAATGAAAAATGAAAATGAGTACATGTTTTTGATGGAAAAATGCTCAGGAGTACGAATCTGACATCCATTTCTTATAATTCCAAGTATATAGAAAGATATATGGATTTGAAGTTTGAGGTTCATGACCTGAGATGCTTCAATTTGACCTCAAAGAAACTCAATTTTATTACCTATATTGGTAGGACTCTAGCCAACCAAAAATCAAAGAGAATGGTGAAGAATTGAGAGAGAATTGAAGGCTTAAAGTTTATGAAAAATCACCTTCGGGTAGCTTCAAATTGGCTTGATCTCAATCTAAAGTTGCTTGATTCTTCCTCCTCTTGCTTGCAGTGATCAATTGAGATGAGAAAGGCTATGAATCCTTGGAGCTTGAACTTCAAAATAGAAGGTGAAATTCAAACTCGATTTCAAATAAATGTCCAAATAATTCTATGGTGTGAGGTTCTGAGATCTCTTGGAAAAGCTTGGGTAAGGTGTGTTTGTCATTCTTGAGGCAATGCACTTGTTTATATAGCCAATTGAATTCAGTTTGAAGTGATCTTATCCAAATGAAGTGATCTTGGACTTTTTGGAAAGTTGACATCAAGGGAAACAACTTTTATGTTGAAATTTTTTCGACTTGAAGCTTGGATCATGATGAATTTTGAGGTGGAAGTTTGAGAAATCAAACATATTTGAAAGTTTTCTAAGTACCAAGTCAAATATCCACTTCTTCTACCTTGAATAACTTTTGCTATGAGCTTCAAATGGAAAAAAAGTTTCTTCATCAAATTTGTGTCTCTTTCAATAATCTTCAATATGGTCACAAATTTGACCTCATGTGGATTTGGAATGAGGGAGTTATGCATTTTAGATGTTGAGGAAAATTGCTTGTTTAATGGTAATGGCCCAAAATGACCTATAATGTTTTGTCTTGGAACATTTTCGAGTAGAATTTGAAGTTTATCAAAGAATAAAAGTTGTAGAGGACATATTGAAATTGATCATGAAACTTTGATGGAATTAATATAATAAAAATTGAGCATGTTATGGTCCTTGGAAGTTGACCTCTTAACTAGGGCACAAACAAAATGACCTATAATCGTTCACCATAAAAAATAACTTTCCAAGCAAAACTAGCTCTTGACCTCAACATGAAAGTTGTTTGAAATGTCATAAAGAGTAACTTTGATCATGTAATAATTTTCATATGACAAAAATTATAGGAGATAGGGTCTAGGGAACCCCAGTTTTGACCAGTTAACTTTCTCTGGTCAACCTCCTTGGACCAACTTGCAAACTTGAAGTTTTATTGATCTTTGGGACTCATGGAGGATAATATATGTATAAGATGATGTAATATGAAGTATCCTTGATATATTTTGTCAAATGTTGAAGAAATTTACTGAGGAAGTCACACAAGATACCCAGATGAATTAGGGCTTCAAAGGCAAACAAGCTTCAAACTCTTGATAATTTCTTGATAAAAGTGATAAGTGAAGACTATGGGGACCCATATATGATGTCTAGAACCAATTTGAATCATATCTTGATTGATCTCTTTCAATGAGGGTCTCAAACCCTAGATATGAGCTTGATGAGGCACATGTGGATACACACACTACCTACAAAAGAAACAACGCTACACTAGACATATTTTTTTGGTATTTTGGTTAGTAAACAAAGAAAAACAAAGTATGATACAATCAAATATGCTTGGTGATCTCTCCCAATACAAAGCAATGAATGAGGGGTAAGAAGGATGCCAAGGTGTGATCCCAAAGCCAATGCAAATGATGAGATAGCATGAGGGATCTTAGGGTGAAAATTAGGGTCTTACAACTGCCCCTATTTAAGGACATTCTAACTGAGGATGTGAAGGTTAAAGTATTCGTATCAACTCAGTAGAATGGACTTAAATAATAACATCTAGAAACGAATTTTGGTCCCTTAAAGACCTCAGGATGCATATGATATGAATGTTAAAATAATCTTTGCGTGGAATATATTGCCACAAAGGAAAAGAATCCGGGAGAGACCAAAGGTCCACAGGAGTAAAGTGTATTCCATAAGGAAAAACTCACAGGGGAGACAGAGACTCTGGGGATAAAAGTTGTGCGTAGGCTAGGCTATGACTTAAAACTGCTGGAGACATGAGGGATTTCCACGAAAATAAATCGATGGAAAGACTCGGTTGGGGAACCAGGGAAATCTGCAGGGGACATGAATAGATCAGAACAAAACTGAAATATTCAAACCAAATAGGAAAAAGGCGATTTCACTGAGGAAATACACACTCAAACAAAAGTACAAGAGATATATTATCTACTACCGGTTACTGGGTAGGAAGATAATACACTCTGACAAAGGGGCATCCGTTACCGGTTAGGGTAAACATATCAAGAATGACTCGCTGAGGAAAAGAGGTGTATTCATTATCGGTTATTGGGTAAGAATAACCTACTGGGGAAACATATCAAATAGGATTTACAACTATCGGTTACTTGGCAGAAGACCAACAAAGAGAGTATCCGTCACTGGTTAAAGTGAACATATCAAGGATAAACTCAAAGGAAGAATATCCATCATCAGTTAGGATGAACATATCAAGGATAGACTGCTGGGGAAAAAAATTATATCTACCAGTTACTGGGCAGAATACCAAAGAGAATATTCTTCATAGATTAGGATGAACATATCAAGGATAGACTCAGCAGGGGAAAGTAGGGATTACAACTACCAGTTACTGGTTAGAATACCAAAGAGAAGAGAAAATTTGTCACTAGTTAAAGTGAACATATCAATAATAAACTCATAGGAGGGATATCCGTCATCTGTTAGGATAAACTATATGGGGAAAGAGGAAGAATATTCGTTACCGATTAGGGTAAACATATCAAGGATAAACTCTCTGGGATATAAAATAGGGATTACATCTACCTTTTTACTGGGTAGAAAACCAAAAGGAGATTATCTGTCATTGGTTAAAGTGAACATGTCAAGGATAAACTCATTGGGGAAACATGAAAGCGAATCCGCTGGGAAAACAAAGGAAGTAGGTTACATTTTATCGGGTATTGGGAAAAAGTAATGTACTCGACATCAAGAAGAATATTACCGGTTACTGGGTAATAGACTCTCGGAGACCAAAAGATCTATCTAGGTAAAAACTAGAAAGAAATGGTCAAACAAGGACTCAACATAACGAGGATATAACTCAAGGGGGAGTGAGAAAGGTTATCTGGGGAAATGTCAAAGATAATTATCTGGGGAGGAAACTGAAATAATAGTAATCCACGAGGAAATAACTCAGTGGGGAATGAGAAAGGTTAAACTCTTTCTCCTTAAGGGTCTGACACTCTATAGTTGAAGGAGGACAGACATACACCAACTTTGTGTGGGGAAATAATATCACTGAAGCAGTGGATCAGAAGAAAAATCAAATGTGATAAAATGCATAATGAACTATCTGATGTTGTGTTTTAAACATGAATATGCATGTGTATGATCCTGATCATGCTGACAAAACAACACAAAGGATACGATCAACAAAGATTTGAATCATCAATACAACACTCAGCTAATCTCAACAAGATGGAAGCACCAACTGGAGAATCTGTCAAGGATGAAAATAAATCATCTAGCTCTACATAAATCAACTATGGCTGGGAAAGGCATGGAAAACATGCTTTTGATCATTTATGGCAAACTCTGAGGGGAGAGAGCATTGTTGAAGGATTACTAATCAAACATGATGAGGATAGAGAAATGATCTGCTGAGGATCCAAATTGTCAATACTGCGGGGAATTTTAAGTCAACACCATGTTAAATGGGAGAAAACCCTACAGGGGACTAAATCAAATACTACTCAAAATCAAACACTGCCGGGAAAGAGGGAACTTCTATTAGAAGATGAACTCCACCGGGGAATACGAGAGATAAAATTTTGCATGAGAATTTAAGAAAATTGTTGGGGATGCTATGAGCAAGACCGTCACATTCCTCAATAATCATCGAATTCTTCTTGGAAATTGTGAAATAAACCAATTTCCAGGAAAAGATAACCGGATCTGATTCACACAAAGGAGAAACTACCGAAGTTATGCAACACAATCAATTGCAAAATAGAAACCAAATAAAGGTTTTGGATCTCCAGGGTCCAATCACAAATCACTAATAGGGGGATACAAAACATGAGCACCTCAGCTGGGGAATATGGATTTGCAAAGGGGACCGATCATCATCTCAACTAGGGATAAAACCCAACATCTCTACTGGGGAGAGGAGATTATTCGGGGAGAAACTTATCAACCAAGCCGGGGACAAATGACGAACTGTTTGGTAGGAAAAGAATTACAAGACCAACTACTTGTGGGGGAAAGACCAATAATGCTCCATAGTCCAAGACTTACCTGCTCTTAGATTGTTGTTGACATTTCTTGCTAAAATCAATTATTCTTAAAGTGTCTTCTTTTATTATTTCAAGAAAAATAATTATTCATTGATTTATTTTAAAATTATCATCATAAAAATTCAATTTTATTTAACAGAAGTAAATAAGAATAGAAATAATTGGATGAAAAGCTCAACTTTATTTAATAGAATGGTAGTCCGTAAATGATAAGACTCCATGGATCTTTACAAAGTTTGAAAATAGTAATTTACATGGAAAATAGATACATTAAATACAATGATCACTACTCTCCCTACCAACTTCAAAATCCACTATGCTTGTCTTCGGTCGGGAATGATGAATCAGAACCAAACGACTTGCTCAAAACCGGTCGGGTGCAGTTACTTGCCATAATCCTTAAATTTTTCCTAGATTGCTCCAAGGTGGAGTATTCAATCTACCGGGATAAATCTTATGTTTTATGTCTCTAACTTTTGCCTGGATGTCCCTTTCGGGTTTTCAATCCACCAAGACGCTCATTTTTGCCTAAGCCGCCCGTTCGGGTTTTCAACTTAGCGAGCTGTTCTTTTTCTTTTTAGGCGAAGTATTTCTTCACTGCATCGACATTCACAAGACGTGTGAACTCTTCACCATCCGTGGTTGTAAGGATCAAAGCACCTCTTGAAAAGGCTCTCTTAACAACATATGGGTCTTCATAATTAGGAGCCTATTTTCCCCTAACATCAGGTTTGGAAGATAAAATCTTCTTGAGCACGAGGTCACCTTCTCTGAACACACGAGGCTTGACCTTCTTATCAAATGCTTTTTTCATTCTCTGCTGATACAACTGACCATGACACATGTCAGTCAATCTTTTCTCTTCAATCAAATTAAATTGATCATATCTGGTTTGGCACCATTCAACTTCTGTCAACTTCGCTTCCATCAAGACACGCAATGATGGGATCTCAACCTCTACGGGGAGCACAACTTCCATGCCATAAACAAGAGAGAAAGGGGTTACCCCTGTTGAAGTGCGGATGGATGTACGATACCCATGCAAAGCAAATGAGAGCATCTCATGCCAATCTTTATACGTCATAACCATCTTCTGAATGATCTTCTTAATGTTCTTATTTGTAGCTTCAACATCCCCATTCATCTTTGGTCTGTAGGGAGAAGAATTATGATGCACAATCTTGAAGTCTTTGCAAAGAGCTTCCACCATATTATTATTCAAGTTCGATCCATTATCAGTAATGATCTTGCTTGGCACACCATAACGACATATAATCTGATTCTTGATAAACCTTACAATAACTTGCTTGGTCACATTCGCGTATGATGCCGCTTCAACCCATTTTTGTGAAGTAACAATAGCCACTAGAATAAAATGATGTCCCCACATGGAGAAGGGCCATGGAGAGGAAATGACGTTCAACAATGTCGGAGGAACATGAATCTTATCTGCATAAATTTGACACTTGTGGCATTTCTTCATAAACTTGCAACAGTCAGATTCCATTGTCAGCCAATAGTAACATGCTCTCAACATCTTCTTTGCCATAGCATGTCCATTGGAATGGGTTCCAAAGGAACCTTCATGGACATCAGTCATCAATAAGTCTGCTTCGTGTCTATCCACGCATCTGAGCAAAACCATATCGAAATTTCTCTTATAAAGCACATCACCATTCAGGTATACGTTGCCAACTAATCTTCTCAAAGTCTTCTTATCTTTCAGAGATGCCCCAGACGGGTAAATCTGGCTTTGAAGGAAACATTTGATATCATAATACCATGGATTTTCATATTTGACTTCTTTAATAGTAAACACATGAGATGACCTATCAAGACTCATCACATTCAAATTGGGAACTTCATTCCAAAATTTCACCATAATCATTGAAGCCAACGTTACAAGAGCACCTTCCATCCAGTTTTCATCTCGAGGGATATGATGAAACTCAACCTTTGTAAAGAAAGTTGATATCCTCCTCGCATAGTCTCGGTACGGTATTAAACCAGATTGATTCGCCTCCCATTCACCTTTAATCTGATTCACAACTAAAGTTGGATCTCCATAAACGTCAAGATATTTAATTATGAGATCAATGGCCTCTTCAAGCCCCATAATGCAAGCTTCATACTCAGCCATATTATTTGTACACTTGAAGGTAAATATAGCTGTAAATGGAAAATGAGTGCCTTGATGAGTAATAATCACTTCCCCAATTCCATTACCATACAAATCAACAACTCCATCAAATACCATGGCCCAACGGGAAGTAGGCTCTGGCCCCTCTTCAAGTAGTGGTTCATCACAATCTTTCATCTTCAAGTACAAAATCTCTTTTTCAGGAAAATCATCATGCACTGAATGATAATCTTCAATCAGTTGGTGGGCAAATGGTCAGCCAAGGCACTACCTTTAATTGCTTTATGAGATCGGTATTCAATATCATACTCAGATGACAACATCTACCAACGAGAAATCCTCCCAGTTAAAGCAGGATTCTTAAAGATGTACTTGATTGGATCCATTTTAGATATCATTCAAGTAGTATGATTCAACATATACTGGCGCAGACGCTTAGCAGCCCAAGCCAATGCACAACATGTCTTTTCAAGCTTAGAATACCGAGTCTCATAGTCAGTGAACTTCTTACTGAGGTAGTAAATGACATATTCTTTATTTCCAGATTCATCTTGCTGACCAAGAACGCAACCCATACTCTCTTCAAGCACAGCCAAATACATGATCAATGGTCTTCCTTCAACAGGCGGAGACAGAACCGGAGGCTCGAGCAGATACTCTTTGATACTATCAAAAGCTTTATGGAAATCTTCGATCCAATCACAAGACTGATCTTTCCGAAGAAGCTTGAATATTGGCGCACATGTGGCAATCGTATGCGATATGAATCTCAAGATATAATTCAAGCGGCCGAGAAAACCTATGACTTACTTATCAGTTTTGGGCGCAAGCATCTCTTGTATTGCTTTGACCTTGGAAGGATCAACTTCAATACCCTTCTCAATGATAATAAAGCCCAACAACTTACCAGAATGAACACCGAAAGTACACTTATTAGGATTCAAGCGGAGTTTATATTTCCTCAAATGCTGGAATAACTTCAACAAATGCTCAACATGTTCTTCTTCATCACTTGATTTAGAAATCATATCATCAACATAAACTTCAATCTCTTTATGCATCATATCATGAAAAAGGGTGGTCATAGCTCTCTGGTACGTTGCACCAACATTCTTTAAACCGAAAGGCATCACTCTATAACATAATGTTCCCTAGGGTGTAATGAATGTGGTCTTCTCCATATCTTCAGGTTCCATATTTATTTGGTTGTAACCAGAAAATCCGTCCATAAACGAAAAGATTTTGAATTTAGCTGTATTATCTACCAACATATGAATGTGTGGTAGAGGAGAATCATCTTTCAGACTAGCTTTGTTCAAATCTCTGTAATAAACACACATACAGACTTTTCCATCTTTGTTCGGAACTGGCACAATATTTGCCACCCACTATGGATACCCGGAGGTAATAAGAAAACCAGCGTCAATCTGCTTATGTACTTCCTCTTTGATTTTTACGGCCATATCAGGATGAGTTCTTCTCAATTTCTGCTTGACCGGCGGACATTATGGCTTCAACAGCAGTCTATGCTCCACAATCTCAGAATCCAACCCAGGCATATCTTGATAGGACCAAGCAAACACATTAGAATAATCTTGAAGAAGATCAATCAACCCTTTCTTAGCTTCTGGACACAGTTGAGACCCAATCTTGACTTCCTTCACATCATCTTCGAAACCCAAGTTGACTAATTCATTATGTTCTTCAAACGGCTGAATGGCTTTTTCCTCGTAATCAAGAAAATGAGATAATTCATCAGATACTTCTTCATCATAAATCTCTTCCTCAACTTCAAACACGGGGAAATCAAAGTTTCGAGAGGGGTATGATCATTGTATTCAATGGGTTTGAGAACCGACCGACATAATGATTTGATATTTTGATTTTAGAGAAGTGGAGTGCAGACAAATATTATGCAGATGGAAGATTATTATTTATTTATGTTTTTTTGTGATTACCATTTTCAGAAAAAGCAAAAAGTAAAGATAAATATTACAAATTTGGATGAATAAAATTGTATTTCGTTGATGATAATAAAGAAAATGCCCAACAATTTTCACTTCTCCCTTAGGCATATGAGAAGGATTTTTTACAAAATAATAAAAACAAATTACTTAGAACGACCAATGACAACAGGAACATCAACAGCAACCCAGTTATTGTAAATTTGGCCATGCGTCACAAAGTTGGTGCAAGTTTCGTCTTCATCACCACTGTCTTCAATAATGGCAGTTGAGTGTTGATCATTATGTTCTTGACGTTGAATGGTCCTGGTTGCATAACTTTGGCTTTGACGTTGAACGATCCTGGTTGAAATCCTAGCCCGACTTTTTTCTTGTTCTCGGCGACTTCCACAACACGACCCCACTTATCAATACTGCCAGCCTGAATAGCCTCTTGTGAATCTTTCAAAGAAGACATGGGTGCCCTAGTTTTCTTTAATTCATTAGCAATAGATAAGGCTTGGAACAACATTCCAACCTCCTCCTCAGCAATAACATACGTGAAAGATGACAAATGGCTCACCAATAATTCCTTCTCTCCACCAACAACGGCAAGCTTGTCGTTCTTCACAAATTTCGGTTTTTGGTGAAGGGTAGACGTCACTACTCCAGCTTCATAAATCCATGGCCTTCCCAACAAGCAGCTATAGGCCGGATGGATATCCATTACTTGGAAAGTAATCTAGAAATCGCTCGGACCTATCTTAACCAGAAGGTCCACATCTCCAATGAAAGTTTTACGAGAACCGTCGAACGCTTTAACAACTACGCCACTGTACCTCATTGGGGAGCCTTGATAAGAGAGTTTTGATAAAGTTGATTTTGGTAACACATTCAACGACGAACCAGTATCAACCAACACATTGGACAAAGCGTCCTCCTTGCAATTCATCGAAATGTGTAACGCCAAGTTGTGATTCCTACCTTCCTAAGGAAGTTCTTCATCACAAAAACTCAAATTGTTACAAAAAGTGATGTTGGCAACAATGTGGTCAAACTGATCCACAGTAACATTAATTCAACATAGGCCTGTTACAACACTTTCTGCAATGCCTCTCTATGTGCTTCAGAATTCATTAGCAATGATAGCACAAAGATCTTTGATAGCGTCTAGAGCAGCTGCTTCATAACATTGAATTCACTTATTTTAATTAATCGTAGCACCTCATCATCATCGTTAGTCTTAAACTTGCTGGACTCACCAGACTAACACATTGGAGCACTAACTGAATTTTCTACAGGAATCTCTACCTCCTTCCATACAGAAACATATTCTACCACCTTAGGGAAAACTGGACCGAACACACGACCATTACGGTCACCTTTGCTATATCTACGATATTCACCAATGAGTCTACAATTGGAAGAGGAACCTCTTGACCATTTTCAATCATAGTGGCATTATACTGATATGACACAACTTTATCAGATGCATAAGGGACATGGCCCTCTAACCGTATAACCAACGGCGATACCGATCTATTGACATTGTTGCTACTGCTACTATCAAACTGAATGACTACCCGCTCATGGATCTTAAACACTAGTACAATGACATTCACATAATCTCCCATATCCCTTGACTGTTGAATCTGGATTATATTTTCATCCATTAACTTCTGGATATCTCTCTTGACAATCATACACCCACAGGTCTTCAC
This sequence comes from Lathyrus oleraceus, assembly GCF_024323335.1. Taxonomy (NCBI): domain Eukaryota; kingdom Viridiplantae; phylum Streptophyta; class Magnoliopsida; order Fabales; family Fabaceae; genus Lathyrus; species Lathyrus oleraceus. The sequence continues at coordinate 224,953,071 of NC_066582.1, forward strand.
TCTGCAAATGACCCAACAATCATGGTCATGTTCACAATCACTGATTAAACACAAAGTTCTATGCATTTCCACTAGATATCTTCAGATACGTCGTACATCAAAAACTCTAAAATTCCCTGGATAGTTGTCCACCATGTTGACAGAAGCGTTACCATGAGCAGGCAACAGATTAGCTTTCACTTTTGGTGATCTGTCCTCGAAGGACACCATACCACTCTTCACAACCTTTTGAACTTCATATTTCAACGGATAACAGTTCTCTATATCATGACCAGGGGCTCCCTGGTGAAAAACACAATGAAGGTCAGGATTGAACCACCATGGTAGTGGCTCAGGGATTTGCGGAGGATTCTTGGATGAATGAGATTCTTGAGGACCAATGACGGGTACAGCTCTGCATACATCATAGGAATAAGGTCAAAGGAGACCTTCTTCCTCTCAAAATTTTGTTGATGATTATTGTTGTTGTTGTAGTTGGTTCTTTGTTGCGGTTGTTGATGTTGTTGTTGCTGAATAGGAACTGATTGATTGTTGGAATTATTGGAAAACACCGGAATTACTGAAGAAACTTGGTGTTGATGTTGACGGGGTTGAGAACCTTTTATGACATGAGGCCTCCTCTACCTCCCCACTGATACTGAGTTAGCTTCTCCCTCTTTCCTCTTAGAGAAATCCCACCATACTTCTTGCTAGCTGACGCCTCTTCTTTAGATAAACGTCCTTCACAAACTCCTTCTTTTAGCCTCATCCCCATGTTTACCATTTCGGTAAAATCATTGGGGACACTTGCAATCGTACGTTCATAATAAAATGAACTCAGCGTCTTTAAGAAAATTTTCGTCACTTTCTTCTCTTCAATAGGTGGACCTGTCTGAGTAACCAATTTTGTCCATCTCTGGGCATATTCTTTAAGTGTCTCCTTATCCTTCTGAGACATCAACCTCAACTGATCTCTATCAAGCGCCATACCCACGTTGTACTTATTCTTCTTGACAAAGGCTTCACCCAAGTCATTGAAAGTACGGATGCTTGCACTGTCCAGACCCATGTACCACCTAAAGGCAGCTCCAGCTAAACTGTCTTGGAAATAGTGAATCAACAGCTGATCATTATCAGTTTGAGTAGACATTTTCCTGGCATACATAACAAGATGGCATAGTGGGCAGGTATTCCCTTTGTAGTTTTCAAGTCTAGGACCTTGAATTTCACTGGGATCTTGACATTAGGGACCAAGCAGAGTTCAACAACACTCTTCCCAAAAAAATCTTTCCCTCTCAGAGTCTTCAACTCTTTGCGCAACTTGAGTAATTGATCTTTCATTTCATCCATCTTATCGTATACATCTGGACCCTTAGATGGCTCAGAGTGGTAGATAATGTCTTCAACACGAGGAAGGGTGTGAACAACCGGAGGAGGCACTGACATGACCGGGCTAGATGCCGAGAGAGAAACAAACGTGGGTGTAGCGGGGTATTCGTTACCTTTAGATTTATTGACTAAATCAAAAGTAAGCATACAATTCGAGTCGCCACCGCACTTCTATTTATCCAAAGGAAAAGTTAGAAAGCGAACAAAAACCAAGAAGTTTTATCAAATCAAAAAATAATAAAAATGTCAGAGATCTGGGTAAGGGGGTTGGTTCTACAATGGGAAGGTTTTAAGCACCCAAAACATCTTTAGTACTCTAAGGGAGCCCTTTTTGCAAATGTGTATTATAGGTTGGTATTTGTGAAAATATTTGTGCAAACATGATTGGGGAGATGAGAAAAGAATATACATATTATTTACAATTTGTTTGAATGGATAAACCCATTGCCTACGTACCATCACAAAGGTAGGATCAAAACCTCGTAGTTCGGGGTAAAAATCTCAAAATATAGGTGAATTGATTTGATCAAAAGCCTTAAGGTCTTTTGTTATCAAAGGGAGAAAACTCAACCTAAACCAACAATCCACCATGTGAGGAGAGCTTCAAAATACCAGTGAGGGATCCACCCTATAATAAGTATGGAAGACTTATAGTCCAATCACTAAGGATAAGGTGAGGTTTACATCAACCACTATGATAACTCAAACATATGGCTAATGTTTATGAAACATTTTAACAAAGGTGGCCATTGGAACCACAAAAATCACTTGAAGTGAGTTATATTTACAAATTAGAAGTATTCACAAAATAAGGTCAAAGTATGAGTTAAAGTTCAATTCAAAATAAGTATTAATGAAAAGAGTTTGAAAACTCAAAGGCATATGGCCTAGGTTTCTAATTTGAAAACAATGTCAATGTTTGCACAAGATGAGTTTGGCTTGGGTTAGAGTGGAGAGAAGAAGAGAAGGGCCAATCCTAAAGATGCAAAGATAAGAGAAGAGATAAAACCCTTGGAGTTCCTTTCTTGAGATCATAAAGATGATTCAAGATGCTCCTTTCCTTTGGACTTAGCAAGCAACAAGCAATCAAAACAATTAAACAATCAAGCTCCTAGGATCTCCATTTGGCTTGTCTTTCTTAACTTGGCTACTCTTGACAATGGTCCTTCTTACTATCTCAAGTTTGGAATCCCTATCACATAAGAACAAACAATCAAAAAGTTCAAAATGCAATAAGAGGAATGGACAAAGAATGAGTTTAGATTAGAGGTCCTTTCAAGTCAACTTTCAAGATTTAGCATTCTAAAGGCATGAGGCCTAGTTGCTCTTCAACAAGTTTAGCATTCTAAAGACATGAGGCCTAGTTGCTCTTCAACAAGTTTAGCATTCTAAAGGCATGAGGCCTAGTTGCTCTTGAACTCCATTAAGCATAGGTGAGGTCCTAATTCTGAGTCCTTTCTCCTTTTTGCATTGGGTTCACACAAACAATTACAAAACAAGCACAAAGCCACAATATATTTATTTACAATAATGAGCTCAAGTGAGCAAAAGGAAAATAGCATAAACATAAAATATGAGCTCAAGTGAGCTAAGGAAAAAGGCAATATGAATAAATGAGCAAGAAATTAAATTGCATTAAAGTAAATTGCAAGAATTAAATGCTTGAATTAAAGTTAGTGTTAATAGTTAATTTTAGTGTGCCATAAGGCAATTTAGCGCTATGTTAAGCAATCGTAAGTGGACTAATGTAGTAGTCACACCTATCTGAGGCCGGTCAATAAAACTATAGGCAAATAAACACAAGTTAGAGATCATGACTAGTAAGCCAAGCTCCTACAACTTTCCATGCCAAAAGAAAAGAATAAAGGCCTTGTATGGATTTTAGGTTTTTTGCTTGACCAAGAAGCAACCTATCTTGGACACAAAGCAATTCACTTGATCTTTGATCAAGTTAAATTTGATTTGGATCAAAGAAGGTTAAGCCTCTCATATGTTAAGGCTAACCACAAATCATTAACTGTAGGTGTTTGATTGGCTGCATTATATGGTAAAACGCTAATGTCTTGACTGATGTCATGACATGTGTGTGTGACTACATTGTAGTTACTGCAGGACTAGCTAACACAGGATTTATTGAATGTCAAACTGGATGCTGTGACATTCATACCTGTCAACAGATACTAAGGAATAGAACAGCAGGAGTTCTGTTAGAACTTAGTATTCATTTGCAGTCTGGTTATCAAGGAAGAACCAGACCTGGCATAAGGCCTACTGACTGAATGTCAAACTGGATGTTATGACATTCATCATTGAAAGCAACTGCTGAAGATTAGACAGAGTGGTGTTCTGGTATACTTCAGCATGTAACTTAGTTTGTTCTTCAAGAGAATAACAGAACTAACTTAAGGCCAAAAGTGTAAATGTTAAGTTGGACACTTTGACATTTATTAATGTAAGCTGTTACTGTAGTACGGTCATTTTGATCATGTACAGGTCAGCAAAATTGTACAGTCTGTTTTCTGGAAAAACAGACTCAGCATATGGACCTTGATGTCAAGCTGAATGTCGTGACATTCGTGCCTGACAGCATATGCTAAATTGTAGGTTGTTCAGTTTTTTGTTTCAGCTTTTTCTCAGACTATTCTTTAGGGATTCAACAGCTGAGAGAAAATCCAGGAAATCAACAACCAAGCTACATTCAATGAACCTAACAAATAGCCTATTTGTTAGCAACCTAAATGTTGAATTTGAGGGAACTTGTGTGACCTAAAATTCAGGAAAATATAGGTGCAAAAGCCCAGGTGCTGCAATATAAAAAGGAAGGCGTTCCTTCATTCAGTTTCGGGGATTTTGAGGCGTGAAGATTTAGTGTGTCCATCATACTTCACTGCTGTATTTGTGTGAGTCTAGTATTAGACGTTTCTTGTAAGCCAAGTCATTGTCAAGTAGATGATAACTTTGGCATAGGGTGTTCATTGAGTTGTAAGTGTTGTGTCACTCAAAGCTTTTAAGCGTGAGTGCTGTGTATCTTGATTTAAGCTGTGAAGCATAATCAAGAGTTGTTTTTGAAGTGTGACTTCAAAGTGTTTTTAATATCACTGAGGTGATTGAGGGGGAGTGAGTAGGAACTCTGATCTTAGGTTAAGATTGAAATTGCATTGGGTAGGGATTAAGTGATAAGTTGTAAACGGGTGAGTTTAGCTTTGAATTGATACTACTAATAGTGGATTTCCTCCCTGGCTTGGTAGCCCCCAGATGTAGGTCATGTTGGACTGAACTGGGTGAACAATTACTTGTGTTATTTACTGCACTTACTGTTAAGTTCTGCGTAATCCCTGTCTGTGCAGAATTGGATGTCATAACAACCAGTGTGACATCCAAAGTCTGATAACTAGAATTTCAATTGGCATCAGAGCAGGCACCCTGCCTGTGAATTTCTGGGTGAGATCTAGGAAAGTTACTTTCTAGTACCATGGACAAGGATTTACGACACTCAAACAGACCACCCATGTTGGATGGATCTAATTATGATGACTGGAAGCCTCGTATGATAGCCTTCTTAAGGTCTCTAGACAGCAAAGTCTGGAGAGCTGTCAACAAAGGATGGGAACATCCAACGAGGACAGATGAAGATAGAGTCAGTGTGCAGATTCCTGAAGAATATTGGGACAAGGAACAAGAGGCATTAGCTCTTGGAAATTCCAAAGCCTTGAATGCACTGTTCAATGGAATCACTAAGAACATCTTCAGGCTGGTGCACCATTGTGAACTAGCTAAGGAAGTTTGGGATACCCTCAAGGTAACTCATGAAGGTACTTCCAAGGTGAAGATGTCCAAACTTCAGATGTTGACAACCAAGTTTGAAAATCTGAGGATGAAAGAGGATGAGACTATTCATGACTTTCACATGAATATTCTTGAAATTGCAAACACCTCTGGTGGACTAGGTGAGAAAATGACTGAAGAGAAACTTGTAAGAAAGATTCTCAGGTCCTTGCCTAAGAGGTTTGCTATGAAGGTCACAGCCATAGAAGAGGCTCAGGACATCAGCAACATGAAGGTGGATGAGCTCATTGGTTCCCTCCAAACCTTTGAAATGGGCTTGGGTGAGTATGCTGAGAAGAAGAACAAAAGCATAGCCTTTATATCTAATGCTGAAGAGGAGTCAGAAGAAGGATATACTGGAGGTGATGACAGTATATCAGAAGCCTTAGCCATGCTTGGGAGGCAATTCAACAAGTTCATGAAGAAGATTGATCAAAGAGGTAGACCTAATGTCAAGAACATCCCGTCTGACATTAAGAAAAGATCAACTTCTGAGGAGAAGTTCAACCATGGGAAGGGAATCCAGTGTCATGGTTGTGAAGGGTATGGACACGTCAGAGCTGAATGTCCTACTTACCTCAAATTGCAAAATAAGGGGCTAGCTATCACATGGTCTGAAGGAGATTCTGAAAGTGAATCTGAAGGAGAATCTGCCAAAGATGTCACTGCACTAACCAGTGTTTGTGTATCTGAAGATGACACAAGTGCAGATGAGTTGACATTTGATGAACTTGCTGCAGCATATAAGAAGTTGTGTACCACCAGTGCAGAAGTGCGTGCACAAGGAGAAAAGCAGAAGAAACTCATCAAGGAACTGGAAGATGAGAGACAGAAGCAACTGTCTGCCATAGAGGGGCTAAATGGTGAGATAGCCCTGCTGACCTCCAAGCTGAACCAGATGACAAAATCCATCAGAATGATGAATAAGGGAACTGACACCTTGGAAGAGATTCTAAAGGTGGGACAGCAGTCTGGAACCAAATCTGGGCTAGGATTTGGTAAAAGAGCTGAACACAAACGCCCAAAGGCTAGAGTTCAGAAGCTCAAGCGGATGTCAAAGCCAATGTCTCAACATCGAGGAACTAGGATGAATGATCATCAGAAGAGGAAATACCAGGATTGGAGGTGTCACCACTGTGGTAGGCTTGGACACATAAAAGCCTTCTGCTACTGGATTCATGGTTTCCCTAACAGAGCCTCACATGTCAGACCTAAGCATAAAACACGTAAGCGATGTGTTCCCATTAAGAAGCAACAATGGTATGCTAGGATAGCACACACTGCCCTAAGGGCTTCTTCCAGAGAAGACTGGTACTTTAACAGTGGATGCTTAAGACATATGACTGGTATGGAAAATCTACTGGTAGATATTCAACCTCACACTACCAGCTATGTGACTTTTGGTGATGGTGCCAAAGGAAAAATAAGAGGTGTGGGCAAACTGGACTGTTCTGGAGTGCCAAAACTGAACAATGTGCTGTTAGTAAGAGGACTAACTGCAAACCTCATCAGCATAAGTCAGCTGTGTGATCAAGGTTTTCATGTTCAGTTTACTAAGGAGCTGTGCATTGTGACAAATGGTGACAATCAGGAAGTTATGAGAGGAACCAGGTCCAAAGACAACTGCTACCTGTGGGAACCTGAACTCTCTAACTTCTCCACAACATGCTCCTCAGCCAAGGAAGAACAGGAGGTGAAGCTGTGGCATAGAAGACTTGGACATCTCCACTTACGGGGAATGAAGAAGATCATATCCAAGGAAGCAGTCAGAGGAATTCCAAAGCTTCTGATTGATGAAGGAAGAGTCTGTGGAGAATGCCAGGTGGGCAAGCAAACCAAGATGTCACACCCGAAGCTGGGACATTCCACAACCTCCAGAGTTCTGGAACTGTTGCACATGGACCTAATGGGACCTATGCAGGTTGAAAGTCTTGGTGGGAAGAAGTATGCTTACGTGGTGGTTGATGACCATTCCAGATACACGTGGATAAGCTTCATCAGAGAGAAGTCAGATACATTTGATGTCTTCAAAGATCTGTGCATAAGACTTCAAAGGGAAAAGGACAGTTGTGTGGTCCGGATTAGAAGTGATCATGGTACAGAATTCAAGAATTCCAAGTTTGATGAGTTTTGCTCATATGAAGGAATAAGCCATGAGTTCTCCTCTCCTATAACTCCTCAGCAGAATGGAATAGTTGAAAGAAAAAATAGAACTATTCAAGAATCTGCCAGAGCAATGATTCATGCAAAGAAGCTCCCTATGCACTTTTGGGCTGAAGCAATGAATACCGCGTGCTATGTTCACAACAGAGTCACCTTGAGAAAAGGAACCTCCTCCACTCTGTATGAAATATGGAAGGGCAGAAAACCCACTGTGAAGTACTTTCACATTTTTGGAAGTAAATGCTACATTCTCACAGATCGTGAACAGAGAAGGAAGCTAGATCCCAAAAGTGATGAAGGCGTATTTCTGGGATACTCTACTAACAGCAGAGCCTACAGAGTGTTCAACTACAGGACCAATGTCCTGATGGAATCCATAAATGTCATTGTGGATGATAAAGAGGAAGGAACCGATGTCATGGAGGATGTTGAAACATTCCTTGATAGTCCAACTGACAGTCCAGTCAAGTCTGAAGAAGTACAGGAACCTCCTCCTGAATGTGAAGTAGAGGCTCCCACCAAAGTGCCATCTATCAGAATTCAGAAAGACCACCCTAAGGATCTTATCATAGGGGATCCCACCAGTGGTGTAACTACCAGGTCAAGAGGAATAAACTCAAATTCCTGCTTTGTTTCCAAGGTTGAACCAAAGAATGTGAAAGAAGCCCTGACTGATGAATACTGGATCATTGCCATGCAAGAGGAACTCGAGCAGTTCACAAGGCATGAAGTATGGGAGCTAGTTCCAAGACCTGAAGGGTACTGTGATGCTGATTGGGCTGGAAGTTCTGATGACAGAAAAAGCACATCAGGTGGATGTTTCTTCTTAGGAGAAAACCTCATATCGTGGTTCAGCAAGAAGCAGAATTGTGTCTCTCTGTCCACTGCAGAGGCTGAATACATAGCTGCTGGAAGCAGTTGCTCCCAGCTGGTTTGGATGAAACAGATGCTCACTGAGTACAATGTCTCTCAAAATGTCATGACATTGTTCTGTGATAATCTCAGTGCCATCAATATCTCCAAGAATCCCATCCAACACAGCAGGACCAAACATATTGACATTAGGCACCACTTCATCAGAGATCTGGTGGAAGACAAGGTGATCACTTTGGAACATGTAGCCACGGATCTTCAACTGGCTGACATATTTACAAAGGCTCTGGATGCTACTCAGTTTGAAAACTTAAGGAGCAAACTGGGAATATGTCTCTCTGAGACCTTATAGCAACCACTGATGTTTGGGATAAATTGTTTAATATCTCTGCTTATTAAACAATTTGTACTAGGCTATGATGGGACAACAGATCATAGCTATGCTGCTTACAACAAGGGTGGATACAAGAGGGTAAGGAGACACCCTACAGAGAGAAGGCCACTGTACCTGCAGGAGTTCAAGGATGCTGTTCATGCAGGAGTGGTTCTGGATGTCAGAAACAAAATCATGGCATCTGATATGGTGGTACCTACTGTAAAGCAAAAGTGGGTGATTACTTGATCGAAGCTGTGAAGCAAGATCATGTGGATGTTAACTTGGTTGAAACTGTGAAGTAAAACCAAGTCTGGAACTCTGTCATTGTGCTCTGGCTATGATGTTGGCTTTGGCAACATTTTAGACAAAAAGGGGGAGTAATAACCACCAATACCCCTGACAAACAGAGTGGGTCTCTACAACAGACTCTCATGACAGATCTGAAGATTCCCCCCCCCCCCCTGCAGCTGATGTTGAAGTTTAGGTGCAACTTCTAATATGTGTGTGCTGCTATGTGAAGTTTTTTTAACTTCCATGTGTGTGAGTGTGTTGCCACTCTAAGTGTATTAGCTAGTATTATTTCCTGCTAGGTGAGTGATTCCGCTGCTATGAACTCTGTTATGGGGATCAAAGTGTTTTAGCCAAAAATTTGCCAAAGGGGGAGTTTGTAGGTGTTTGATTGGCTGCATTATATGGTAAAACACTAGTGTCTTGACTGATGTCATGACATGTGTGTGTGACTACATTGTAGTTACTGCAGGACTAGCTAACACAGGATTTATTGAATGTCAAACTGGATGTTGTGACATTCATACCTGTCAACAGATACTAAGGAATAGAACAGCAGGAGTTCTGTTAGAACTTAGTATTCATTTGCAGTCTGGTTATCAAGGAAGAACCAGACCTGGCATAAGGCCTACTGACTGAATGTCAAACTGGATGTTATGACATTCATCATTGAAAGCAGCTGCTGAAGATTAGACAGAGTGGTGTTCTGGTATACTTCAGCATGTAACTTAGTTTGTTCTTCAAGAGATTAACAGAACTAACTTAAGGCCAAATGTGTAAATGTTAAGTTGGACACTTTGACATTTATTAATGTAAGCTGTTACTGTAGTACGGTCATTTTGATCATGTACAGGTCAAGAAAATTGTACAGTCTGTTTTCTGGAAAAACAGACTCAGCATATGGACCTTAATGTCAAGCTGAATGTCGTGACATTCGTGCCTGACAGCATATGCTAAATTGTAGGTTGTTCAGTTTTTTGTTTCAGCTTTTTCTCAGACTATTCTTTAGGGATTCAACAGCTGAGAGAAAATCCAGGAAATCAACAACCAAGCTACATTCAATGAACCTAACAAATAGCCTATTTGTTAGCAACCTAAATGTTGAATTTGAGGGAACTTGTGTGACCTAAAATTCAGGAAAATATAGGTGCAAAAGCCCAGGTGCTGCAATATAAAAAGGAAGGCGTTCCTTCATTCAGTTTCGGGGATTTTGAGGCGTGAAGATTTAGTGTGTCCATCATACTTCACTGCTGTATTTGTGTGAGTCTAGTATTAGACGTTTCTTGTAAGCCAAGTCATTGTCAAGTAGATGATAACTTTGGCATAGGGTGTTCATTGAGTTGTAAGTGTTGTGTCACTCAAAGCTTTTAAGCGTGAGTGCTGTGTATCTTGATTTAAGCTGTGAAGCATAATCAAGAGTTGTTTTTGAAGTGTGACTTCAAAGTGTTTTTAATATCACTGAGGTGATTGAGGGGGAGTGAGTAGGAACTCTGATCTTAGGTTAAGATTGAAATTGCATTGGGTAGGGATTAAGTGATAAGTTGTAAACGGGTGAGTTTAGCTTTGAATTGATACTACTAATAGTGGATTTCCTCCCTGGCTTGGTAGCCCCCAGATGTAGGTCATGTTGGACTGAACTGGGTGAACAATTACTTGTGTTATTTACCGCACTTACTGTTAAGTTCTACGTAATCCCTGTCTGTGCAGAATTGGATGTCATAACAACCAGTGTGACATCCAAAGTCTGATAACTAGAATTTCATTAACTCATTGGCCAAAAGAAAAAGAAGAAGAAAAGAGATGAAGATGTAATGGACAAAATGAGAATTCAAATGACATAAACAAAACACAATGATCAAATGTGAATGGAATCATCATCAACCAATGGTAAACAGAAGTGAAATGAAGATTAGAAATCAATAAAGGTCAAACATATTTTTGGTATTTTTTGGAATTAAAATAAAACATAAAATAAAATGAACAAAGTATGGTCAAACTTCAAATTCAATTCAAATCAACTTGGATAAGTCCAATTGAATTATCATAAGTCTAACATGGTCAAAGAAGGTTTGACAAATTTTCTCAACATTTTTTTGAAAACAGAAACTATTTTAAAACAATTAAAAATCAAGAAAATAACACAAATGGATTAAAATCTCAAATAAATCTCAAACCAATTAAGAAATTGGTGAGAATATTTTTCATAGACTTATCATGATCCATATGTGTTAAGAAAATATTTTTGGAATTTTTGAATATCAAAAAGTATTTAAAATGAATTAAAAACTATTAAAAACAAAATAATTCACAAAAAATATTAAATGGAATCACAAAAATAATTAAAAATCAGATTATGAAACTAGATTTTAAAATAATTTTTTTGCAATTGGTCTCATATTTTTGTGATTCCAAATAAAAGAGTTATGAATTTTTGAATATAAATGAAATAAAAGAAAATAAAATAGAAATTAGGAAAATATGAAGAATCAGGGAGCGCTGGATGGAACTCATTAATTGACGTGGCAACATCTAATGGTCCAGAAGCGCGCGCATACCATGGATATGAGTCAAATGCGAAACACACTGAATTAAAAAAGGTCAAATGAAACAAAGGCCCAGATTAGATCCCAGGAGCCAGATCTGAAGGCCATGGTTCAACCACGTGGGGACGGTGGTGGAAACCACCGTCTTCTCCGGTGAGCCAACTGTTTTCGGCCACCAGTTGCAGGTTTTCAAACCTCAACCAAAATGCATGATCCTTATACCAAAATGAAGCTAGGGTGATGTACATCACCCCTGTAACCTTGGATTTCTCTCAAGATCTCTATGGAATGAGAAATCTGAGCTTGAATTTCCAGGTGTTCAAATTGAAATGTTCCAATTCACAAAATCAAAGCCACCATTGGCTTGCCTCTCACACGAGGACTTCAGAAAACCATTTATACACAAGCAAATCACATTATATGAAGAGATATGGATCAAAATAGTTTGAGCATAAACCTTTGAAGTGCATCTTTAAACAGCACGATCTGCTCAATTCTTGCTTCCAACTTGATCAGGAGATGATGGTGATGATAGGCTTAGGAATTAGAAACTGAAGATCAACAAAGGAAGTTGAAATTCAAGTTTGAATTTGAGAAAATAAAATCAGAATTCCTCTAGTATGGTTGGGTTTGAATTTCTGCAGAGCTTCAGGTTGAATCCAGGATGAAATTTGAATGAGGCAAGGCTTTTATTTATAGGTGAAGTGCAAGCAATGAGGTGCCAAAACCGTGTGCATGAAGCTTTGGGCCCTCCATGCATGGGCCTGTACAGGCGAATGTGAGGCCTAAAATCTGGTGGAAATGAATGCTGAGCTCACTCTGAAGTGAAATGGACGTGTAATTTGAATGGCAATTGCTTGTGCATGAAGATTCAATGTGAATTCCATAATTGGGCATAAATGTTCCCCTCTTCGAAAGATACTCATGGAAAATCCAAATATAGGCATGTGAGTAATGGTTGGAAAGGTCTTGACATAAGAAACAAAAGTTATGTTGGGCGAAAATCCATTTGGAGTTTGGAAATTTGTGAAAACTGGCCATGAAGTTTGATGTACAAAACATGTCTTTGAAAGATTTGTCAAAAGTGATCAACTTCAAGCCCTTCTGTTTCAATAATGCAAGACTCAAATGAAAAAACCTCCAACATAAAAGTTGTAGATCGCTTAGAGATGCTAAATTTGGACTTAAAGTTTTCATCATTTGGATTTTTTATGATAAAGTTATGGGCACTTGAAGTTGGACTTTTTCAAGATTCAATGGTTTTGGTCCAAAGTGACCTATAATGTTTTGTATTATCACATGCGTCTCTTTTAGGATTACGGAATTTTGTCCAACATAAAATTTGAAGTAGACATCTTAAGCTTTCCAATTAAATTGGTATCCCCTCAAAATTATAAGAAATGAATAAGTTAGGTCCTTGGGAAGTTGACCCAAAATTAGGGTTTCAGTCAAAATGACCTATAATGTTTTGAAATTAATGATGACCTTCCAAGTTTCAAATGGATCCTTGATGAACATGAAAGTTATTCATATGGTTCTTAAGAAATAGTTTTCTCTTTGAGTCATCTTCATTTGACAAACACATCAAAAGTTAGGCCTTAGTGGATCTCAAAATAGTGAGATGACTTGACTGGTCAACTTCTCAAGTCCAAACTTCAAATCTTGATGAATGAATGATTGAGGATACTCACATAGGCTCATATATGCATAAAATAATGAATTAAAGAACTTCCCTTAATTGAATTTGATCATAGGTTGAGGTTGCTTCATGAGCAAGGCACAGTCAATGCACAGTTGAATTAGGTTAAAATATTCGTCTCGACGAGGTAGAATGGGCTTAAATAATAACAAATAGACGAATTTTGGTCCCTAAGAGACCTCATGATGCAGATATGTGCGTGCAAAAGTTAATACTCTGTGGGGGAAGTATGGCCACAAAGAAAATAAAATTAGAAGAAACTGAAAATCCATAGGAATAAATACGCTCACTAGGGAGACAGAGACTCTGGGGAAACATATGAATAAAATGCGTGAGCAGGTCACGACTTAAACTTGCTGGGAGACACGAAGGGATTCCATGAAAATAAATCAATGGAAAGACTCGAGCTGACGCAAAGATGCATGTATTGGGGAATATGCCAATACAACAAACTATCCACAACGGATACTTCGGATAAAAAATCCGGACTTGGATGGGGAAGATCCACTAAGGGATACAGCCGAGGAAGAAACAATGAGATATTACCGGTTACTGGGTAATAAACTCAAAGAGACATGTGATTAAAACACCGGTATAAGGGTGAGAGAACAACACGCTCAGGGAGAAAGAATATCTAAGACTGGTATAAGGGTGAGAGATATCAATCATCCAAAACATCTGAGGAAGACCTAAAAGGTATATCTCAACTCAGGGAAATATGACTCCACAGGGGACAAAAGTCATAATAGGGATCAAAAGGAAGGAACATCAGGGATACCGATTACTGGGCATATAATAGGTGACCAACCAGGCGTGAATTGGGAACATATCCAAGACACTCATCATCCGAAAAGGAGGGCTGAAAAAGCAAACTCAATTTATAGGATGGGCATTCGATTCCATAAGGAAACACGAATCTTACTCGATTGGGAAAGAAAAAGACTTCGACTGAAGAGAGCATGAGATATATTATCTATTACCGTCAGAACATAGATAACATACTCATATGGAAGATTATCCACAACCGGTTACTGGGTTAATAAAGGATAAATCGACCAAAAAGAAAGGACATCGGGATACTGTTTACTGGGTATAAAATAATGACCAATCCAGAGGAGAAACAATCATTACCAAACAAGGGTAAATGAAATATGACTCGCTGGGGATACATTGACAAAAGCAATGATCCCAAAGATATATCACCGGTTACTGGGTGGTATACTCAAAAAATGAAGGAATATAAATACCGAATATTGGATAAAGATAACCAACAAAGAGGGGATTACATCTACCGGTTACTGGGTAGAAAACCACAGAAATAGGACTTACAACTACCGGTTACTGGGTGGAAGGCCAACGGAGTTCACTGGGGAAAAGATGGACAATTACTGGTTACTGAGCAATTGAACAACTAAACCACAGGGAGCTGCATGGGAAAAACAAGAAAGGGGTCAATCTAGGAACAAACTAGAGAGACACAATCAAACAAGACTCAACCCAATGAGGATATAACTCAGGGGAGTAATTCCATCCTAATACATAATTAGGGAGGAAACTGAAATAATAATCATCCACGAGGACATAACTCAGTGGGGAATATAGAAGGAAAGATAAATACTTTATGCCTATGGGGATGACTCTATATGGAGAGATCAAACACAAACATCTGCTTGGGGAAGAATATTTCACCACTAGCAGGAGATAACAAGCAAAGATATATGGCAAAGAATGCAACATGAATATCTGAATGTTGTAATTATGCATGTATATGCGTGGTTTATGTATGATTAATGTTGACAAACAGACATATCTAACACAAACAGGTCCGAGAATGAATGGACATACATCCGATATAACATATCAACAGAGAAAGGCCAGGCCCATAGGAGGAAATCCACTCTTGTAGGGAGCCTGAAATACCAGGAAACACCAATCACCGCTGGGGACAAAAGACCAATGCTGGGGATTAGAGACCGTTGTTGGGGATAAGCAAAGGTCACAACTACCAAATGCTGGGGATCTTCCAATAGTTCTCGGGAACTGTAGCGGGGTATTCGTTACCATTAGAGATATTGACTAAATCCAAGGTAAATCATACAAGTCGAGTCGCCACCGCACTTCTATTTATCCAAAGGAATGGTTAGAAAGCAAACAAAAACCTAAAAGTTTTATCGAATCAAAAACTAGTAAAAGAGAGTTAGAGATCTGGGTAAGGGGTTGGTTATGCAATGGGAAGGTGTTAGGCACCCAAAACATCCTAGGTACTCCTAGGGAGCCCTTTTGATACTTGTTGTAAGGTTGTTGTTTTTTGTGAAAAAATTTGTTTGTGCAAACATGATTGAAGAGATGAGAAGAGAATATACAAGTTTATTTACATTTATGTTTGGATGGATAAACCCATTGCCTACGTACAATCTTAAAAAAGATTAGGATCAAAACCTCGTAGTTCGGGGTAAAAATTTCAAAATGAGTTGGTGAATTGATTGGTCCAAAAGCCTTAAGGTCTTTTGTTATCCAAGGGAGAAAACTCAACCTAAAACCACAAATCCACCATGTGAGGATAGCTTCAACATTCTAGTGAGGGGTTAACCCTATAATAAGCATGGAAGACTCATTGTCCATCACTAAGGATAAAGGTGAGTATTACATCTACCACAAGGATAACTCAAACCTAATAGCTAAAGGTTATGACAAAGTTTTGATTAAGAAAGTTGCCATTGAAACCACCAAAAGACATTTTAATGAGTGGTATTTACCAATGAAAAGTATTTACAAAATGGTCAAAGTTGACTTAAAGATTCAATTCAAAATAAGTGTTATGAAAAGAGAGTTTGAAAATCAAAAGCATAAGGCTTAGGTTTCTAATGTTGAAAACAAGTGTTAAATGTTTGCACAAAAGCTTTGGCTTGGGTTAGAGTGGAGGGAAGAAGAAGAATGGCTAAGATCCTAAGCAATGCAAAAGGTGAGGGATAAGAAACAAAACCACAAAAGGAGTTCCTCTCTTGAGATCATATGGATGATCCAAGTAGCTCCCATCCTTTGGAATAAGCAATCACATAAGCATAAACTCAAGCGATCAACAATCAAATGAACTCTTGGAAGGTTCCTCAATGTATCTTGAATCTCTCTCTCTTAGAAGCACATGGCAATGGTTCTCCAATTTGGATCAAGTTGGAATCCCTAGCACAAAGAAACACACACATCAAAAGGTTCTATTTACAAATCAAAGAATGGACAAGAGGGAGTTTAGAATATGGTCCTTTCAATGTTCATCTTCAAGCTTTAAGCATTCTAAAGGCATGAGGCCTAGTTGCTCTTTGACATTTATAGCACTCTAAAGGCATGACGCCTAGTTGCTCTTTGACTCCATTTTGCATAGGGAAGGTCCTAAAGTCTAAGTCCATTTTGTCCAATTCTTTGCATTTGGTTCACAACAATCAAACAAAACACAAACACAATAGTATATACACAAGTATGTGCTCAAGTAAGCAAAAGGCAAATTGCATTAACATAAACATGTGCTCAAGTGAGCAAAGGAAAAAGCAAATGGATAATATGTGCAAGAATAGTAAATTGCATAAAAGTAAAGAGCAAAAGTAAATGCTAATGGTTAATAGTTAGTGTTAGTAGTTAGTGTGCCATAAGGCAAATTTAGCGCTATGTTAAGCAATCGTAATTGGACTTATGTAGAAGTCACAACTATCTGAGGCCGGTCAATAATAATATAGGCAACAACACAAGTTAGAAGTCTTGATTAGTGAACCAAGTTCCAACAACTTGCCATGCCAAAAAGAAGAAGAGAATTGATCTTGTATTGGTTTAAGCCTTTTGCATGACTTAAGAAACAACCTATCCTTAATGCAAAGCCATTCACACTGAACTTCATGGATTTCAACAATTGAGCACTCAAAACAATTGAGCACTCAAAACAATTGCCTCTATGGAGAGGACTTCAGCCAACACAATATCCAAGCAAATAGATCAAGAAATAGTGAGTTTCGAAGAAAAAACCAGTTGGAGAGAACCTTTGAATTGTGGTGATCTGAGCTTGCTTCCTTGCTTCCTTTGGCCAAACAGAGCTTCAATGGATTATGAGAGAGGGGTCTAGGAACTTTAGATCTAGAAATTCGACCAAATTTAGTTGAATTTCAGATCTGAGAAATTTGAATGAAAATGAAAGAGTTCATTTGGTGAGAGGTTTGGTTTTCAATTCAGCAGTATTTCAGGTTGATTCATGGATGTATTCAAGTGAAGCAAGCAAGTGTATTTATAGCGGAAGCTGATGCAAGGAGATGGAAAATCCGTGTGCATGGCAAGAGGATATGCATTGCATGGGCTTGCATGATCATGTAGAAGGCCCAAATCCAATGCCAAATGCAATCTGAAGTATAATTGAGCTGAAATGGATGTGTAGTTGGCAATGCATAGGCTTGTGTAATGAGTTCCAACATGTTATGCACAATTATGCCTAAAACTTCTCCTCTTCGAAAATGCCATTTGCCAAATCCAAACATGAGCATGTGAATAATGGTTGGAAAGGTCTTAAAGTAAGGAACAAATGTTATGTTGGGAAAAAATCCATTTGAAGTGTGGAAATTAGTGAATTTTGAGTTTAAAGTGTAAGGTGCAAAACATGCAAAGGCAAGGTTTCCAAATTTGGCCAATGTTCAAGCCCCTCTGTTTTGCTGATGCAAGCCTCAAATGAAAAGACCTCAAACATCAAAGTTGTAGATAGTTTAAAGACAATAAAAATGGACTTAAATTTTGCATCATTTGGATTTTTTATGAAAGAGTTATGGGCGCTTGAAGTTGGACTTTTTTGACTTTCAATGCATTTGGTCCAAAGTGACCTATAATGTTTTGCATTATCACATGTATTTCCTTTGAGATTTTGAAATTTTGTTCAACATAAAATTTGAAGAAGACACCTTAATATTTCCAATGCATTTGATCCCACCTCAAAATCATAACAAATGAATGAGTTATGTTCTTGGGAAATTGACCCAAAATTAGGGTTTCAATCAAAATGACCTATAATATCTTGGAATGGATGATGACCTTCCAAGCTTCAAATCAATTTTTGATGAACATGAAAGTTGTTCATATTGTCCTCAAGAAGATATTTTCGTTTGGGATCATCTCCATTTTACCAACACATAAAAAGTTAGGTCTTAGTGCATTTCAAAATAATTAGATGGATTGACTGATCAACTTCTCAAGTCTACAACTCATATCCTGATAAATTGATGATTGAGGACACTCAACTAAGTTTAAATATGCATGAAATGATGAATTAAAGAACTTCCCTTGATTGTATTTGATCATGGGTTGAGGTTGCTTCAAGAGCAAGGCACAATTGATGAACAGATGAATTAGGGTTTCCTTGGGAAACAAACCTCAAACCCCTTGACTTGCTATGATCAAAATGATGAATTGAGATACTAGGGAGGCATATTTGATGGATGAGAGCTTTGGGAACCATTGCCATGTTTGCTATCATCTTCACTTGGCCATATCTCTGCACAAAGGATCTCCTTGAAGCTCTTGACTTTGTGATTGCTCAAGCTACAAACAAGAAATGTTAGTGACATATTTTTGTGCTTTTGGTTAATAAACACAATAAGAAAAGCAATAATATACAATTCAAGCATGCTTGGTGATCTCAAACCACTCACAAGAGGTCCCACCCAAAGGTAAGGGGAACCAAGATACTTATGATCCTTGAGGCAATGCAAATGCAATGTTATGATGCCATGAGGGATCTTAGGGACAAAATTGGGGTCTTACAGATGCCCCTATTTAAGGTCATTCTAGCCGGAGAAGTGAAGGTTAAAATCTTCGTCTCGACGAGGTAGAATGGGCTTAAATAATAACAGAGAGACGAATTTTGGTCCCTAAGAGACCTCATGATGCAAATGTATATATGCAAAAGGTAACACACTGTGGAGATATGTGTCCACAAAGAAGGAAAAGAAATTAGGAGAAACTGATAATCCATATGAGTAATTTACTCCATAGGACAGAGACTCTGGGACTCTCATGGGGATAAGAAAGGAATAAAATGCGTGAGCAGGTCACGACTTCAAAGCTTGGGGAGCAAAATTCCAAAAGGAGTAAATCCATGGAAAGACCCGAGCTGACTCAAAGGCGCATGTATTGGGGGAGTAATGCTAATACAACAAAAATTATCCATAACGGATACTTCGGATAAAATCCGGACTTAGGTGGGGAAATAACAAATGAGGTATTACCGGTTACTGGGTAATAAGCTCAAAGAGACATGTGATCAGAACACCGGTATAAAGGTGAGAGAACAGAAAGCTTGGGAAGAATGAATATCTAAGACCGGTACAAGGGTGCGAGATATCAAACGTCCAAAATCATCTGAGGTATACCTAAAAAGGTAAACTTTGGCTCAGGAAAAACTGACTCCGCAGGGGGACACAAGGTCATAATAGGGAGCAGAAGGAAGGAACACCAAGGATACCGGTTATTGGGCATATAATAGGTGACCAACCAAAACGTGAGTTGGGGAATATTCCCAAGACACTCATCATCCGAAAGAGGGCTAAAAGCAAACTCGATTATAGGATGGACATTCCATTCCAAATAGGGATACAAATCTTACTCAACTGGGGAAGAACAAAAGGCTTCGACCAAAGAGTGCATGAGATATATTATCTATTACCGTCAGAACGTAGATAATATACTCGCATGGAAGATTATCCACAACCGGTTACTTGGTTAATAAAGGATAAATCGACCGACAAAGAAAGGCATCGGCATACCGAAACTAGGTATATAATGATGACCGTTCATGGGGAGCAACAACCATTACCAGCAATCGGTATATGAAAGATGTCTTGCTGGGGATAAACTGCTTGATAAGAGCAATTATCCAAGAGATACATCACCGGGGGGTGAAAGACTTATCAATACCGAATATTGGATAATGATAATCGTCAAAGAGGGGATTATATCTACCGGATACTAGGTAGAAAACCACGGAAAAGTAACCGTCATCGATTAGGATGAACAAGAGGTGAACTTTGCAAGGGGATGAAATAGGGTTTACAACTATCGGTATAAGGGTAGAAAACCATAGACTCCGCCGGGGATAAGATGAATGATGACTGATTACTGAGCAATTATTCATTTGTACCACAGGGAAGCGCAGGAAACAGTCAGAAGAGGCCAATCTAGGATCAAACTAAAGAGGCAAACTGAATCAAGACTCGTCCCAGTGAGGATATAACTCAATGGAGACTCCCATCCCAATATATGTGTTGGGTGGAAATAGAAACAACCATCATCCACGAGGATATAACTCGGTGGGGAATATGAAAGGAAAGATAAACACTTTCTGCTTAAGAGGTTCACTCTATATGGGGAGTTCAGACACCGACATTTGCTCGGGGAAATGTATTACCAACTAGCAGGGGATCGCAAACAAAGATATATGGCAAAGAATGCAATATAAATATCCGAATTTTTGAAAACTATATGCACACATGCGTAGTTTATGTATGATGAATGCTGACAAAAAGGTATCTCTAACACCAACAAGTCCATCGAACAAGTACAAACATCCGGTACTACATCTCAAAAGAGAAAGCCAGGATAACAAAGATCTCCGCATGGGAATGAGCAAAATATTCCAGCTGGAGGCAAAGATCATCAAAAATCTGCCATGGAAACACTCTACTGGGGAAATCATCAGAGGGGATCATGGAACTCTGTGGGGAACAACCACCAAATCAGAAATTTCCAAAGGTCATCAAACACTGTCCCAAATAATGAAATCACATCTTCCGAGGAGGAAGAATCACTATTTTGCTGAAAACAGGAGGGAGGAATAAATCTTCCCAACACCCTGCTAGGGGGAGAAGCCACAAAAGGCTCAGGAGGAAGAGGACACCAACATGCCAGGAATATGAACAACTGCCTTACCCTGTCAAGAATCTTACCATCCTTGGGAGAGCACTGAAGGCATTCCCAGTATCCTTATGTCATTGTGAATGTTCACTTTGTTTAAAAACAAATTATGAAAAATTTGATTATTTAAAACAATGACATTTTTTTCAATTAAAACATGCAAAACATTTTTTGAATAGAAACAAATAAGAGTACAAATAATTGGATAAAGGCTCAAGTTTATTTGATGGAATGGTAGTCTGCAAATGGCAAGACTCCATAGATCTTTACAAATTTGAAATTGGTGATATATATTGGAAAAGGGCTACATTGAACATAATGACCATTTCTCCACCAATTCTGAATCCGATGTATTTGAAGCTTTGGTTGATGATGAATGGGCGAGAATCTCTGACGGATAACAATTGTAGAACAAAGTCTTGTATGGATGCAGTTACTTGCCAAATCCCTATTTTTTGCCTAGATCTCCCCAGGGTGAGGTACTCAATCTAGCGGGATACATATATTAATTTTTACATGTCTCTAACTTTTGCCTGGATCGCCCTTTCAGGTTTTCAATCCACCGAGACGCTCATTTTTGCCTAAGCCGCCTTTTCGGGTTTACAACTTAGCGAGCTATTCTGTTTTTATTTTTAGGCGAAGTATTTCTTGACTGCATCTGAATTCACAGGACGAGTGAAATCCTCCCCATCCATAGTTGTAAGTATCAAAGCACCGCCTGAAAAGGCTCTCTTAACAACATATGGACCTTCATAGTTTGGAGTCCACTTGCCCCTAGAATCAGGCGCGAAAGACAAGACTTTCTTGAGCACGAGGTCACCTTCTCGGAACACACGAAGTTTGACCTTCTTATCAAAGGTTTTCTTCATCCTTTGTTGACATAATTGACGATGGCACATGGCAGTCAATCTCTTTTCTTCTATCAAATTCAACTGGTCATAACGACTCTGAACCCATTCAACATCAGTCAACTTGGCTTCCATCAAGACTCTCATTGATGGGATCTCCACCTCTACTGGGAGCACAACCTCCATGCCATAAACGAGAGAGAAAGGGGTTTCCCCTGTCGAAGTGCGAACAGAGGTACGATATCCTTGTAAAGAAAACGGCAGCATCTCATGCCAATCTTTATACGTGACAACCATCTTCTGGATCATCTTCTTGATATTCTTATTAGCAGCTTCAACAGCCCCATTCATCTTGGGTCTGTAAGGGGAAGAATTATGGTGCGCAATCTTGAAATCACTACATAGCTCTTTCATCATTTTGTTGTTCAGGTTAGATCCATTATCAGTAATGATCTTGTCTGGCAAACCATAACGGCATATGAGTTGATTCTTGATAAACTTCACAACCACCTACCTGGTCACATTAGCATATAACGCTGCTTCAACCCACTTAGTGAAGTAATCAATTGCTACGAGAATAAATCTGTGTCCATTGGACGCTTTCGGTTCTATCATGCCAATCATGTCGATTCCCCACATGGAGAAAGGCCATGGTGATGAAATCACATTATGAAGTGTCAGGGGAATATGAATCTTATCCGCATAAATCTGACACTTATGGCATTTCTTCACATATTTGCAGCAGTCAGACTCCATTGTCAGCCAATAGTAGCCTGCTCTTAACATCTTTCTAGCCATGACGTGTCCATTGGAATGAGTACCAAATGAACCCTCATGGACCTTAGTCATCAACAGGTCTGCTTCGTGTCTATCCACGCATCTGAGCAAAACCATGTCAAAGTTTCTCTTGTAGAGTACGTCACCATTGAGGTAAAAACTTCCTGATAATCTCCTCAGAGTCTTCCTATCTTTCACAGATGCCCCAGGCGGGTAAATCTGGCTCTGAAGGAAACACTTGATATCATGATACCACGGCTTATCATCTTTCACTTCTTCAACCGCAAACACATGAGCTGGTATGTCCAAGTGCATCACAGTGATATTGGGAACTTCATTCTAAAGTCTTACCACAATCATCGAAGCAAGTGTAGCAAGGGCGTCTGCCATCCGATTCTCATCTCGAGGGATATGATGGAAGTCAACCTCAGTAAAGAACGTTGAAATCCTCCTCGCGTAATCCCTATTTGGAATGAGGCCAGGCTGATTCGTTTCCCATTCACCCTTAATCTGATTAACAACGAGGGCTGAATCACCGTAAACATCAAGATGCTTGATCCTTAGATCAATGCACTCCTCCAATCCCATAATACAAGCTTCATACTCAGCCATATTATTCGTGCATTTGAAAGTTAGCCTTACTGTGAAAGGAAAATGTGTGCCCTGAGGAGTAATAATCACTGCCCCAATACCATTTCCATATTGATTTACAGTGCCATCAAATACCATGCTCCAACGGGAACCAGGCTCTGGGCCTTCATCGAGCGTAGGCTCATCACAATATTTCATTTCCAAATACAGAATCTCCTCAATGGGAAGTCATACTAAATTGACTAATAATCCTCAATCGGCTGATGTGCCAAATGATCAGCCAAGATACTACCTTTAATAGCCATCTGAGCTCGATACTCAATATCATACTCAGATAACAACATCTGCCAACGGGCAATCCTCACTGTTAAAGCAGGCTTCTCGAAGATATACTTGATTGGATCCATACTGGATATCAACCAAGTCGTATGATTTAACATATATTGGCGTAAGCGCTTAGCGGCCCAAGCCAAAGCACAACATGTATTCTCAAGCATTAAGTATCGGGACTCACAATCAGCGAACTTCTTGCTCAAATAGTAAATAGCATACTCTTTCTTCCCTGATTCGTCTTGCTGACGAAGGACACAACCCATTGAGTCTTCAAGAACAGTCAGATACATAATCAATGGTCTTCCTTCCACGGGCGGAGACAAGATCAGAGGCTCAGATAGATACTCTTTAATACTGTCAAAAGCTTTTTGGCAATCCTCGGTCCATTCATGAGACTGATCTTTCCGGAGGAGCTTGAATATCGGTGCACATGTGGCAGTCATGTGGGATATGAATCTGGAAATGTAATTCAAGCGGCCAAGAAAACCTCGGACTTGCTTCTCAGTTCTGGGTGCAGGCATCTCTTGTATTGCTTTGACCTTTGCAAGATCAACCTCAATACCTCTTTCACTGACAATAAACCCCAATAACTTACCGGAACGGACCCCAAATGTACACTTGTTGGGATTTCAGACGAAGCTGATACTTTCTCAAACGCTAAAAAAGCTTCAACAAGTGCTCTACATGTTCAACTTTTGTTCTTGATTTTGCAATCATATCATCAACGTATACCTCGATCTCCTTATGCATCATATCATGAAACAAGGTAGTCATAGCTCGTTGGTACGTGGCTCCGGCGTTCTTCAAACCGAAGGGCATCACTCGATAACAGAATGTTCCCCAAGGTGTGATGAATGTTGTCTTCTCCATATCCTCGGGTGCCATTTTAATCAGATTATATCCGGAAAATCCATCCATAAATGAGAAGACATTGAATTTAGTCGTATTATCTACCAACATATCGATGTGTGGTAGAGGGAAATCATCTTTCGGACTAGCTTTATTCAAGTCTCTATAGTCCACACACATACGGACTTTTCCATCTTTCTTAGGCACGGGCACAATATTGGCCACCCATTGAGGATACGTAGAAGTCACCAGAAACCCCGCATCAATTTGCTTCTGAACTTCCTCTTTGATCTTTATTGCCATATCAGGATGAGTTCTTCTGAGCTTCTGCTTCACAGGCACGCACTCAGGCTTCAAAGGTAGGAAATGTTGCACAGTACCAGTATCTAGACCAGGCATGTCTTCATATGACCAGGCAAAGACGTCAACATATTCTCGTAGCAATTCAATCAATCCCTTCTTAACAGACTCTTCCAGGAGTGCCCCAATCTTTACTTCTCGCACACAATCCTCAGACCCCAAGTTGACTGTTTCCATATTCTCAAGATGCGGCTGAATGATTTTCTCTTCATGCTCAAGTAGACGGGTAATCTCGTCAGGAATCTCTTCATCATCATCTTCTTCCGCCTCAAATACAGGGAATTCAAAGTTGGGAGATGGTGTTGGATCATTATGTTCAATGGGTTTGATTAACCTGCATAATGATTTTGGATATAAAGAGCTTTTAGAATTCAAACAAGACAAATCATTATGCAGATGAAAAGATTGATTTTATTCCTTTTTGAGGTTTTATGTGATCACCAATTTCATGCAAAAGCGAAAAGGGAAAATAATTGGAAAAACAAACATTTAACATGAATCTATTGAATGAAAATATCATTGTATTTATGCGCCAACAATGTCATCACTCCTCCCTTTGGCATGGGAGAGGGTTTTTAAACACAATGAATATTACTTTGACTTATGGATGACTGTCAGAATATCCACAACGACCCAATTATTGCAGATCCCTCTAGGGATGACAAAGTTGCCAGAATCCTCTTCGTCCTCTTCCAAAACGGCAGCAGCCTCTTCGTCTTGACCGGTATGGATGAAACCTCCACTCTTGAACAAACCTTGCGTATTGGAAACCCCAGAAGAATAACCTATGCCAGCCCGGGACTTGTTGTCTTTTAACTCAATCATTTGCCCCAAACCAGCAGTTGTGCCATGCTCAATGGCCAACTTTGCATCTTTGTAGGAAGCAAATGAAGAAGTTCCCTTCTTAATAGGCTCAGCAATAGATAAAGCTTGGAACGGAGTTCCAACTTCATCCTCAGCATCTATATAAGAGAAGGAAGATAAATGGCTAACCAGGAGAGCCTTTTCTCCCCCTACCACCACCAACTTCTTATTCTTCACAAACTTCAGTTTCTGGTGTAGGGTGGATGTCACGGTGCCAGCCTCGTGAATCCATGGTCTTCCTAAAAGACAACTATACGATGGGTGGATATCCATAACCTGGAAGGTAATCTGGAAATCACATAGTCCGATTTTGACTGAAAGATCAACTTCTCCAATCATAGTTTTGCGAGACCCATCGAAAGCCTTCACAACTACTCCACTCTGCCTCATGGGAGGCCCTTGATATAACAATCTCGCGAGAGAGGTCTTTGGCAATACGTTTAATGATGACCCAGTGTCCACCAGAACATTGGACATGGCGTCTTCTTTGCAACCCATAGATATATGTAAAGCCAAGTTGTGGTCTCTTCCCTCCTCGGGGAGATCAGAGTCACAAAAACTCAAGTTGTTACAAGCGGTAATGTTTGCAACAATGCTATCAAATTGTTTTATCGTGACATCGTGATCCACATACGCCACATCCAACACCTTCTGTAGAGCTTCTCGGTGTGGTTCTGAATTCAAAAGCAATGATAACACGGATATTTTGGATGGCGTTTGTAGAAGCGGGTCTACAACGTTGTACTCGCTTCTCTTGATGAGCCTCAGCATCTCATCACAGTTTTCTTTCGTATTGCCACTCAGGCCAGCAGAAGCAGGAGTTCTTAACGTAGAGGAGGGCTTAAAAACAAGTGCCGGATTCGGAGTGCTCACAGCATCCCTAATCGGGCGCTCAGCAAAATCAGCATCAACACTTCCTCGAGCAGCAGCTTGAGGCTTCAACGGTGCTGAAAATACACGACCGTTGCGGGTCAAACCGCTGACATCGGTAATGTTAATAACAGATGAGGAGGGCAAGGACACCTCTTTTCCATTCTCTACTGCTACAGCATTGTAGCGATAAGGAACCGCTTTCTCAAAGGAGTACGGTACAGGTCCGACAGGTTTGATGACGAGAGTAGGAGAAACCTTCTGCTTGCTACCATCATACTTGATGACAATAGGCTCAGGTATCCGGAATACCGGGGAAATCACATTGACTTCGAGCTCATCTTCGTTAACATTTCTATTTTGAAGGATCTCAATGACTCCTTCGTCCAACATCTCTTGCACATCTTTGCGCACCTGGCGACATCCTCTCTAATTGACGGAACAGACTCTACATCTGTCGTGATCATGCTCATAATGGCTATAGTCACACAGCAATCTATGCATCTCAACCAGCGATTGCCGGATATGACTGACATATTTCACCTTGTACTTACCAGGGCAGCCCTGGACCATATTGACAGACTTCCCATGCTCGGGCAATGGGTTCTTCTTTATGTTCGGACCTACGTCCTCGAAAAACAAAATCCCGCTTCTTACAAGGTCTTGCACCTTGGTCTTCAGAGGATAACAATTCTCCACGTCATGTCCGGGAGCACCGGAGTGATACACGCAATGAAGCTCAGGCTTGTACCACCATTGGGGGTTAGCAGGTACATCGGAAGGGTCTCGCGGCGTGATCAACTTTCTATCGATCAGAGATGGATAGAGTTCGGCATAAGTCATCGGAATTGGATCAAAGGTGACCCTCTTCCTCTCATAGCTGGTGCTGGCATTGTTGTTGTTATTTCGACGCTGATAGGCTTGCTGTTGTGGATGCTGTTGTTGTTGATATTGCTGAGTTTGTCGTTGCTGATAATGTTGAGCTTCCCTGAAAACAGGTGCTATATGAGCCACCTGATGCTGATTGTTGACTGGGAGAGCAATCTTCCTCTTCACAGAGGGTCTTCTTTTGTCATGGGAAGACACGACATGTGCCTCTCCCTCCTTCTTCTTCGCAAAGCTCCCATATCTCTTTGCCGAAGAGCCTTCGTCTCGAGTTAAGTGTCCTTCACGGACTCCTTCTTCCAATCTCATCCCCATATTCACCATCTCGGTGAAGTCTGAGGGAGCACTGGCTATCATCCTCTCGTAGTAAAACGAGCTCAAGGTCTTCAAGAAGATCTTGGTCATCTCTTTCTCCTCTAGGGGAGGCACTATCTGAACTACCAATTCGCGCCATCTCTGGGCGTACTCTTTGAAGGTCTCTTTATCCTTCTGCGACATTGCTCTCAGATGGTCCCTATCAGGAGCCATATCCACATTGTATTTATATTGCTTGACGAAGGCCTCGCCAAGGTCGTTGAAAGATCGGATGTTTGAACTCTCCAAACCCATGTACCACCGGAGAGCGGCACCGGACAGACTGTCCTGGAAATAATGGATGAGTAGTTGGTCATTGTCAGTTTGCGTTGACATCTTGCGAGCATACATCACAAGATGGCTGAGGGGGCATGTGTTTCCCTTATACTTCTCAAAGTCAGGCACTTTGAATTTAATAGGGATCTTCACGTTGGGAACAAGACACAACTCAGTAGCACTTTTACCAAAGAGGTCTTTCCCCCTCAAAGTTTTCAGTTCCTTGCGCAGCTCAAGGAATTGGTCCTTCATATCATCCATCTTTTCATAAACATCTGGGCCCTCAGATGGCTCAGAGTGGTAGATGGTATCTTCGACCCTTGGTAACGTGTGCACAACGGGCGGTGGCACTGAAAGGACCGGGCTAGATGCCGGCAGAGAAGCAAGAGTAGGGGCGAAACCCTCTGGTACAAAGTTGGGGGGCATTCCCCAAGGGAACCCGGCTGACATAGATGGCGCAAAATGAGTCGTTGCAGCAGGCACAATAGAAGTCACGATCTCAGAAATGACCGTCCTCTGGGGAGGAGTTGATGGCGTTGGAGAAGATTGGCTCTGAGCGGCCAAGAATGACTCCATCAAGGCAGTCAACCTGGCTACTTCCTCCTTCAGCTCGCGGTTCTCTTGTTCTAGATGATCCATCAGTCTTGAAGAATTGGCTCTGGTGTAGTACCGGTGAGTCAACTTGTCTTCAAAATAAATGAAGAACACAGAGTTAGACCAAAGGACAAGAAGTCGGGAACAAAACCTGCTTATGCACATGATGCATGCAATGCTCGTGCATATGATTTGTTTTTTATTTCAAAGGAACTTTAGAGTTCTATTTGAAAATATTTGGAAGTATTAAACATTTTTCATATATGAAAGTATCTTGTCACTAATGTCTGGAAAATAGTTTTACATCAAAGAAGTACAGCATTGGTAACCATATACAAGAGAAAAGGAAAATAATCATCCTATGGATCCCTAGAAACAATCATCTAAAGCTCGGGACACAGGAAGATAAGATGCACGAAGCCTCTTCACCTCTTCCTCATAGGTTGCCTCCATATCTGCCTTCTCCTTGGCGAGTCGATCTTACTTCCTAGAAGACTGAGGAAGTAGAGAAGTCCATGCATTATTAGGATCATCAATAACCTGATGCTCGAGGAACTCAATCAAAGCATCCTTTTCCTTGATCTGCTGAAGCAACTCTTCTCGTTCGCGGATCCAGGCACGTGAACGGTCTTCGTCTCTCAACTCCTCTACTCCTTGGTTAGGGAGGGTTGAAGGCCCAGCCATAACCAAAGGTGTAGGTCTTGGATACTCGTACGGCATGAGATACTCAGACGCTCTCTTCCTAACCCAAGCAGTGTAAGGCTCCAAAGCGACACAGTTCTTAGGACCCAACTCATTCCTTCCTTTCTTATGAACCTTGCGCCAAGCGCAGACCATCCTAGCTTTCAAGCCTTGGGGATCTTTACCCTCCTGAAAGAATATACCCTCTAACAGAATGTTATTGGGTTTATCCTTTAGGGGGAACCCAAGCTGACGACGTGCCAAAACAGGGTTGTAGTTAATCCCACCACGTGTACCAAGAAGAGGTACATTGGAGAATTCACCACAAGAGTCGATAATCTGCACACCATCATACACACGTCTGTACCAAGAGATATCATCATTAGTGAGAGACATAAGTCTCGTGGACCACCGTAGACATCCCTTGTTCTCCTTGAAGGCGACCGTCTACGGTAAGTGAGAAATAAACCACTTATACAACAGAGGCAAACAGCACACAATGGCGCCACCACCCTTTGCATTCCTCATATGCAAAGAAAAATAAGTGTCACCCAACAGAGTCGGAACGGGATTAAGAGTAGAGAAGATCCTAATAGCGTTCACATCCACAAACTTGTCGATGTTGGGGAACAATACTAACCCATAGATGAGAAGTACAAATATGGCCTCAAAGGCGTCCTCACTCATGGCCTTCCCATACATAATAGCTTGATTAATGAGGAACTCAGAAGGGAGACCTTGAATTCCACCTTTGGTAGTCATATGAGCACCAACCAGAGATTGATCTATATGCAACATATCTGCTATATCTTGAGAAGTAGGAATACTCTCCAAGCCACTAAACGACAACTGGTCTAGAATTGGTATACCCACAAGATAGGCATACTCCTCGAGCGTGGGCAAAAGCTGAAAATCTGGAAATGTGAAGCAATGGTACAAAGGATCATAAAATTGCACCAATACACTCATCAACCCTTCATCCACCTGAGTAGTCAGAAGAGGAAGAAGCTTCCCAAAACGAGCCTTGAAACCCAAGGGATCTAATACATAGGATGTCAGATTCCTTAACTCTTTCAAATTTGGTTGTCTGAAGCTGTACTTCTTGGTATTCCTTCTTTGTCTTTCCATGTATGAAAATTTGCAAATAGACCTCTTAAATTCCTTGAAAATTTTCTTTATTATTGATGATATGAATGCAAATGGGTGCATGAATGCATGAATGCAACAATCACACTCAAGGATCAAGCAAAGCACACCAAACAAAGGTCATGGGATGGATCATGTTATCCTTCACATCAATCATCCATTTTGGTGGATTATGGTTTACACCTTATCAACACCCAAGTTCCATTGATATTAAGGATACATGAACGGATCAACCACGAATCAAGGGTTTGTTGCGAGTCACGAGCATGGAGTCTCGGTTAAGAACCACCCAAAGGGAGTGTACTAGGGTTTAAACTTGCCAAACATGTTCTACAAGAGGTTCCCATAGTCATCATCCCATCTTTCGGATATTATCGGATAAACGACTACTCGTATTCCAAAAATATTCTCAAGAGAGACTCTTATGAGTGTAGTATCACGTAACAATCGTATCAAATCTTACACTTGAACGACTTTTGCACTACATCCTAAGAACAGGCCAAGATGGGCTTGGTAAACTAAGGTCCTTGGCTTCTAAGGTCTATATTAGAAAGAGTAATGTCTAACCACAACTACTTTTGTGACATTATTGATCCCAACATGACCTCCACCAAGTGAATGGGCTTGCAAGTCAACTTGCTAAGGAATAACTCCACACAAGTCAACGAGACTACGCCATTCTCCTATCCTAAGTGCACTCGAGTCCGGGTATAGAACTCATCTCACAAAGATCACCAAGCATACAAGGAATTAATATTCAAGCAATTCAATCATTACATACAGTACAGTAATCCCAAATTGCACAAAAATATATCACAATACAATATACACAACAATACAACAAAAATGAAAAGTAGGCAAAACCCACTAGGCAAAAATTCCCCAGCAGAGTCGCCACTTTTCTGTAGCGGGGTATTCGTTACCATTAGAGATATTGACTAAATCCAAGGTAAATCATACAAGTCGAGTCGCCACCGCACTTCTATTTATCCAAAGGAATGGTTAGAAAACGAACAAAAACCTAAAAGTTTTATCGAATCAAAAACTAGTAAAAGATAGTCAGAGATCTGGGTAAGGCGGTTGGTTATGCAATGGGAAGGTGTTAGGCACCCAAAACATCCTAGGTACTCCTAGGGAGCCCTTTTCATACTTGTTGTAAGGTTGTTGTTTTTTGTGAAAAAAATTGTTTGTGCAAACATGATTGAAGAGATGAGAAGAGAATATACAAGTTTATTTACATTTGTGTTGGGATGGATAAACCCATTGCCTACGTACCATCTTAAAAAAGATTAGGATCAAAACCTCGTTGTTCGGGGTAAAAATTTCAAAATGAGTTGGTGAATTGATTGGTCCAAAAGCCTTAAGGTCTTTTGTTATCCAAGGGAGAAAACTCAACCTAAAACCACAAATCCACCATGTGAGGATAGCTTCAACATGCTAGTGAGGGGTTAACCCTATAATAAGCATGGAAGACTCATTGTCCATCACTAAGGATATAGGTGAGTATTACATGTACCACAAGGATAACTCAAACCTAATAGCTAAAGGTTATGAAAAAGTTTTGATTAAGAAAGTGCCCATTGAAACCACCAAAAGACATTTTAATGAGTGGTATTTACCAATGAAAAGTATTTACAAAATGGTCAAAGTTGACTTAAAGATTCAATTCAAAATAAGTGTTATGAAAAGAGAGTTTGAAAATCAAAAGCATAAGGCTTAGGTTTCTAATGTTGAAAACAAGTGTTAAATATTTGCACAAAAGCTTTGGCTTGGGTTAGAGTGGAGGGAAGAAGAAGAATGGCTAAGATCCTAAGCAATGCAAAAGGTGAGGGATAAGAAACAAAACCACAAAAGGAGTTCCTCTCTTGAGATCATATGGATGATCCAAGTAGCTCCCATCCTTTGGAATAAGCAATCACATAAGCATAAACTCAAGCGATCAACAATCAAATGAACTCTTGGAAGGTTCCTCAATGTATCTTGAATCTCTCTCTCTTAGAAGCACATGGCAATGGTTCCCCAATTTGGAATCCCTAGCACAAAGAAACACACACATCAAAAGATTCTATTTACAAATCAAAGAATGGACAAGAGGGAGTTTAGAATATGGTCCTTTCAATGTTCATCTTCAAGCTTTAAGCATTCTAAATGCATGAGGCCTAGTTGCTGTTTGACATTTATAGCACTCTAAAGGCATGAGGCCTAGTTGCTCTTTGGCTCCATTTTGCATAGGGAAGGTCCTAAAGTCTAAGTCTATTTTGTCCAATTCTTTGCATTTGGTTCACAACAATCAAACAAAACACAAACACAATAGTATATACACAAGTATGTGCTCAAGTGAGCAAAAGGCAAATTGCATTAACATAAACATGTGCTCAAGTGAGCAAAGGAAAAAGCAAATGGATAATATGTGCAAGAATAGTAAATTGCATAAAAGTAAAGAGCAAAAGTAAATGTTAATGGTTAATAGTTAGTGTTAGTAGTTAGTGTGCCATAAGACAAATTTAGCGCTATGTTAAGCAATCGTAATTGGACTTATGTATAAGTCACAACTATCTGAGGCCGGTCAATAATAATATAGGCAACAACACAAGTTAGAAGTCTTGATTAGTGAACCAAGTTCCAACAACTTGCCATGCCAAAAAGAAGAAGAGAATTGATCTTGTATTGGTTTAAGCCTTTTGCATGACTTAAGAAACAACTTATCCTTAATGCAAAGCCATTCACTTGATCAATTGATCAAGATGAATTAGATTCGAATCAAGGAAGATTAAGTTCCCCTAGTCAATGCTAACTTATCAACCTTCAACTCATTGATCAAAAAGAAAAAGAAGAAGAAGAAGAAAGAGATGAATAATGCAAAAGGAAATGGAAAGAATAAAGTGCATAAGGTGAAATAAAATGTACCAATCCATGTGTGTTGACCAAATGACATTTGAAGTCAAAGTCAAACCATGAGAAACCAGAAATGGGATGAAGATTGGAGGTCAAACAGTAAGCAAAATATTTTTTGGCATTTTTAATATCAAAATAAACTTGAATTAAAAATAAAAGAAAGGTCAAACTTCAAAATCACTTCAAATCAACCTTGAAAGGTCCAAGTGATTTATCCCAAGTTCAACAAGGTCAAACAAAGTTTGACAAAAAATTTCAGCATTTTTAAAACTCAGAAACTATTTTTAATCAATTAAAAATGAATAAAAATAACCTAATTGAACTAAAATCTCAAATAAATCTCAAATCAATTAAAAAATTGATGAGAATATTTTTCATAGATCCATCATCATTCAAATAGGTTAGGAAAATATTTTTGTATTTTTTGAATATCAAATACTATTTAAAATGACTTAAAAATAACCAGAAAAGAGAAAATTCACAAAAAATGTCAAATGACAAAATAAAAAATATTAAAAATCAAAATTAGAAACTAGAAATTATTTGGAGAAGAATGCAATTGGTCCCATATTTTTTGGATTAAAAATGAAGAAGATATGAATTTTTGAAAATAAAAGAAATAAAAGAAATTAAATCAGAAAATAGGAAAACCAAAAAACCAGGAGCGTCTGATCAAGCCTCATTAATTGATGTGGCTGATCAAACGCTCCAGAAGCGTGCGCCCATGGTACGTCCAAGTCAATGCGTCACACAAACATTAAAACAAAGTCATAACATTGGACAGTGGAGATTAAATTTGGAGATTAGATCCAAGGGCTCACGATGCATCTGGCAAAGGGACGGTGACCGGAGCCACCGTCTTCTCCGGTGAGCATGAAGATTCCGGCCAAAATTGCAGGTAATGAAAACTTAACCAAATGAAGTGATCCTCATATCATTTGAAAGCTGGGATGATGTACATCATCCCTGTACCATTGGTTTCTTCTCTAGATCCTCATAGAGAGAGAAATCAGAGAGAGAAAATCATGGTGTTCATACTGAACTTCATGGATTTCAATAATTGAGCACTCAAAACAATTGCCTCTATGGAGAGGACTTCAGCCAACACAATATCCAAGCAAATAGATCCAGAAATAGTGAGTTTCGAAGAAAAAACCAGTTGGAGAGAACCTTTGAATTATGGTGATCTGAGCTTGCTTCCTTTGGCCAAACAAAGCTTCAATGGATTATGAGAGAGGGGTCTAGGAACTTTAGATCTAGAAATTCGACCAGATTTAGTTGAATTTCAGACCTGAGAAATTTGAATGAAAATGAAATAGTTCCTATGGTGAGAGGTTTGATTTTCAATTCAGCAGCATTTCAGGTTGATTCATGGCAAGAGGATATGCATTGCATGGCAAGAGGATATGCATTGCATGGGCTTGCATGATCATGTAGAAGGCCCAAATCCAATGCCAAATACAATCTAAAGTATAATTGAGCTGAAATGGACGTGTAGTTGGCAATGCATAGGCTTGTGTAATGAGTTCCAACATGTTATGCACAATTATGCCTAAAACTTCTCCTCTTCGAAACTTCCATTTGGCAAATCCAAACACGAGCATGTGAGTAATGGTTGGAAAGGTCTTGATGTAAGGAACAAATGTTATGTTGGGCAAAAATCCATTTGAAGTGTGGAAACTAGTGAATTTTGAGTTTAAAGTGTAAGGTGCAAAACATGCAAAGGCAAGGTTTCCAAATTTGGCAAATGTTCAAGCCCCTCTGTTTTGATGATGCAAGCCTCAAATGAAAAAACCTCAAACACTTGGATTTTTGATGAAAGAGTTATGGGCGCTTGAAGTTGGACTTTTTTGACTTTCAATGCATTTGGTCCAAAGTGACCTATAATGTTTTGCATTATCACATGTATTTACTTTGAGATTTTGAAATTTTTTTCAACAAAAAATTTGAAGTAGACATCTTAAGCTTTCCAATTCATTTGATCCCACCTAAAAATAATAAAAAATGAATGAGTTATGTTCTTGGGAAATTGACCCAAAATTTGGGTTTTAGTCAAAATGACCTATAATGTCTTGGAATGGATGATGACCTTCCAGGCTTCAAATAATTTTTTGATGAACATGAAAGTTGTTCATATTGTCCTTAAGAACATTTTTTCTTTTGGGATCCTCTCCATTTGACCAACACATAAAAAGTTAGGTCTCAGTGCATTTCAAAATAATCAGATGGATTGACTGATCAACTTCTCAAGTCTACAACTCATATCCTGATAAATTGATGATTGAGGACACTCAACTAAGTTCAAATATGCATGAAATGATGAATTAAAGAACTTCCCTTGATTTTATTTGATCATGGGCTGAGGTTGCTTCAAGAGCAAGGCACAGTTGATGAACAGATGAATTAGGGTTTCCTTGGGAAACAAACCTCAAACCCCTTGACTTGCTTTGATCAAAATGATGAATTGAGATACTAGGGAGGCATATTTGATGGATGAGAGCTTTGGGAACCATTTCCTTGTTTTCTATCATCTTCACTTGGCCATATCTTTGCACAAAGAATCTCCTTGAAGCTCTTGACTTTGTGATTGCTCAAGCTACAAACAAGAAATGTTAGTGACATATTTTTGTGCTTTTGGTTAGTAAACAAAATAAGAAAAGCAATAATATACAATTCAAGCATGCTTAGTGATCTCAAACCACTCACAAGAGGTCCCACCCAAAGGTAAGGGGAACCAAGATGCTTATGATCCTTGAGGCAATGCAAATGCAATGTTATGATGCCATGAGGGATCTTAGGGACAAAATTGTGGTCTTACAGGAACATGCAGAGATATCAATAAGATTTGTCCGAGCAGAACTCTATAGGGGATCTTATCCGGCAATAATATGAAATTATGTGGGGAACAACCACCAAATAAAAACATATCAATCAAGCATTCCCTTCTAACCGCCGAAGGAACATCTCTACCACCGGGAGAAGGAACAAATTGCTCCGCTGGGGAAGCTACAGAGTCACCGCTAGGGATTTTCTGCTGAACAGACAAAAGATCCATCGTAGAGGAAACTCTACTGGTGAGCTCAACACGGATAAGATTCCGTCGTAGAATAAACTCTACTGGGGAACTTATCAGGGAATGATATGAAACTCTGTGGGGAACAACCACCAAACATAAGTTCTAACAATCAAAGCATTCTCCTCATCGGCTGGAGAGACATCTCTACTAAGGGGAGAGAGAGAACCAATGCTCCACTGGGGAAGGACACAACATCTTCACCACCAACTCAACTTAGAGGAAGCTTTCCAATAAGGAGGGGAAAACCAAATAACAGACTATGATCAGGCAAATCCACCAGGGATATATTGTAGGCGATCCAACTGGGAATAATCTGCGTGAGCAACCCTACCAGGGATGAGTTGTAGGCAAACCTGCCGGGGAGAAACTACAAGTCAACCTGCTGAGGATTTCCACTCATGCTGGGAATTCCTGCTCATTCTGCGGGGGATTTCCATTTATGCTGAGGGAAAGACCAACTTCCTTGAAAATAGATAGCATATCAATTTTTATCAATCTATAAGGGATTTTAGGTCAGTCCACACAAGGGATGACAACCATATGATTAATAAAACACAAATGCTAGACTCAAACTCACTGGGGATCTGAGGATGGAGGTATACACATCTCCCAAAAGATCAAGGCCAAAACTCCAGACTTTTTGGGGACTTGATGACGTATCACCTTCCTCTGTTCTCGCTGAGGAGACAACCTGAAAGATGATGAAAGAGTAAACAAACATGCTAGAATATGAACAAATGTCTTACCCTTTTGGAGATCGTACTATCCTTGGGAGAGCACTGAAGACATTCCATTTATCCTTTCAGTCATTGTGAATGTCCACTTTGTTTAAAAACAGTTTAAAAACTTTATTTGCTTAAAGCAATGATATTTATCAATTAAAACATGCAAACATTTGTTAAGCAGAAAAAAATAAGAGTTCCAAAAATTGGATAAAGGCTCAAATTTATTTGATGGAATGGTAGTCCGCAAATGGCGAGACTCCATGGATCTTTACAAATTTGAAATTGGTGATATATATTGGAAAAAGGGCTACATTGAACATAATGACCATTTCTCCACCAACTCTGAATCCAATGTATTTGAAGCTTCAGTTGACGATGACTGAGCGAGAATCTTTAACAGATGGCAGCTTGTAGAACAAAGTCTTGCCAAGATGAAGTTACTTGCCAAATCCCTAATTTTTGCCTAGATTGCCCCAGGGTGAGGTACTCAATCTAGCGGGATATACATTTATTTTTTAATGTCTCTAACTTTTGCCTGGATCGCCCTTTCGGATTTTCAATCCACCGAGACGCTCATTTTTGCCTAAGTCACCCTTTCGGGTTTTCAACTTAGCGAGCTATTCTGTTTTTATTTTAGGCGAAGTATTTCTTGACTGCATCTGAATTCACAGGACGAGTGAAATCCTCGCCATCCATAGTTGTAAGTATAAAAGCGTCGCCTGAAAAGGCTTTCTTAACAACATATGGACCTTCATAGTTTGGAGTCCACTTGCCCCTGGAATCAGGTGCGAAAGACAAAACTTTCTTGAGCACGAGGTCACCTTCTCGGAACACACGAGGCTTGACCTTCTTATCAAAGGCTTTCTTCATCCTTTGCTGATACAACTGACCATGGCACATGGCAGTTAATCTCTTCTCTTCAATCAAAATCAGTTGGTTATAACGACTTTGAACCCATTCAACCTCAGTCAACTTGGCTTCCATCAAGACTCTCATTGACGGGATTTCAACCTCCACTGGGAGCACAACCTCCATGCCATATACCAGAGAGAAAAGGGTTGTCCCTATTGAAGTGCGGACGGATGTACGATAACCATGCAAAGCAAATGGCAGCATCTCGTGCCAATCTTTGTACGTAACAACCATCTTTTGGATAATCTTCTTAATGTTCTTGTTAGCAGCTTCAACAACCCCATTCATCTTGGGTCTATAAGGAGAAGAATTATGATGTGCAATCTTGAACTCACTACACAACTCTTTCATCATCTTGTTGTTCAAGTTAGATCCATTATCAGTAATGAACTTGTCTGGCACACCATAACGGCATATGAGTTGATTCTTGATAAACTTCATAACCACCTGCCTGGTCACATTCGCATACGACGCTGCTTCAACCCACTTGGTGAAGTAATCAATTGCTACGAGAATAAAATGGTGACCGTTGGACGCCTTTGGCTCTATCATGCCAATCATGTCAATTCCCCACATAGAGAAAGGCCATGGTGAGGAAATAACATTCAGAAGTGTCGGGGGAATATGAATCTTATCCACATAAATCTGACACTTGTGGCATTTCTTCACATACTTGCAGCAGTCAGACTCCATTGTCAGCCAATAGTAGCCTGCTCTCAACATCTTCTTTGCCATGGCATGTCCATTGGAACGAGTACCATGTCAAAATTCCTCTTATAAAGCACATCACCATTGAGGTAGAAACTGCCATATAATCTCCTCAAAGTCTTCTTGTCTTTAACAGATGCCCTAGGCGGGTAAATCTGACTTTGGAGAAAACACTTGATATCAAAATACCATGGCTTATCATCTTTCACTTCTTCAAATGAAAATACATGAGCTGGTCTATCCAAGCGCATCACGGTGATATTGGGGACTTCATTCCAATATTTCACCATAATCATCGAAGCAAGCGCAGCAAGAGCATCTGCCATCCGATTCTCATCTTGGGGAATATGATGGAAGTCAACCTCAGTAAAGAAAGTTGAAATCCTCCTCGCATAATCTCTGTATGGGATGAGGCCAGGCTGATTCGTCTCCCATTCACCCTTAATCTGATTAAAAACAAGGGCCAAATCACCATAAACATCAAGATGCTTGATCCTAAGATCAATACATTCTTCCAAACCCATAATACAGGCCTCGTACTCTGCCATATTATTCGTGCATTTGAAAGTTAGCCTTGCTGTAAAAGGAAAATGTGTGCCTTGAGGAGTAATAATTACTGCCCTAATGCCATTTCCATATTGATTAACAGCGCCATCGAATACCATACCCCATCGAGAACCAGGCTCTGGCCCTTCATCGAGCATAGGCTCATCGCAATCTTTCATCTTCAAATACAAAATCTCCTCATCTGGGAAGTCGTACTGAACAGATTGATAATCTTCAATTGGTTGATGTGCCAAGTGGTCAGCCAAGATACTACCTTTAATAGCTTTCTGAGCTTGATACTCAATGTCATACTCAGACAACAACATCTGCCAATGGGAAATTCTCCCAATTAAAGCAGGCTTTTCAAAGATATACTTGATTGGATCCATTTTGGATATCAACCAAGTTGTATGATTCAACATATACTGGCGTAAGCGCTTAGCAGCCCAAGCCAAAGAATAACATGTATTCTCAAGCGTTGAGTACCGAGACTCACAATCAATGAACTTCTTACTCAAGTAGTATATAACATACTCTTTCTTCCCGGATTCATCTTGCTGACCCAATGCACAACCCATGGAGTCCTCAAGCACAGTTAAGTACATAATCTATGGTCTCCCTTCAACAGGCGGAGACAGAATCGGAGGCTCGGACAGATACTCTTTGATACTGTCAAAAGCATTCTGGCAAGCCTCGGTCCAATCATGGCGCTGATCTTTCCGGAGGAACTTGAATATTGGCACACATATGGCAGTCATGTGGGATATAAATCTGGAAATATAATTCAAGCGGCCAAGAAAACCTCAGACTTGCTTCTCAGTTTTAGGCGCAGGCATCTCCTGTATTGCTTTGACCTTGGCAGGATCAACTTCAATACCTCTTTCACTGACAATAAAGCCCAATAACTTTTCGGAACGGAATCCAAATGTACACTTGTTCGGATTCAAGCGGAGTTTGTACTTCCTCAAACGCTGGAAAAGCTTCAACAAGTGTTCTACATGTTCAACTTCCGTTTTCGACTTTGCAATCATATCATCAATATATACCTCGATCTCCTTGTGCATCATATCATGAAACAAGGTAGTCATAGCTCGTTGATACGTGGCTCCGACATTCTTCAAACCGAAGGGCATCACTCGATAACAGAATATTCCCCAAGGTGTGATGAATGTTGTCTTCTCCATATCATTGGGTGCCACTTTAATCTGGTTATAACCGGAAAATACGTCCATAAACGAGAAGAAATTGAATTTAGTTGTATTTTCTTCCAACATATCAATGTGTGGTAGAGGAAAATCATCTTTCGGACTAGCTTTATTCAAATCTCGACAGTCCACACACATTCAGACTTTTCCATCTTTCTTAGGCACGGGCACAATATTGGCCACCCATTAAGGATATGTAGAAGTCACCAGAAACCCCGCATCAATTTGCTTCAGAACTTCTTCTTTAATCTTCACTGCCATATCAGGATGAGTTCTTCTGAGCTTCTGCTTTACGGGCACACACTCAGGCTTCAAAGGCAGGAAATGTTGCACGATATCAGTATCTAGACCTGGCATGTCTTCATACGACCAGGCAAAGACGTCGACATATTCTCGTAGCAACTCAACCAACCCCTTCTTCACAGACTCTTCCAGGAGTGCCCCAATCTTCACCTCACGAACACAATCTTCAGACCCCAAGTTGACTGTTTCCAGATTCTCAAGGTGTGGCTGAATGATCTTCTCCTCGTGCTCAAGCAGACGGGTAATCTCATCAAGAATCTCTTCAACATCATCTTCTTCTGCCTCAAATACAGGGGACTCAAAGTTGGGAGATGGTGTTGGATCATTATGTT
Source organism: Lathyrus oleraceus (assembly GCF_024323335.1). Classification (NCBI taxonomy): domain Eukaryota; kingdom Viridiplantae; phylum Streptophyta; class Magnoliopsida; order Fabales; family Fabaceae; genus Lathyrus; species Lathyrus oleraceus. The sequence goes on from NC_066582.1 coordinate 224,994,271, forward strand.
CAATGGGTTTGATCAACCTGCATAATGATTTTGAGTATGAAAGAGATTTCAGAATTCAAACAAGGCAAATCATTATGCAGATGAAAGATTGATTTTATTCCTTTTTTAGGGTTTTTTAGTGATCACCAGTTTCATGCAAAAAGCAAAAAGAGAAAATAATTTGGAAAAACAAACATTTAACATGTAATTATTGAATGAATATGATTGCATTAATGTGCCAACAATGTCATCACTTCTCCTTTTGGCATGGGAGAAGGGTTTTTAAACAAAAGTGAACACATTACGTGGTCTTATGAATAACTATTGGAACATCAACAGTGACCCAATTATTGCGGATTCCTCCAGGGATGACGAAGTTGCCCAGATCTTCCTCTGCATCATCTTCCACTATGGCAACAGTCTCTTGGTCTTCAACAGTATGGATGAAACCTCCACTCTGGAATAAGCCACTCTCATTAGAAATGCCTGAAGAATACCCTATGCCAGCCTGAGATTTATTATCTTCCAGCTTAATCATTTGCCCTAAACCGGTAGTTGCACCATGCTCAATGGCCAACTTAGCATCATTATAAGAAGCAAATGAATAAGGTCCTTTCCTTGAAGGCTCAGCAATAGACAAGGCTTGGAAGAGAGTCCCAACCTCATCCTCAACGTCTATATAGGAAAAGAAAGACAAATGGATTACCAAGAGAGCCTTCTCTCCCCCTATCACCACCAACTTCTTATTCTTGACGAATTTTAACTTCTGGTGTATGGTGGATGTCACGGCGTCTGCCTCGTGAATCCATGGTCTGCCAAGCAAACAGCTATATGATGGATGGATATCCATGACCTGGAAAGTGATCTGGAAATCACTAGGTCCAATCTTGATTGGGAGCTCAACTTCGCCAATCATAGTTTTCCTCGATCCATCAAAAGCTTTGACTACCACTCCACTCTGCCTCATGGGAGGCCCCTGGTAAGAATGTTTCGCCAGAGTGGATTTTGGCAACACATTAAGCAATGATCCTGTGTCTACCAGCACGTTAGACAAGACATCATCCTTGTAGTTCATAGAAATATGTAGAGCCAAATTGTGGTCTTTTCCCTCTTCGGGAAGATCAACATCGCAAAAGCTCAAATTGTTACAAGCAGTTATGTTTGCAACAACGATATCAAACTGTTCAATGGTGACATCGTGATCCACGTATGCCACGCCCAACACCCTTTGCAAAGCTTTGCGGTGTGGCTCAGAATTCATCAGCAAAGATAGGACAGATATCTTTGATGGAGTTTGTAGCAGCTGATCGACAACATTATACTCGCTCCTTTTGATGAGGCTCAGCATCTCATCACAGTCCTCTTTTAAAATGCCATGCTGGCCAACCAGGATAGGAGCTTTAACAGATTTATCAACAACAGGGTCAACGCCCTTCACAGCAAGTTCCGGATTCGAAGAAGTCCCCACTGGACCAGCAGGATTAACAACAGTAGTTCTTCTCATGTCATCTTGGGGTTTCGACGGCGCTGAGAAAACACGACCACTGCGGGTCACACCACTGACATCTGATATACTCACAACAGAAGTGGAGGGCAACGACACCTCCTTCCCATCTTCTAAAGCAAATGAGTTATATCTGTAGGGAACAACTCTATCTGAAGAATACGGGACAGAGCCTGCTGGCTTAATCACAAGAGTGGGAGAAACCTTCTTCTTGCTGCCATCATATTTGACGACAACAGGTTCTGGTATTCTGAAAACAGGGGAAATAACATCCACTTCGTCCTCATTACGATTCTGAAGTATCTCGATCACACCCTGATCCACTATCTCTTGGATGTCCTTCCTGACTTGGCGGCATCCTCTCTCGTTGACAGTGCACACTTGGAACCTATCATGGTCATGCTCATAATGACTGTATCCACATAACAATTTGTGCATCTCGACCAAAGATTGCCTGATATGACTGACATGCAGTACTTTATACATGCCAGGACAACCCTGGACCATGTTCACAACAGCTTTCCCATGCTCGGGCAATGGGTTCTTCTTGACATTAGGACCTACGTCCTCGAAAAACAAAATCCCACTTCTAACAAGGTCTTGCACCTTGGTCTTCAGGGGATAGCAATTCTCCACATCATGTCCGGGAGCACCGGAATGATATACACAATGTAGCTCATGCTTGTACCACCACTGAGGGTTGGTTGGTACAACGGGTGGGTCGCGTGGAGTAATTAATTTTCTATCTATCAGAGACGGATAGAGTTCAGCATAGGTCATTGGAATTGGATCAAAAGTGACCCTTTTCCTATCGTAGCTGGTGCTGGTATTATTGTTGTTTCGAGACTGGTAGGCCTGCTGTTGTGGACGATGTTGTTGTTGATATTGTTGATGTTGTTGTTGTTGATGTTGATAATGTTGAGCTTCCCTGAAGGCAGGTGCTATATGAGCTACCTGGTGCTGGTTACTGGCAGGGCGAACAGTCTTCCTCTTCACAGAGGGTCTTCGTTTGATCTGGGAAGACACGACATGTGCCTCTCCCTCTTTCTTCTTTGCAAAGCCCCCATACCGCTTTGCAGAAGAGCCTTCATCCTTGGTCAGATGTCCTTCCCGGACTCCTTCCTCTAGCCTTATCCCCATGTTCACCATTTCGGTGAAGTCCGAGGGAGAACTAGCTATCATCCTCTCATATTAGAATGAACTCAAGGTCTTCAAAAAGATCTTGGTCATTTATTTCTCCTCGAGGGGTGGCATAATCTGAGTGGCCAACTCACGCCATCTCTGGGCGTACTCCTTAAAAGTCTCCTTCTCTTTCTGGGACATATCCCTCAGCTGGTCCCTATCGGGAGCCATATCAACATTGTACTTATATTTCTTGATGAAAGCTTCGCCAAGATCGTTGAAGGAGCGGATGTTCGCGCTGTCCAGACCCATGTACCATCTGAGAGCGGCACCGGATAGGTTGTCCTGGAAATAGTGGACAAGGAGTTGATCATTCTCCGTCTGTGTTGACATCTTGCGAGCGTACATCACAAGATGGCTGAGAGGGCAAGTGTTTCCCTTATATTTCTCAAAGTCAGGCACTTTGAATTTGATAGGGATCTTGACGTTGGGCACAAGGCACAACTCAACAGCAGATTTACCAAAGAGGTCCTCCCCCCTTAGAGTCTTCAGTTCCTTGCGCAGCTCAAGGAATTGGTCATTTATAGCATCCATCTTTTCATAAACATTTGGGCCCTCAGATGGCTCAGAATGATAGATGGTGTCTTCGACTCTTGGTAAAGTGTGCACAACGGGAGGTGGCACAGCAAGGACCAAGCTAGATGCCGGCAGAGAAGCGAAGGTAGGAGCAAGACCTTCAGGCACGAAGTTTGCGGGCATCCCCCAAGGAAACCCGGCTGGCATATTAGGCACAAAATGAGCAGTGGCAGCAGGCATAATAGAGGAAGCTACTGAAGGTGAGAAAAACAAGAAAGGGGGGTTTGAATTGTTTTGGAAAATAAGCGCTTTTGCAGAATAAGAACACAGGATTTTATACTGGTTCGCTTATAACACAAAGCTACTCCAGTCCACCCGGCCAAGGTGATTTCGCCTTCAAAAAGGACTTAATCCACTAATCTTGAAAGATTATTACAACCAACGTCTAAGAGAAAGATCTCTTAGTCCTCCCAAGTATACAGACTATGCAGAGTCACTTGAGGAACAAACTCAATTTAACAAAAGGAATTTGTAATCTAAAGTGCTTCTAAGATTAAGCAAATATTACAGCAAGTAGAGCAAGCAAGAGTTTTCACATATGAGCAACAGCTCGTGAAAAACTAAGAGAGAGGGTAGAGAATTTCTGTGCGTTCAGGTGTGTCTCTCACTGAAGTATTCCGTCCTTTATATAGTGGTGAAAGGACCGTTGTAGTGATGGCAGAATATTTGTCTTTGATGAGAGTTTAATGCCATTACTTCTGTGTTTCTTGCCATAACCAATTTGTCTCCCTGAATAACTTCTTTCCAAATATACTTTCGTTCCATTTGAAGTTGTTGTTTCCGTTACTCTTTCTGGATTTGGAGAACCTTCGTCAGAATCTACGTTATCTCTGTCAATCTAAGATGTGTTGAAGTTACATCAGAGCTTCTGATAGTTCTGGTCTTTTTAGCTCATCAGAGTTGATTCCAGTGGAAGTTTAGAGCTTCTGGACTTCTGCTGTCTTGGTTTTGCTCAGAGTCAGAACTTCTAGAGCGCACTTCTTTTTCAGATGCTTCTGATCTTCTAGTACTTGTATCTGATTAGAGTCTGTATCTGATAAAGCGATCAGATTACTTTGTTTTTGTTCAGATTCCTGCACACTTAGAGAAATTTCGTTAGGGTGTCATTTTTGGTTTCATCCTTTGTTATCATCAAAATCCTGGAATCTATTGTAGAACTAATTTTGTTCTTACAATCTTCCCCTTTTTGACGATGACAAAACAATCTTAAATAATAGATGAAACATTCAGATATAAGAATTTATCATATCAGATAGAAGTGAGCTCCCCCTGAGATAAGCCTGGGAGTTCAGAAGTTCTTACCAGAGCGTCCATGCAATGATGTTTCTAGATACTCTTCTGCAAATATCTGGGTCAAAGAGGGTTAGATAGATTTTTATTGAATAATATGTTTGCAGAGTACTAAAGGATTTAGATATGTTTTCATCAGAGCTGTTTTTATTTCTCCCCCTTTTTGTCAGAATCAAAAAGACTTAGCAAAAATAAAGGGAAGGAAAAAATATATATATTCAGATATGAGTATAAACAGCAGAAAGCCAAAACACGCAGAAACAACTAGCAACAAGCACAAAAAAATCCTAGGTGCCTAAGGGTTGGGAGGAGGAGGCATCCTTTGAAGCAGTTGGGTCAGCAGATTCGGGATATTGGCGTTGATTGTGTCTTGTTGATCCAATCTGGCTCGGACTTCCTTCTGCTCCTTCTCAAGTGCCTCAAGAGTCTTGAGAACCAGAGGGACAAAGGTAGAGGACTCCCCTTGAGTTAGAGCATTCTGTTCTTCAGCACGACGAGCTTCAGCTTCAGCAGCGGCTTTGGCTTCAGCTTCAGCAGCAGCTTTTGCTTCAGCTTCAGCAGCAGCGTCAGCTACAGCTTTGGCTTCAGCTTCCTTAACCCTTTGAATTTCTTCTTGCCTTGCTTTTTCTTTTGCTTCCTTTCTGGCCTGTTCCTCAGCTTCTCTGGCTAAGCGCTCCTGTAGTCTAACTTCAGCGTCTCTGATGAAGTCATTTCTGACTTGCTCAAAGAGGCTCTTCAGTTTAACGACTTTAGAGATCATCCAGCCAATCACTCTGTTCCAGTGTGTCCTAACAGCTGAAGGATCATCGCTGATGCCAGAGTTGATGGTCAGAGACTTGACCTTGTCAACTGATGCTCCTGCAAACAACATAATTGCTTCCTCTAGGGTTGGCATGGAGTTTTGTGGTTCAGATGGTAGAGGTGGAGAAGTGGGAGGGCTTAGGTTGAGAGTTTGTGGTTCAACGGAAGTGTTTGGAGGGGGTATGTCAGAGGTGTTTGGGTCAGAGGGCTGAACGTCAGATGGTGTTAGGTTTGGTTGTTCTGTGGGTGGTGAGGTTACTTCAGGTTCAGGTGGAGATTGTTGTGGTTGTTGTGAGGCAAGGTTCTGAGTCTGAAGTTGGGCTAGAGTGAGAGAGGAGGGGTCATAGGGTTTTGTGTTGGATGAGATGGTGAAGTACGGGGGTGATTCTGGGGAAGAAGATGAAGAGATGGTTTCATTCAGCCTTTCAGCTTCAGATAGGGGTAAGGTGGTGGTGGCAAGGTTGCATTTTTGGAGTGGTTGAGATGTTCTGGTGGTTGAAGGAGGGGTTTCAGATTGAGTGTATATGGGTGTTGGTTGAGGGATAGAAGAAGCAATTGACTGTGTTTGTGCAGAGGGAGCAGGAGAGACAGACTTACTAGAAGGGTCATGCAGAGGTGCTGTAGGTCTTGATCCGGAGGATTCTCCTAGTTTTTATTTCTTCGCCTGCGATGTCTTCTTAGAGGGACCTCTTTTATGCCTCATGAAGTTCTGAGCCTTATCTAGTAGATCGCTTAAATGGAAGTCTGAGATATCCACTCCTTCGTCCTTCAGACCTTGTAGATAAAAGAGGATTACATCTCAGGGATCTTCCCTTGAGAACAAATATAGACCATGAGGGATTTCCCTATGATCTTTTAAAGCATCCCAAGAAGTGTTCAGAGTAGGTCTAATGTTGACCTTATCCAGAATCCCCATGCTCTTCAGATTCTTGGCGTTGATAGGTTTTCCAACATCGATCGCCACATCCTCCATGAGTCTATGCTTTAACAAATGGTCCACCAGGCGACTTTCAATCAGAAAGTCAGAGATTAACCTTCCCAGAGGGATGTAGGTTCTGGGCTTCATGTGATTTCTAGTATCCCGCACAGAGTCTCTGAGGTACTTGAAGAGAAGTGCTGGAAGGCAGAGCTTTAGACCCTTGTAAATGCAGTACATAATGCATTTCTGATCTGTGTTGATGTAGTCTGAGGAGTTTGACGCTGGGCGATGATGGATGGTACCCAGAATGATCTTCAGCCAAACCCGGAGGTTCTGAAGTAGCTCATTGTTCTTGGAGGGATTGCCTTCTGCGTTCTGCTTGAAGATTGTTGGGTTAATCTCTTGGGACAAGTATTTTGCCCTAGGATTGATGTTGTAGATTCTTCTGCCTCCGTCCTTTTCCATACCCAGAAGAGCAGCAATAGCCTTTTCAGTTATCACAATCTTGACTCCCAGAACATAAGAGACAATGAAGTGATCATCAGCGTCTGCGAATCTCCAGAATTCCTTCACAAGATTTGGGTAAACTGGACCATAGAGACGTTGAAAGTAGTTTCCCCTACCTTGTTTGTTGAGTTCTTCAGTGAGGTCTATGCCATTCCTTTTCATATTGTCAAAATCCACCAAGGATTCACATAAGACTTCCAGTTTTTCAAATGGCGTTGCAAGATGAATATGAGGCTCACGATCGAGAATGTGAGGCTCCTTGTAGATTGGTGTTGTGGTGACGCCTGTAACTGTTGGGTTGCTTGAGGTTTGAACTTGTTCGCTTGAACCCATTTATTGAGAGAAGTTGTACATAGCTTGTTATTGAGCATCCATGATGTTGATGAAGAACTAAGATGAAGATGAAGAATTGCTTGTAGAAATGCCTTTTGAGAACTGAGGTTTTAGGAGTGCATGAGAGTGAAAAGTGTGCAATGTGTGAAATGAATGTGTTTAAATACCCAAATTAGGGCGCATGCAAAACGACACATAAATCAGAGTTTAGCACAAAAACCAAGTTAGCACGTTTGGAGGGAAAAATGATTACAGCTCATAAATGATGTCTAATCCCAACAGCTGGTACATTGCTCGAAGAGATTTCAAGGGACTGTTCCTTGATTACTGCTAGACAACTGTCTAGAAGTTCCAAGGTCAGATGCAAGGCACTCCACGTGTTTGATTTATCTGAACTTCAGGAATACCAAAGGATTGGTTCCTGGAGAATTCTAACTCAGATAACTTCTATCTTGGTAGAAGCATCAGAGTCAGAGGCAGAATCCATTGTGTTTACATCAGAGTCTCATTTTACAACTTCAGAGGCACAGATTATTCAGGGCAGTTTTGAATGTTCAGATTTTCTAAAATAAAGAGGAATCTATCTTCAGCTAAGGGTTTAGTAAAGATATCAGCCCATTGATGATCTGTATCAATGAATTTCAATGTTACTACCCCTTTCTGAACATAGTCTCTGATAAAATGATGTTTTATTTCAATGTGCTTAGCTCTGGAGTGTAAAATGGAATTCTTACTTAAACAAATGGCAGCAGTAATATAACAAAAGATAGGAATGTTACTCTCGAAGATTTGCAGATCTTCTAACTGATTCTTCATCTAGAGCATCTGAGTAGTGCACAGTGATGCTGAGATGTATTCTTCTTCTGTCGTGGATAGGGCAATGGTTGATTGTCTTTTGCTGGCCCAGGATATCAGATTGTTTCCCAAGAGCTGACAATTCCCAGATGTGTTTTTTCGTTCCAATCTACTTCCTGCGTAATCTGCATCACAATAACCATAAAGTCTATACTCTGATGTTTTCTCATACATCAGGCCCAGGTTAGGAGTTCCTTTCAGATATTTGAAAATTCTCTTAACTACTGTTAAGTGAGTTTCTCTAGGATCTGATTGAAATCTGGCACAGAGACAAACACTAAAGAGAATATCAGGTCGAGTAGCAGTCAGATAGAGAAGGGAGCCTATCATACCACGATAGAGCTTCTGACAAACCTTTTTACTGACTTCTTCCTTTTCAAGAATGCAGGTTGGATGCATGGGAGTCTTTGCAGAGTTGCATTCAGCCATATCAAATTTCTTCAGAACGTATTTTATGTATTTGCTTTGATAAAGTACGTGACTTCTGAAGTTTGGTTGATTTGAATTCCTAGAAAGAACTTTAGTTCTTGCATTAAGCTCATTTCAAATTCTGCCTGCATTAACTCAGAGAATTCTTGACATACAGAGGCGTTAGCTGAACCAAAAATGATATCATCAACGTATATATTTCTTCTGGCGACTGGAGCAAAGGTTTCATTGTAGTCAATACCTTCTTGTTGACTGTAACCTTGAGCCACCAGTCGACCTTTGTTTCTGACAAATTCTCCTTTCTTATTCAGCTTGTTTTTGAACACCCATCTGGTTCCGATAACGTGAGGGCCTCTGGGCTTAGGAACAAGATCCCAGACATCGTTCTTTGTGAATTGATCTAGCTCTTCTTGCATGGCTAGAACCCAGTCGCTATCTTGAAGTGCCTCATCACAGGACGTAGGCTCGATCAGAGATACTAGTCCCATAGGAGTTTCTTCAGAGGTCTTGAAGGTGGACCTAGTTCGGACAGGTTTGTCCTTATTTCCCAGAATCAACTCTTCAGATATGTTGAGGCGACTTTTAGCTTTCTTTGGGATTACAGGGAAGTTAGTTCCTTCTGGAGTTTGACTGGCAGTTGCTTCTGAAGCTTCAATCTTCTCGTCAGATCCTGCAAGAGTGATCTCCAAAACTGCAAGTTTTTCAACTAGCTTTGACTTTTCAGGGTCAAGCTTATCATCAAATCTGACATGAATTAATTCTTCCACAATTTTGGTTTCTGTATTGTATACTCTGTAGCCTTTAGAGCGTTCTGAGTATCCTAACATAATACCTTTTTGTGCTTTGGAATCAAACTTGTTCAGATGTTCCTTAGTATTTAAGATAAAGCAAGAACATTCAAAAGGATGAAAAAAATGAAATGTTTGGTTTCCTTCCTTTACACAGTTCATAGGGAGTCTTTTCCAGAATAGGTCTTATGGAGATTCTATTTTGAATGTAACACGCTGTATTTACAGCTTCGGCCCAAAAGTGCTTAGCCACATTTGTTTCATTGATCATAGTTCTGGCCATCTCTTGGAGTGTCCTATTCTTCCTCTCTACAACTCCATTTTGTTGTGGAGTTCTAGGGTAGAAGAAATCATGGGATATTCCATAAGAGTCAAATAATTCCTCAAAATATTTGTTTTCAAATTCCCCACCATGATCACTTCTGACTCTTACAATTTTGGAGTCAAATTCATTTTGCACTTTGGAACAGAAGCTAGTGAATACAGAGTGAGACTCACTCTTGTGCTTTAGGAATTTCACCCATGTCCAGCGACTGAAGTCATCAACAATGACTAGTCCATACTTCTTTCCATTGACTGATGTTGTTTTCATAGGACCAAATAACTCAATGTGAAGAAGTTCCAGAGGCTTAGAGGTAGAAACAATATTTTTCTTTTTGAAAGATGTTTTTGAAAATTTTCCTTTCTGACATGCTTCACACAGAGCATCTGAAGAAAACTTCAGCTTAGGTAGGCCTCTGACTAACTCGAGTTTATTTAGCTGAGATAATTTCCTCATGCTAATGTGGCCCAAGCGTCTATGCCATACCCATTGCTCTTCGTGAACAGACATCAGACATTTCACATTTTGTTCTTTTAAATCAGAAAGATTTATTTTATAAATATTGTTTTTCCTCTTTCCTGTGAATAGGACATAACCATTGTTTTGATTTATGGCTTTACATGTCTTTTGATTAAAGATTACATCATAACCGTTATCACTTAATTGACTTATGGATAACAGGTTATGCATTAATCCTTCTACATAAAGGACATCAGATATAGAGGGAAGAGTACCATTACCAATAGTTCCGGAGCCTCTGATCCTTCCTTTCTGATCTCCTCCGAAGCCTACGAATCCAGCATCTTTAAGTTCCAGGCTTTGGAACATAGACTTTCTTCCTGTCATGTGTCGCGAGCATCCAGAGTCCAGGTACCATGACTGGTGTTTGAACTTTGCTGCATAAGATATCTGCAACATAAACAATCTTATCCTTTGGTACCCAGAGTCTTTTGGGTCCTTTATGATTAGTTTTCCCAGAGTTTCTTATCACTTTGGGTTTTCTAGCATTATCAAATTTTTGCTCTTGTGTGTGTGTGTAGTGATATGAGAATGGAGATTTAGGTTGGTCATTAGTAGAAGTTTTATCTTCAATAGGATCATACCCAATTCCTCTTCTATTGTTTTGACTGACTCCATAAATCATGGATGACATAATACTCCTCCCTATCCCATTTTTCAGAAACTTTTGAAAAGCTTTTTCATATTTATAAATTATTGTGTTTGAAGTTTGTGGAACTTGAGATAACGCTTCTTCAAGTTTTGAGCAACTTTTCTTTGTTGCATCTCTTTCTAATGTCAAAGATCTGTTTTCATCTTTTAGTTCTGAAATGGTTTTCTCAAGTTTGCCACATTCTTCAAATGTTTCTTCAAGAACGCCTTTTATAGCTTTAAATTTTTGTTTTAGTTTCTGATATGAGCTGAGAGTTTCAGACAAACATGATTCTAGGTCAGATCGAGAGAGTTCAGAAAATACCTCTTCTGATTCAGATTCTTCATCTGAGGTGTTCCTGGATGTGGTGGCCATGAGCGCCACATTAGCCTGTTCATCAGAGTCAGATTCTGATGAGTCAGATTCGCTATCATCCCAGGTAGCCATCAATCTCTTTTTGGTTCTGAGGGAATTTTTCTTGAAGCTTTCTTTTCTGGAACTGTCTTTCTTTAACTTAGGGCACTCATTCCTATAGTAACTTGTTTCTTTACATTCATAACAAGTAACATCTTTGTTAGTTTTACCTTTTGCAGATGATTCTGATCCATCCCCTCTTGGTCTTGGTCTCCTGAAGTTATTATTCCTCTTTTTCCAGAGTTGTTTTACTCTTCTAGTCAGGAGGGATAATTCTTCTTCATCATCAGAATCTTCCTGTTCAGAGTCATCAGCATCTTCTGTTTCGGCCTGGAAGGCTTTGTTTCTATCAGACTTGCGCCTTTCAGATCTGGACTTTAATGCTACAGACTTGTTCTTCTTCTGAGGCTCATCTTCCTCCAATTCTATCTCATGACTTCTGAGTGAACTGACAAGCTCTTCAAGGCTGATGTTGTTCAGATCCTTTGAAAGCTTTAAGGCAGTGACCATGGGTCTCCACTTCTTTGGCAGGCTTCTGACTATCTTTTTGACATGGTCTGCAGTTGTGTATCCTTTGTCTAGTACTTTGAGACCTGCAATAAGAGTTTAGAATCTAGAGAACATTACCTCTACAACTTCGTCATCCTCCATTTTGAAGGCTTCATATTTCTGGATTAGAGCCAGAGCCTTTGTTTCTTTGACCTGAGAGTTTCCTTCATGAGTCATCCTCAGGGAGTCGAGTATATCTTTAGTTGTTTCCCTGTTGGTGATTTTTTCATACTCATTGTAAGATATGGCATTGAGAAGTATCGTTCTAGCTTTGTGATGATTCTTGAAATCGCGCTTCTGATCATCTGTCATCTTACTTCTGGGAACTTCAACTCCAGCATCTGTTACAGGAGGTTTGTATCCATCTGTGACAATGTCCCAGAGATCAGCGTCATAGCCTAGAAAGAAACTTTCAATTCTATCTTTCCAGTAATCGAATTTCTCTCCATCAAAGACAGGAGGCTTAGCATTGTAACTGTCTCTTTCATTTATGTGGGCCATAGTTTTTCTCGTTCTGGATCTCTCTATACGGTTAAGTGTTGATTAGAAAATCAATAACATAGCCGAAGCTCTGATACCAATTGAAGGTGAGAAAAACAAGAAAGGGGGGTTTGAGTTGTTTATGAAAATAAGCGCTTTTGCAGAATAAGAACACACAGGATTTTATACTGGTTCGCTTATAACACAAAGCTACTCCAGTCCACCCGGCCAAGGTGATTTCGCCTTCAAAAAGGACTTAATCCACTAATCTTGAAAGATTATTACAACCAACGTCTAAGAGAAAGATCTCTTAGTCCTCCCAAGTATACAGACTATGCAGAGTCACTTGAGGAACAAAATCAATTTAACAAAAGGAATTTGTAATCTAAAGTGCTTCTAAGATTAAGCAAATATTACAGCTCGTGAAAAACTAAGAGAGAGGGTAGAGAATTTCTGTGCGTTCAGGTGTGTCTCTCACTGAAGTATGCCGTCCTTTATATAGTGGTGAAAGGACCGTTGTAGTGATGGCAGAATATTTGTCTTTGATGAGAGTTTAATGCCATTACTTCTGTGTTTCTTGCCATAACCAATTTGTCTCCCTGAATAACTTCTTTCCAAATAGACTTTCTTTCCATTTGAAGTTGTTGTTTCCGTTACTCTTTCTGGATTTGGAGAACCTTCGTCAGAATCTACGTTATCTCTGTCAATCTGAGATGTGTTGAAGTTACATCAGAGCTTCTGATAGTTCTGGTCTTTTTAGCTCATCAGAGTTGATTCCAGTGGAAGTTTAGAGCTTCTGGACTTCTACTGTCTTGGTTTTGCTCAGAGTCAGAACTTCTAGAGCGCACTTCTTTTTCAGATGCTTCTGATCTTCTAGTACTTGTATCTGATTAGAGTCTGTATCTGATAAAGCGATTAGATTACTTTGTTTGTGTTCAGATTCCTGCACACTTAGAGAAATTTCGTTAGGGTGCCATTTTTGGTTTCATCCTTTGTTATCATCAAAATCCTGGAATCTATTGTAGAACTAATTTTGTTCTTACAGCTACCTCTGAAATGACTGTCCTCGCGGGAGGAGTTGCAGGTGTTGGAGAAGACTGGCTTTGAGCAGCTAGCACTGACTCCATCATGGCAGTCAGCCTAGCTACTTCCTCCTTTAATTCACGGTTCTCTTGTTCAAGATGATCCATCAGCTTTGGAAGATTTGCCCTGGTGTTATACTGGTGCGTCAGCTTGCCTTCCAAATAAATGAAGAACACAGATTTAGACTACTGATCGGAGCTGAACAAAACCTGCTTATGCATATGATGCATGCAATGTTTATGCATATGATTTATTTTTATTATCAGAGGAACTTTATAGAGATCTATTTACAAATATTTGAAAATATTGATCTTTTAGACATATAATGGAATATTCATAGCAACAATATTTGGAAATTTTTTTACACCAATGAAGAAATACAATTTTGGTAACCAAATACAATACAAGAGAGAAGGGAAATAAACATCCTATGGAACCCTAGAAACAATCGTCCAAACCTCTCGAGACCGGAAGATAAGTTGCACGAAGCCTCTTCACCTCTCTCTCATAGGCTGCCTCCATCTCTGTCTTCTCCTTGGCAAGTAGATCATACTTCCTCTTCCAAAACCTGGATGACTAAGGAAGAAGAGAATTAACCACATCATCAGGTTCATCAATAATCTGATGCTCCAGAAATTCTATTACAGCATCCTTATCTCTGAGTTGTTGAAGTAGCTCTTCTCGCTCACGGACCCAAGCACGCGAACGGTCTTCATCTCTCAACTCCTCTACTCCTTGGTTAGGGAGGGTTGAAGGCCCAACCATGACCATAGGTGTAGGTCTCGGATAGTTATAGGGCATGCGGTACTCATAAGCAATCTTCCTAACCCAAGAGGTGTAGGGTTCCAAAGCAATACAATTCTTCAGACTAAGCTCTTTCCTACCCTTCCTATGAATCTTGTGCCAAGCGCGGACCATCCTGCCCTTCAAGTTCTGGGGATCTTTACCCTCTTGAAAGAACACACCTTCTAACAAAATGTTATTAGGCTTATCCTTCAAGGGGAACCCAAGCTGAAGGCGAGCCAAAATAGGGTTGTAGTTAATTCCACCACATGTACCAAGAAGAGGCACATTGGAGAATTCACCACAAGAGTCAATAATCTGCACACCATCATACACACGTGTAGCGGAGTATTCATTACCATTAGAGATATTGACTAAATCCAAGGTAAACCATACAAGTCGAGTCGCCACCGCACTTCTATTTATCCAAAGGAATGGTTAGAAAGCGAACAAAAACCTAATAGTTTTATCGAATCAAAAACTAGTAAAAATGTCAGAGATCTGGGTAAGGGGGTTGGTTATGCAATGAGAAGGTTTTAAGAACCCAAAACATCCTAGGTACTCCTAGGGAGCCCGTTTCACACTTGTTGTAAGGTTGGTATTTTTGTGAAAATTTGTTTGTGCAAACATGATTGAAGAGATGAGAGAAGAATATACAAGTTATTTACAATTTGTGTTTGGATGGATGAACCCATTGCGTACGTACCATCTTAAAAAAGATTAGGATCAAAACCTCGTAGTTCGGGGTAAAAATCTCAAAAACAAGTTGGTGAATTGATTGGTCCAAAAGCCTTAAGGTCTTTTGTTATCCAAGGGAGAAAACTCAACCTAAAAACCACAAATCCACCATGTGAGGATAACTTCAACATGCTAGTGAGAGGTTAACCCTAAAATAAGCATGGAAAACTCATTGTCCATCACTAAGGATATAGGTGAGTATTATATCTACCTCAAGGATAACTCAAACCTAATGGCTAAAGGTTATGAAAAGTTTTTGATAAGAAGTGGCCATTGAAACCACAAAAGTATTTGAATGGATTATATTTACCAATGAAAAGTATTTACAAAATAGTGTCAAAGTTGACTTAAAGATTCAATTCAAAATAAGTGTTATGAAAAGAAAGTTTGAAAATCAAAAGCATAATGCTTAGGTTTCTAATGTTTGAAAACAAGTGTTAGATGTTTGCACAAAAGTTTTGGCTTGGGTTAGAGTGGAGGGAAGAAGAAGAATGGCTAAAGTCTTAATCATGCAAGAGATTAAGGATAATAAACAAGACCACAAATGGAGTTCCTCTCTTGAGATCATATTGATGATCCAAGTAGCTCCCATCCTTTGGAATATGCAAACAAATAAGTAAAAGCTCAAGCAATCAAATTAATCAAGCAAGCTCTTAAAAGATCCCCAATGGCTCTTGTATCTTTCACTTTGGATGAACATGGCAATGGTTCTTCAATTTGACTCAAATATGATTCCCTAACACAAAAGCACACACATCAAAGAGTTCTCTGAAGTAAATCAAGAATGAACAAGAGTGAGTTTAGAGATTTTGGTCCTTCTAATCCATCTTCAACATTTAAGGCCTTTTTACTCCATTTTGCATAGGGAATGTCCTAGAAACTAAGTCCATTTGTCCATTTTTGCATTTGGTCCACAACAATCAAAACAAAAACACAAGCACAATAATATATACACAATTATGTGCTCAAGTGAGAAAAAGGGAAATTGCATTTAACATAAACATGTGCTCAAATGAGCAAAGGAAAAAGCAAATGAATAATATGTACAAGAATAGTAAATTGCATAAATGTAAAGAGCAAGAATTAAATGTTAGTGGTTAATGGTTAGTGTTAGAGTTAGTGTGCCATAAGGCAACTTAGCGCTATGTTAAGCAATCGTAATTGGACTTATGTAGAAGCCACAACTATCTGAGGGCGGTTAATAATAATGTAGGCAACAACACAAGTTAGAGATTTTGATTAGTAAATCAAACTCCTACAACTTGCCATGCCAAAAAGAAGATGAGAAATGATCTTGTATTGATTTAGGTTCTTTGCCTGATAAGGAAGCAACCTATCCTTAATGCAAAGCCATTCACTTGATCCATGATCAAGTTGAATCAGATTTAAATCAAGGAAGGTTAAACCTCCGTGTATCAAGGCTAACCACCAATCTTTAACTCATTGATCAAAAAGAAAAAGAAGAAGAAGAAGAAGAAGAAGAAGAAGAAGAAGATGAATATTAAAGCGTATTAATGGAAATGGAATAAGATAATCAACAAGCATTGACCAAAGATAGAGAAGATCAAGGTCAAACAATAGAAAACGGAAGCAAAATGAAGACTAGAAGTCAAGAAATAAATAAAATATTTTTGGTATTTTTCAATATTAAAATAAAACTTGAATTAAAATAAAAAAAGAAAGGTCAAACTTCAAACTCACTTCAAATCAACTTTGAAAAGTCCAAGTGAATTATCCCAAGTTCAACATGGTCAAACAAAGTTTGACAAAAAATTTCAGCATTTTTAGAAGTCAAAAACTATTTTAAATCAATTAAAAATGCATAAGAATAACCTAATTGAACTAAAATCTCAAATAAATCTCAAATCAATTAATAAATTCATGAGAATATTTTTCATAGATCTATCATCATTCAAAGAGTTTGGAAAAATATTTTTGTATTTTTTGGATATCAAAAACTATTTTAAATGAATTAAAAATAACCAGAAAAGAGAAAATTCCTAAAAAATATCAAATGATAAAATAAAAAATATTAAAAATCATTTTTAGAAACTATAAATTAAAAGGAGAAAAATGAAATTGGTCTCATATTTTTTGGACCAATAATGAAGGAGTTATAAATTTTTAAAAAAATGGAATTAAAAGAAATAAAAGAAATAGAAATAAAAAATTAGAAATTAGAAAATGCGTGGACCGTCTGATGAGACCTCATTAATTGACGTGGATCCTCACGTGGCCAGGAAGCGCACGCTCACCATACACGCGAGTCAACTGAAGCGCACCATGCCATTAAAATAGTCATAACAATGAACGTACTAGATTACATTTGGAAAAACAAATGGAAGGCCCAGATTTAATCTGGAGACCAGACGGTGGCCAGCGCCACCGTCTTCTCTGGCCAAGCTCCAAGTTGTAGAGAAACAAATGTTCATGAAAAGCCACGATCGAGATACCAATCGAAAGCTGGGGTGATGTACATCACCCCTGTACCAACCAAATCCACTATAGGTTTCTACATTAAGAGAAATCAGAGATGGAAATTCTGTGGTGTTCAAATGAACTTAATGGATTTTGAAAATTCGAAGCTCAAGAATGTTGCATCTATGCAGAGGACTTCAGATCACACAACAACAGCAAGAAATAACCAGTATATGAGTAGATTCGAAGAAATTAAAATGTGAGGTAAACCTCTGATTTGCAGAGCTTGAAGTCACAATTCCTTACTTTGGATGCTTGCAGTTTGTTCTTTAGATCAAAGAGAAGAAGGCTAAGGAACTTTAGATCTAAGAAAACAATCGAGGTAATTGAACTCTAGATCTGAAAATTGAGAGAAAAATTTGTGAGTTCCTTTGGTGTGAGGGTGAGGGTTCAATTGCACAACATTTAGGGCGCCTTCAGGTTAGTAAAATGAAGAGCATTGGCATTGTATTTATAGGAGAAGCATGGCTGAAGTGCATGAACATTCCCTTGCATGAATGGAAAGGGCCTCCATGCATGGGCCTGTACAGGCACATGGAGGGCCCAATTTCACTTGGATTTGGCAGCTGATCATCATCATGTGCAAATTGGAGGTGCAAATTGTGCATAATCATCTCATGCAATGCAAATTTTATGAATTTCCAAAATTGTACCATAATGTTCATGTCTTCAAAAATGGCTCTTCCATACTTGAAACACCACCTCATGAGTAATGGTTGGAAAGCTTTTTGCATGAGGATCATTTGTTATGTTGATCACAACTTCATTTGAGCCTTGGAAATTGATGAAAAGTGGACATGAAGTGTAGGGTGCAAAACATGTACATGTGAGAATTTCAAAATTGGCCAAAGTTCATGCCCTTCTTTTTCAATGATGGAAGCTCCAAATGACAAAATCTTCAACATAACATTTGTAGATATTTTCAATACAATCAATTTGGACTTAAATTTTACATCATTTTCATTTTTTATGAAGAAGTTATAGGCACTTGAAGTTGGACTTTTTCACATTTCAATGCCTTTGGTCCAAAGTGACCTATAATGTTTTGCATTATCACATGTATTTCTTTTAGGATTTTGAAATTTTGCTCAACATAACATTTTAATTAGACATCTTAATATTTCCAATGCATTTGATCCCACCTCAAAATCATGAAAAATGAAGGAGTTATGTCCTTGGGAAGTTGACCCAAAATTAGGGCTTCAGTCAAGATGACCTATAATGTTTTGAAATGGACAATGACCTTCCAAGATTCAAATAAATTTTTGATGAACACGAAAGTTGTTAATATGGTCCTTAAGAACATTGTTTCTCTTGGGGTCATCTCCATTTAAAAAACACATGAAAAGTTAGGTCTCGTGTATTTCAAAGTAGTCAGATGAATTGACTGATCAACTTCTCAAGTCCAAACCTCATATATTGATGAATTGATGATTGAGGACACTCAATTAAGTTCAAATATGCATGAAATGATGAATTAAAGAACTTCCCTTGGTTGCATTTGATCATGGCTTGAGGCTGCTTCATGAGCAAGGCACAGTTGGTGAACAAATGAATTAGGGTTTCCTTGGGAAACAAGCCTCAAGCCCCTTGATTTGCTTTGATAAAAATGATGAATTGAGATACTTGGGAGGCATACTTCATGGATGAGAGCTTTGGGAACCATTTCCATGCTTGCCTTCATCTTCAATTGGCCATATCAATGCACATAGGACCTCCTAGAAGCTTTGGATCTTGTGACTGCTCAAGCTACAAACAAAAGATGTTAGTGACATATTTTTGTGCTTTTGGTTAGTAAACAAAATGAGAAAAGCAATAATATACAATTCAAGCATGCTTGGTGATCTCAAACCAACTCACAAGATATCCCACCCAAAGGTAAAGGAGCCAAGATGCTTATGATCCTTGAGGCAATGCAAATGCAATGTTATGATGCCATGAGGGATCTTAGGGTCAAAATTGGGGTCTTACAGATGCCCCTATTTAAGGTCATTCTAGCCGGAGAAGTGAAGGTTAAAATCTTCATCTCGACGAGGTAGAATGGGCTTAAATAATAACAGAGAGACGAATTTTGGTCCCTAAGAGACCTCATGATCCAAATGCATGTATGCAAAAGGTAATACTCTATGGAGATATGTGCCCACAAAGAAGAAAAGAAATCAAGAGAAACTGATAATCCATATGAGTAATATACTCAATGGGATAGAGACTCTGGGGATTCTAATGGGGATAGGAAAGGGAATAAAATGCGTGAGCAGGTCACGACTTGAAACTTGCTGAGAGACACGAGGGGAATTCCATGAAAATAAATTAATGGAGAGACTCGAGCTGACTCAAAGATGCATGTACTGGGGAATATGCCAATACAACAAAACTATCCACAAAGGATACTTCGGAAAAAAATCCGGACTCCGATGGGGAAAATCCACCAAGGGACTTCACTGGGAAATTTCCACACAGGACTCATTTGAGGAAACAACAGGGTGAGGTATTATCGGTTACTGGGTAATAAGCTCAAGGAGACATGTGATTTAAACACTGGCATGAGGGAGCAGAAGGGAAGGAACACCAGGGATACCGGTTACTGGGCATATAATAGGTGACCAACCAAGGCGTGAATTGGGGAATATTTGCAAAACACTCATCATCCAAAAGGGGGGCTGAAAAGCAAACTCGATTACAGGATGGACATTCGACTCCGCAAAAGGGGATACGAATCTTACTCGACTAGGGAAGAACAAAGACTTCGACTGAAGAGCGAATGAGATATATTATCTATTACAGTCAGAACATAGATAATATACTTGCATGGAAGATTATCCACAACCCGTTACTGGGTTAATAAAGGATAAATCGACCGAAAGGAAAGGACATCGGGATACCGATTACTGGGTATAAAAAATGATGACCAATCAAAGGGAGAAATGATCATTACCAGCCAAAGGGTAGATGAAAGATGCCTCGCTGGGGATACATTGACAAAGGTAATGATCCGGGAGATATATCACTGGTTACTGGGAGATATACTTAAAAAGTGAAGGAATATCGATACTGAATATTGGATAAAGATAACCAAAAAATAGGGGATTACATCTACCGGATACTGGGTAGAAAATCGCAGAAGAGTAACCGTCATCGGTTAGGATGCACAAAATAAGGTTAACTCTTCAAGGGGGTAAAACGGGGTTTACAACTACCGGTATGAGGGTAGAAAACCACAGACTCCGCCGGGGAAAAGATGGACAATTACTGGTTCCAGAGCAATCATTCATCTAAACTGCGGGGAAGGGAAGGGGAAATAACAAGAGTAGTCAATCTAGAAACAAACTAGAGAGACACCAAGAAACAAGACTCAACCCAATGAGGATATAACTTAGGGGGGTCATTCCATCCCAATACATATTTTGGGGAGGAAACAGAAATAACAATCATCCACGAGGACATAACTAAGTGGGGAACATGGAAGAAAGGGTAGACACTTTCTGCCTATAGGGCTGACTCTACATGGGGAGATTGCACGTAAACGTCTGCTTGGGGAAATATATATACCACCAAATAGCAGGAGACAACAATCAAAGATATTTATGGCAAAGAATGCAACATGAATATCTGAATGTTAAGATTATGCATATATGCGTGGTTTATGTATGATGAATGCTGACAAACAGACAAATCTAACACAAACATGTCCAAGAATCAATGGACAAACATCTGGTACTACATCTCAAGAGAGAAAGCCAGGCCCACTGGAGAACATTCAATCTGATGGGGGCAACAGATACTAGGAAACAAAGGTCTCTGCAGAGAAAGGGAAACCAGTCACTCCGCTGGGGAAAGGATCAACACATCTTCCTCAGAGGCTCCCATGCCACTCTGCAATCAAGCAAAGTCTCGGTTGGGGAATCTACACATGGATAAAAACTGCCATAGAAGCAACTCTACTGGGGAAATTATCGAAGAGGGAAATGAAACTCTGTGGCGAACAACCACCAATCAAAGGGTTCCAAAGCCAACACCTTTCTTGCACTGCGGAAGAAATCATATCTACCAAGGAGGAAGGGTACTACTCCGTTTGGGGTGGAAAGATAAACATCTTTATCAACCACTCTGCTCGGGAGGAAACCACAAACAGGCTCTGATCAGACAATTCCACTAGGGAAACACTGTTGTCGACCGAATCGGGGATTACCCGTAGGCAAACTACCGGGGATACCCTACTAGTGACCATACTGGGGAGTACAAGTGGGATCGACCCTGCTAAGGATGGTCTAGGAGCAAACTTGCTGGAGATTAAAAGTAGACAAGTCCACAGGGGAAAAGCTACAAACCAAATTTGATGATGGCTCCGCTTATACTGGGAATTTCCGGCTCATTCTGGCGGAGGATATTCTAACTCGAAGTGAGGGAAAACCAACTTCCTCGGAAAGGTTACATTATTCAATTTATCAATCTATAAGGGATTTTAGGTCAATCCACGCAAGGGATGACAACCATATAATTGATAAGACAAATGCTAAATCCAGACTCACTGGGGTCTAAAAGATTGAGACCGCATCCAAAACCCCAAACCCTTTGGGGACTTGGTGGGATATACAACTTTCTTCTGAGCTCGCAGAGGAGACAACCTGAAAGATAATGAAGAGGATACAAGTATGCTGGGAATATGAACAAATGTCTTACCCCTTTGGAAATCATACCATCCTTGGGAGAGCATTGAAGGTGTCCTAAGTATCCTTTTTGCCATTGTGAATGTTCACTTTTAAAAACAATTTATGAAAATTTTATTTATTTAAGACAATGATATTTTTCAATTAAAACATGCAAAACATTTGTTTGAATATAAACAAATAAGAGGTCAAAGAATTGGATAAAGGCTCAAATTTATTTGATAGAATGGTAGTCTGCAAATGGCAAGACTCCATGGATCTTTACAAATTTGAAATTGGTGATATATATTGGAAAAAGGGCTACATTGAACATAATGACCATTTCTCCACCAACTCTAAATTTGATGTATTTGAAGCTTCAGTTGACGATGACTGAGCGAGAATCTCTGATAGATGACAGCTTGTAGAACAAAGTCTTGTCAGGATGCAGTTACTTGCCAAATCCCTAATTTTTGCCTAGATTGCCCCCGGGTGAGGTACTCAATCTAGCGGGATACATATATTAATTTTTTGTGTCTCTAACTTTTGCCTGGATCGCCCCTTCGGGTTTTCAATCCACCGAGACGCTCATTTTTGCCTAAGCCGCCCTTTCGGGTTTTCAACTTAGCGAGCTATTCTATTTTTATTTTTAGGCGAAGTATTTCTTGACTGCATCTGAATTCACAGGACGAGTGAAATCCTCCCCATCCATAGTTGTAAGTATCAAAGCACCGCCTGAAAAGGCTCTCTTAACAACATATGGACCTTCATAGTTTGGAGTTCCCTTGCCCCTGGAATCGGGCGCGAAAGACAAGACTTTCTTGAGCACGAGGTCACCTTCTCGGAACACACGAGGCTTGACCTTATTATCAAAGGATTTCTTCATCCTTTGCTAATATAACTGACCGTGGCACATGGCAGTCAATCTCTTCTCTTCTATCAAATTCAGTTGGTCAAACGACTCTGAACCCATTCAACATCAGTCAACTTGGCTTCCATCAAGACTCTCATTGATGGGATCTCCACCTCTACTGGGAGCACAACCTCCATGTCGTAAATAAGAGAGAAAGGGGTTGCCCCTGTTGAAGTGCGAACAGATGTACGATATCCATGCAAAGCAAATGGCAGCATCTCATGCCAATCTTTGTACGTAACAACCATCTTCTGGACAATCTTCTTGATATTCTTATTATCAGCTTCAACAGCCCCATTCATCTTGGGTCTGTAAGGGGAGGAATTAGGATGTGCAATCTTGAACTCGCTACACAACTCTTTCATCATCTTGTTATTCAAGTTAGATCCATTATTAGTAATGATCTTGTCTGGCACACCATACCGGCATATGAGTTGATTCTTGATAAACTTAACAACCACCAGCCTGGTCACATTTGCATATGACGCCGCTTCAACCCACTTGGTGAAGTAATAAATTTCTACGAGAATAAACCTGTGACCGTTGGACGCTTTCGGCTCTATCATGCCAATCATGTCAATTCCCCACATAGAGAAAGGCCATGGTGATGAGATCATATTCAGAAGTGTCGGGGGAATATGAATCTTATCTGCATAAATCTGACATTTGTGGCATTTCTTCATGTATTTGCAGCAGTCAGACTCCATTGTCAGCCAATAGTAGCCTGCTCTCAATATCTTCCTAGCCATGGCATGTCCATTGGAATGAGTACCAAATGAACCCTCATGGACCTCAGTCATTAACAGGTCTTCTTCGTGTCTATCCACGCATCTGAGAAGAACCATGTCAAAATTCCTCTTATAAAGCACATCGCCATTGAGGTAGAAACTGCTTGATAATCTCCTTAAAGTCTTTCTATCTTTCACAGATGCCCCAGGCGGGCAAATCTGACTCTGAAGAAAGCACTTGATATCATAATACCATGGCTTATCATCTTTTACTTCCTCCACTGCAAATACATGAGCTGGTCTGTCCAAGCGCATCACAGTGATATTGGGAACTTCATTCTAGAGTCTCACTACAATCATCGAAGCAAGCGTAGCAAGAGCATCTGCCATCCAATTCTCATCTTGAGGAATATGATGGAAGTCAACCTCAGTAAAGAATGTTGAAATCCTTCTCGCATAATCTCTATATGGGATGAGGCCAGGCTGATTCGACTCCCATTCACCCTTAATTTGATTATCAACAAGGGTCGAATCGCCATAAACATCAAGATGCTTGATCCTAAGATCAATACACTCTTCCAATCCCATGATACATGCCTCATACTCAGCCATATTATTTGTGCATTTGAAAGTTAGCCTTGCTGTAAAGGGAAAATGTGTGCCCTAAGGAGTAATAATCACTGCCCCAATACCATTTCCATATTGATTAACAGCGCCATCAAATACCCTGCTCCATCGGGAACCAGGCTCTGGCCCTTCATCGAGCGTAGGCTCATCACAATCTTTCATTTTCAAATACAGAATCTCCTCATCTGGGAAGTCATACTGAATTGACTGATAATCCTCAGTTGGTTGATGTGCCAAGTGGTCAGCCAAGATACTACCTTTTATAGCCTTCTGAGCTCGATACTCAATATCATACTCAGACAACAACATCTGCCAACGGGCAATCCTTCTAGTTAAAGCAGGTTTCTCAAAGATATGCTTGACTGGATCCATTTTGGATATCAGCCAAGTCGTATGATTCAACATATACTGGCATAAGCGCTTAGCAGCCCAAGCCAAAGCACATCATGTTTTCTCAAGCATCGAGTATCGAGACTCACAATCGGTGAACTTCTTACTCAAGTAGTAAATATCATATTCTTTCTTCCCTGACTCGTCTTGCTGATCAAGGACACAACCCATTGAATCTTCAAGAACAGTTAGATACATAATCAAGGGTCTCCCTTCCACAGGCGGAGATAGAATCGGCGGCTCGGACAGATACTCTTTAATACTGTCGAAGGCTTTTTGGCAATCCTTGGTCCAATCATGAGATTGATCTTTCTGGAGGAGCTTGAATATCGGCACATATGTGGCAGTCATGTGGGATATAAATATGGAAATATAATTCAAGCGGCCAAGAAAACCTCGGACTTGCTTCTCAGTTTTGGGCACAGGCATCTCTTGTATTGCTTTCACCTTTGCAGCATCAACCTCAATACCTCTCTCGCTGACAATAAAGCCCAATAACTTGCCAGAACGGACTCCAAATGTACACTTGTTAGGATTCAGACGAAGCTTATACTTCCTCAAACGCTGAAAAAGCTTCAACAGGTGTTCAACATGTTCAACTTCCGCTCTTGACTTTGCAATCATATCATCAACATATACCTCGATCTCTTTATGCATCATATCGTGAAACAAGGTAGTCATGGCTCATTGATACGTGGCTCCGGCGTTCTTCAAACCGAAGGGCATCACTCGATAACAGAATGTTCCCCAAGGTGTGATGAATGTTGTCTTCTCCATATCCTCGGGTGCCATCTTAATATGATTATAACCGGAAAATCCGTCCATAAATGAGAAGACATTGAATTTAGTTGTATTATCTACCAACATATCAATATGTGGTAGAGGAAAATCATCTTTCGGACTAGCTTTATTCAAGTCTCTATAGTCCACACATATTCGGACTTTTCCATCTTTCTTAGGCACGGGCACAATATTGGCCACCCATTGCGGATACGTTGAAGTCACCAGAAACCCCGCATCAATTTGCCTCTGAACTTCTTCTTTGATCTTTACTGCCATATCAGGATGAGTTCTTCTGAGCTTCTGCTTCACAGGCACACACTCAGGCTTCAAAGGCAAGAAATGTTGCACGATATCAGTATCTATACCAGGCATGTCTTCAAATGACCAGGCAAAGACGTCGACGTATTCTTGTAGCAACTCAATCAACCCCTTCTTAACAGATTCTTCCAGGAGTGCCCCAATCTTCACTTCTCGCACACAATCTTCCGACCCTAAGTTGTCTGTTTCAATTTCTCAAGATGCGGGTGAATGATCTTCTCTTCGTGCTCAAGTAGACGGGTGATCTCATCAGGATTCTCTTCAACATCATCTTCTTCTGCCTCAAATACAGGGAACTCAAAGTTGGGAGATGGTGTTGGATCATTATGTCCAATGGGTTTGATCAACCTGCATAATGATTTTGGATATAAAAGAGATTTTAGAATTCAAACAAAGAAAATCATTATGCAGATGAAAAGATTGATTTTATTCTATTTTAAGGGTTTTATGGTGATCACCAATTTCATGCAAAAAGTGAAAAGTGAAAATAATTGGAAAAACAAACATTTAAAATGGATTTATTGAATGAAAATATCATTGTATTTATGAGCCAACAATGTCATCACTCCTCCTTTTGGCATGGGAGAAGGGTTTTTGAACAAAATGAACATTACTTTGACTTATGGACAACTGTTGGAACATCAACAGCGACCCAATTATTGCAGACCCCTCCAGGGATGATGAAGTTGCCATAATCTTCCTCTGCATCCTCTTCACAATAGCAGCAGCTTCCTCATTTTGAACAGTGTGGATGAATCCACCACTCTTAAACAACCCATGCTTGTTGAAAATGCCAGAAGAATACCCTATGTCAGCCCGGGATTTGTTGTCTTCCATCTTGATCATTTGTCCCAAACTAGTAGTTGTGCCATGCTCAATGGCCAGCTTCGCATCATTGTAGGACGGAAATGAAGAAGTTCCTTTCTTAGTAGGCTCAGTAATAGATAAAGCTTGGAACGGCGTTCCAACTTCATCCTCAGCATCTATGTAAGAAAAGGAAGACAAATGGCTAACCAGGAGAGCCTTTTCTCCCCCTACCACCACCAACTTCTTGTTCTTGACAAATTTCAGTTTCTGGTGTAGGGTGGATGTCACGGCACTTGCCTCGTGAATCCATGGTCTGCCCAACAGACAGCTATATGATGGGTGGATATCCATGACCTGAAAAGTGATCTGGAAGTCACTTGGTCCAATCTTGACTGGGAGTTCAACCTCTCCAATCACAGTTTTGCGGGATCCATCAAAAGATTTAACCACTACTCCACTCTGCCTCATGGGAGGCCCCTGGTATGACAATCTAGCAAGAGTGGATTTTGGCAACACATTCAACAATGATCCAGTGTCCACCGGCACATTGGACATGGCATCATCCTTATAGCTCGTATATATGTGTAGTGCCAAATTGTGGTCTCTTCAATCTGATGGGGGAAAAAGATACCAGGAAACAAAGGTCTCTGCAGGGAAAGGGAAACCAGTCACTCCGCTGGGGAAAGGATCAACACATCTTCCTCAGAGGCTCCCATGCCACTCTGCAATCAAGCAAAGTCTCGGTTGGGGAATCTACACATGGATAAAAACTGCCATAGAAGCAACTCTACTGGGGAAATTATCGAAGAGGGAAATGAAACTCTGTGGGGAACAACCACCAATCAAAGGGTTCCAAAGCCAACATCTTTCTTGCACTGCGGAAGAAATCATATCTACCAAGGAGGAAGGGTACTACTCCGTTTGGGGTGGAAAGATAAACATCTTTATCAACCACTCTGCTCGGGAGGAAACCACAAACAGGCTCTGATCAGACAATTCCACTAGGGAAACACTGTTGTCGACCGAATCGGGGATTACCCGTAGGCAAACTACCGGGGATACCCTACTAGTGACCATACTGGGGAGTACAAGTGGGATCGACCCTGCTAAGGATGGTCGAGGAGCAAACTTGCTGGAGATTAAAAGTAGACAAGTCCACAGGGGAAAAGCTACAAACCAAATTTGATGATGGCTCCGCTTATACTGGGAATTTCCGGCTCATTCTGGCGGAGAAAATTCTAACTCGAAGTGAGGGAAAACCAACTTCCTCGGAAAGGTTAGCATATTCAATTTATCAATCTATAAGGGATTTTAGGTCAATCCACGCAAGGGATGACAACCATATAATTGATAAGACAAATGCTAAATCCAGACTCACTGGGGTCTAAAAGATTGAGACCGCATCCAAAACCCCAAACCCTTTGGGGACTTGGTGGGATATACAACTTTCTTCTGAGCTCGCAGAGGAGACAACCTGAAAGATAATGAAGAGGATACAAGTATGTTGGGAATATGAACAAATGTCTTACCCCTTTGGAAATCATACCATCCTTGGGAGAGCATTGAAGGTGTCCTAAATATTCTTTTTGCCATTGTGAATGTTCACTTTTAAAAACAATTTATGAAAATTTTATTTATTTAAGACAATGATATTTTTCAATTAAAACATGCAAAACATTTGTTTGAATAGAAACAAATAAGAGGTCAAAGAATTGGATAAAGGCTCAAATTTATTTGATAGAATGGTAGTCTGCAAATGGCAAGACTCCATGGATCTTTACAAATTAGAAATTGGTGATATATATTGGAAAAAGGGCTACATTGAACATAATGACCATTTCTCCACCAACTCTAAATTCGATGTATTTGAAGCTTCAGTTGACGATGACTGAGCGAGAATCTCTGACAGATGACAGCTTGTAGAACAAAGTCTTGTCAGGATGCAGTTACTTGCCAAATCCCTAATTTTTGCCTAGATTTCCCCCGGGTGAGGTACTCAATCTAGCGGGATACATATATTCATTTTTTGTGTCTCTAACTTTTGCCTGGATCGCCCCTTCGGGTTTTCAATCCACCGAGACGCTCATTTTTGCCTAAGCCGCCCTTTCGGGTTTTCAACTTAGCGAGCTATTCTATTTTTATTTTTAGGAGAAGTATTTCTTGACTGCATCTGAATTCACAGGACGAGTGAAATCCTCCCCATCCATAGTTGTAAGTATCAAAGCACCGCCTGAAAAGGCTCTCTTAACAACATATGGACCTTCATAGTTTGGAGTTCACTTGCCCCTGGAATCGGGCGTGAAAGACAAGACTTTCTTGAGCACGAGGTCACCTTCTCGGAACACACGAGGCTTGACCTTCTTATCAAAGGATTTCTTCATCCTTTGCTAATATAACTGACCGTGGCACATGGCAGTCAATCTCTTCTCTTCTATCAAATTCAGTTGGTCAAACGACTCTGAACCCATTCAGCATCAGTCAACTTGGCTTCCATCAAGTCTCTCATTGATGGGATCTCCACCTCTACTGGGAGCACATCCTCCATGCCGTAAACAGGAGAGAAAGGGGTTGCCCCTGTTGAAGTGCGGACAAATGTACGATATCCATGCAAAGCAAATGGAAGCATCTCATGCCAATCTTTTTACGTAACAACCATCTTCTGGATAATCTTCTTGATATTCTTATTAGCAGCTTCAACAACCCCATTCATCTTGGGCCTGTAAGGGGAAGAATTAGGATGTGCAATCTTGAACTCGCTACACAACTCTTTCATCATCTTGTTGTTCAAGTTAGATCCATTATCAATAATGATCTTGTCTGGCACACCATACCGGCATATGAGTTGATTCTTGATAAACTTCAAAACCACCTGCCTGGTCACGTTTGCATATGACGCCGCTTCAACCCACTTGGTGAAGTAATCAATTGCTACGAGAATAAACCTGTGACCGTTGGACGCTTTCGACTCTATCATGCCAATCATGTCAATTCCCCACATAGAGAAATGCCATGGTGATGAGATCATATTCAGAAGTGTCGGGGGAATATGAATCTTATCTGCATAAATCTGACATTTGTGGCATTTCTTCACGTATTTGCAGCAGTCAGACTCCATTGTCAGCCAATAGTAGCCTGCTCTCAATATCTTCCTAGCCATGGCATGCCCATTGGAATGAGTACCAAATGAACCCTCATGGACCTCAGTCATTAACAGGTCTTCTTCGTGTCTATCCACGCATCTGAGCAGAACCATGTCAAAATTCCTCTTATAAAGCACATCGCCATTGAGGTAGAAACTGCTTGATAATCTCCTTAAAGTCTTTCTATCTTTCACAGATGCCCCAGGCGGGTAAATCTGACTCTGAAGAAAGCACTTGATATCATAATACCATGGCTTATTATCTTTTACTTCCTCCACTGCAAATACATGAGCTGGTCTGTCCAAGCGCATCACAGTGATATTGGGAACTTCATTCTAGAGTCTCACTACAATCATCGAAGCAAGCGTAGCAAGAGCATCTGCCATCCAATTCTCATCTCGAGAAATATGATGGAAGTCAACCTCAGTAAAGAATGTTGAAATCCTCCTCGCATAATCTCTATATGGGATGAGGCCAGGCTGATTCGTCTCCTATTCACCCTTAATTTGATTATCAATAAGGGTCGAATCGCCATAAACATCAAGATGCTTGATCCTAAGATCAATACACTCTTCCAATCCCATGATACAGGCCTCATACTCAGCCATATTATTTGTGCATTTGAAAGTTAGCCTTGCTGTAAAAGGAAAATGTGTGCCCTGAGGAGTAATAATCACTGCCCCAATACCATTTCCATATTGATTAACAGCGCCATCAAATACCCTGCTCCATCGGGAACCAGGCTCTGGCCCTTCATCGAGCGTAGACTCATCGCAATCTTTCATTTTCAAATACAGAATCTCCTCATCTGGGAAGTCATACTGAATTGACTGATAATCCTCAGTTGGTTGATGTGCCAAGTGGTCAGCCAAGATACTACCTTTTATAGCCTTCTGAGCTCGATACTCAATATCATACTCAGACAACAACATCTGCCAACGGGCAATCCTTCCAGTTAAAGCAGGTTTCTCAAAGATATGCTTGACTGGATCCATTTTGGATATCAGCCAAGTCGTATGATTCAACATATACTGGCGTAAGCGCTTAGCAGCCCAAGCCAAAGCACATCATGTTTTCTCAAGCATCGAGTATCGAGACTCACAATCGGTGAACTTCTTACTCAAGTAGTAAATATCATATTCTTTCTTCCCTGACTCGTCTTGCTGATCAAGGACACAACCCATTGAATCTTCAAGAATAGTTAGATACATAATCAAGGGTCTCCCTTCCACAGGCGGAGATAGAATCAGCGGCTCGGACAGATACTCTTTAATATTGTCGAAGGCTTTTTGGCAATCCTTGGTCCAATCATGAGATTGATCTTTCTGGAGGAGCTTGAATATCGGCACATTAGTGGCAGTCATGTGGGATATAAATATGGAAATATAATTCAAGCGGCCAAGAAAACCTCAGACTTGCTTCTCAGTTTTGGGCACAGGCATCTCTTGTATTGCTTTCACCTTTGCAGCATCAACCTCAATACCTCTCTCGCTGACAATAAAGCCCAATAACTTGCCAGAACGGACTCCAAATGTACACTTGTTAGGATTAAGACGAAGCTTATACTTCCTCAAACGCTGAAAAAGCTTCAACAGGTGTTCAACATGTTCAACTTCCGCTCTTGACTTTGCAATCATATCATCAACATATACCTCGATCTCTTTATGCATCATATCGTGAAACAAGGTAGTCATAGCTCGTTGATACGTGGCTCCGGCGTTCTTCAAACCGAAGGGCATCACTCGATAACAGAATGTTCCCCAAGGTGTGATGAATGTTGTCTTCTCCATATCCTCGGGTGCCATCTTAATATGATTATAACCAGAAAATCCATCCATAAATGAGAAGACATTGAATTTAGTTGTATTATCTACCAACATATCAATATGTGGTAGAGGAAAATCATCTTTTGGACTAACTTTATTCAAGTCTCTATAGTCCACACACATTCGGACTTTTCCATCTTTCTTAGGCACGGGCACAATATTGGCCACCCATTGCGGATACGTTGAAGTCACCAGAAACCCCACATCAATTTGCCTCTGAACTTCTTCTTTGATCTTTACTGCCATATTAGGATGAGTTCTTCTGAGCTTCTGCTTCACAGGCACGCACTCAGGCTTCAAAGGCAAGAAATGTTGCACGATATCAGTATCTAGACCAGGCATGTCTTCAAATGACCAGGCAAAGACGTCGACGTATTCTTGTAGCAACTCAATCAACCCCTTCTTAATAGATTCTTCCAGGAGTGCCCCAATTTTCACTTCTCGCACACAATCTTCCAACCCTAAGTTGACTGTTTCCAGATTCTCAAGATGCGGCTGAATGATCTTCTCTTCGTGCTCAAGTAGACGGGTGATCTCGTCAGGATTCTCTTCAACATCATCTTCTTCCGCCTCAAATACAGGGAACTCAAAGTTGGGAGATGGTGTTGGATCATTATGTCCAATGGGTTTGATCAACCTGCATAATGATTTTGGATATAAAAGAGATTTTAGAATTCAAACAAAGAAAATCATTATGCAGATGAAAAGATTGATTTTATTCTATTTTTAGGGTTTTATGGTGATCACCAATTTCATGCAAAAAGCAAAAAGTGAAAATAATTGGAAAAACAAACATTTAAAATGGATTTATTTAATGAAAATATCATTGTATTTATGAGCCAACAATGTCATCACTCCTCCTTTTGGCATGGGAGAAGGGTTTTTGAACAAAATGAACATTACTTTGACTTATGGACAACTGTTGGAACATCAACAGCGACCCAATTATTGCAGACCCCTCCAGGGATGATGAAGTTGCCATAATCTTCCTCTGCATCCTCTTCACAATAGCAGCAGCTTCCTCATTTTGAACAGTGTGGATGAATCCACCACTCTTAAACAACCCATGCTTGTTGAAAACGCCAGAAGAATACCCTATGCCAGCCCAGGATTTGTTGTCTTCCATCTTGATCATTTGTCCCAAACTAGTAGTTGTGCCATGCTCAATGGCCAGCTTCGCATCATTGTAGGACGCAAATGAAGAAGTTCCCTTCTTAGTAGGCTCAGCAATAGGTAAAGCTTGGAATGACGTTCCAACTTCATCCTCAGCATCTATGTAAGAAAAGGAAGATAAATGGCTAACCAGGAGAGCCTTTTCTCCCCCTACCACCACCAACTTCTTGTTCTTGATAAATTTCAGTTTCTGGTGTAGGGTGGATGTCACGGCACCTGCCTCGGGAATCCATGGTCTTCCCAATACACAGCTATATGATGGGTGGATATCCATGACCTGAAAAGTGATCTGGAAGTCACTTGGTCCAATCTTGACTAGGAGTTCAACCTCTCCAATCACAGTTTTGCGGGATCCATCAAAAGATTTAACCACTACTCCACTCTGCCTCATGGGAGGCCCCTGGTATAACAATCTAGCAACAGTGGATTTTGGCAACACATTCAGCAATGATCCAGTGTCCACCGGCACATTGGACATGGCATCATCCTTACAGCTCATATATATGTGTAGTGCCAAATTGTGGTCTCTTCCCTCCTCGGGGAGATCAGCATCACAAAAACTCAAATTGTTACAAGCGGTGATGTTTGCAACAATATTGTCAAATTGTTCTATTGTGACGTCATGATCTACATACGCCACATCCAACACCTTTTGCAGAGCTTCAATGTGTGGTTTTGTATTCATCAATAAAAATAACGCAGAGATCTTTGATGGCGTCTGTAGAAGCTGAGCTACAACGTTGTCTTCACTCCTTTTGATGAGCCTTAGTATCTCATCACAGTTTTCTTTCAAGGTGCCACTCTGGCCAGCAGAGACAGGAGTTTTTACAACAGAGGCAGGTTTATTGGCAACAAGTGTCGGATTCGGAGCAATAACAGCATTCCCAACCGGGCGTTCAGCATAATCAGCAACATCAGCCCTTCGGACATCACCTTGGGGTTTCGGCGGAGCCGAGAAAACACGACCGTTACGGGTCAGGCCGCTGACATCGGCAATATTAACAACAGAAGTAGAGGGCAGGGGCACCTCCTTCCCATCCTTCAATGCCACAACATTGTAGCGATAGGGGACCGCTTTATCAGAAGAGTATGGCACAGGGCCAACTGGTTTAATAATCAAAGAGGGGGAAGCCTTCTGCTTGCTACCATCATATCGGATGACAACAGGCTCGGGGATCCGAAATACTGGAGATATCACATTGACTTCATCATCATCATCAACATCTCGATTCTGAAGTATCTCAATTACTCCTTCATCCAACATTTCTTGGATGTCTTTGCGGACTTTGCGACATCCCCTTTGATTGACAGTACAAATACGACATCTGTCATGGTCATGCTCATAATGACTGTATTCACACAATAGTTTGTGCATCTGGACCGAAGATTGTCGAATATGGCTGACATATTTGACTTTATATTTACCAGGGAAGCCCTGGACCATGTTGACAGAGGATTTCCCATGCTCGAGCAATGGGTTCTTCTTCACATTAGGACCTACGTCCTCGAAACACAAGATACCACATCTCACAAGGTCCTGAACCTTGGTCTTCAGCGGGTAACAATTTTCCACGTCATGTCCGGGAGCATCAGAATGATAAACACAGTGTAACTCGGGCTTATACCACCACTGAGGGTTGATAGGTATAGCCGGTGGGTCTCGTGGAGTAATCAGCTTCCTCTCTATCAAAGAGGGATAGAGCTCTGCATAGGTCATAGGAATAGGATCGAAGGTGACCCTCTTCCTCTCATAGCTTGTACTAGTTTGATTTTTGTTTCGAGGCTGGTAGGCCTGCTGTTGAGGACGGTGTTGTTGTTGTTGATATTGTTGATGTTGCTGTTGCTGGTTATTGTTGTGCTGATAGTGCTGATTATCTATGAAAATAGGTGCTATGTGAGCCACCTGATGCTGATTACCGGCAGGACGCACGGCCTTCCTCCTTACCGAGGGTCTTCTGGGTTTAACATGGGAGGTCACAGGATGTGCCTCACCATCTTTCTTCTTTCCAAATGTCCCATATCGTTTGGCAGAAGAGCCTTCTCCTCTGGTCAGGCGCCCTTCCCTGACTCCTTCCTCCAAACGCATCCCCATGTTCACCATCTCGGTGAAATCAGAAGGAGCGCTGGCAATCATCCGCTTATAGTAAAATGAGCTCAAGGTCTTCAAAAAGATCTTGGTCATTTCTTTCTCTTCCAGCGGGGGCATAATCTGTGCTGCTAACTCTCGCCACCTCTGGGCGTACTCTTTGAAAGTTTCCTTGTCCTTCTGCGACATGGCCCTCAATTGATCCCTATCGGGAGCCATATCCATATTATACTTGTATTGCTTGACGAAGGCCTCGCCAAGGTCATTGAAGGATCAGATGTTCGTGCTGTCCAAGCCCATATACCATCTCAGGGCAGCACCTGACAAACTGTCCTGGAAGTAGTGAATAAGAAGTTGATCGTTGTCGGTCTGAGTTGACATCTTCCTGGCATACATAACCATGTGGCTGAGAGGGAAAGTATTTCCCTTGTACTTTTCAAAGTCAGGTACTTTGAACTTTACAGGGATTTTGATGTTAGGAACCAAGCAGAGTTCAGCAGCAGACTTGCCGAAGAGGTCCTTTCCTCTGAGAGTTTTCAATTCCTTACGGAGCTCAAGAAATTGATCGTTCATTGCATCCATCTTTTCATAGACATCTGGGCCCTCAGACGACTCAGAATGGTAGATGGTGTCGTCTACTCTGGGCATAGTATGCACGATAGGAGGTGGAACGGCAAGGATCGGGCTAGATGCCGGCAGAGAAGCAAAGGTGGGTGCAAGACCCTCAGGAATAAAGTTGGGAGGCATCCCCCAAGGAAACCCGACTGGCATAGCTGTTGGTGCAAAGTGGGCGTTGGCCACAGGCACGGTTGAAGAGGCAATCTCAGAGATGACTGTTCTCTGGGGAGGAGTTGAAGGTGTCGGAGACGACTGGCTCTGGGCGGCCATGAAAGACTCCATCAGGGCAGTCAATCTGGCCACTTCCTCCTTGAGTTCACGGTTCTCTTGCTCCAAATGATCCATTAGTCTTGATGCGTTGGCTCTGGTGTAGTACCGGTGAGTCAGCTTGGCTTCAAAATAAATGAAGAACACATAGTTAGACCATAGATCAAGAAGCCTGGAGTAAAACCTACTTATGCACATGATGCATGCAATGCTTATGCATATGGTTTAATTTTTATATCAGAGGAACTTCAGAGTCCTATTTGCAAATATTGAAAATATTAATCATTTAGACATATATGGAATTATCACATCAATATTATCTGGAAAATATTTTTACACCAAAGAAGTACAGTCTTGGTAACCAAATACAATACAAGAGAGAAGGAAAATGAACATCCTATGGAACCCTATAAACAATCATCTAAAGCTCTGGAGACTGGAAGATAAACTGCACGAAACCTCTGCACCTCCCTCTCATAGGCTGCCTCCATATCCGCCTTCTCTTTGGCAAGTCGATCATACTTCCTCTTTCAAAACTTGGAAGACTGAGGAAGAAGAGAAGTCAATGCATCATCAGGCTCATAAATAACTTGGTGCTCAAGGAACTCTATCATAGCATCCTTCTCTCTAATCTACTGAAGCAACTCCTCTCGTTCATGGATCTAGGCACGTGAATGGTCTTCGTCTCTCAACTCCTCTACTCCTTGGTCAGGGAGGGTTGAAGGCCCAGCCACAACCAAAGGTGTAGGTCTTGGATACTCATAAGGCATGAGGTACTCGGAAGCTCTCCTCCTAACCCAAGAGGTATAGGGTTCCAAAGCAATACAGTTCTTCGGACCCAACTCCTTCCTTCCCTTCCTATGGATCTTGCGCCAAGCGCGAACCATCCTGCCCTTCCAGCCTTGGGGATCTTTACCCTCCTGGAAGAATACGCCTTCTAACAGAATGTTATTAGGTTTATCCTTTAGGGGGAACCCAAGTTGACGACGTGCCAAAATAGGGTTGTAGTTAATCCCACCACATGTACCAAGAAGAGGCACATTGGAGAATTCACCACAAGAGTCGATAATCTACTCACCATCATATACACGGTTATACCAAAAGATATCATCATTAGTGAGAGACATAAGTCTCATGGACCACCGTAGACATCCTTTGTTCTCCTTGAAGGCGACCGTCTGCGGCAAGTGCGAAATAAACCACTTGTACAGCAGAGGCAAATAGCACACAATGGTACCTCCACCCTTTGCATTCCTCATATGCAAAGAGAAGTAAGTGTCACCCAACAAAGTCGGAACGGGATTAAGAGTAGAGAAAATCCTAATAGCGTTCACATCCACAAACTTGTCGATGTTGGGGAATAACACTAGCCCATAGATGAGAAGTACAAATATGGCTTCAAAGGCGTCCTCAATCATGGCCTTCCCATACATAGTAGCTTGAGCAATGAGGAACTCAGAAGGGAGACCTTGAATTCCACCTTTGGTAGTCATATGAGCACCAACCAGAGATTCATCTATATGCAACATATCAGCAGTCACTTGAGAAGTAGGAACCCTCTCTAAGCCACTGAACGACAACTGATCTAGGATAGGTATACCCACAAGATAGGCATACTCCTCAAGCGTAGGCAAAAGCTGGAAATCCGGAAATGTGAAGCAACGGTACAAGGGATCATAGAAATGCACCAATACACTCATCAGACCTTCGTCCACCTGAGTAGCCAGAATAGATAGAAGATTCCCATGACGAGCCTTAAACTCCAAGGGGTCTAATACGTAGGATGTCAAATTCCTTAGCTCTTTCAAGTCGGGTTGTCTGAAACTGTACTTCTTTGTATTCCTTCTTTGTCTTTCCATGTCTGAAAATTTGCAAATAGACCTCTTAAGTTCCTTGAAAAGTTTCTCATTATTGATGATATGGATGCAAATGGGTGCATGAATGCATGAATGCAACAATCACACTCAAGGATTAAGCAAAGCACACCAAACAAAGGTCATGGGATGGATCATGTCATCCTTAATATCAATCATCCATTTTGGTGGATTATGGTTTACACCTTATCAACACCCAAGTTCCATTGATATTAAGGATACACAAGAACAGATCAACCATGAATCAAGGGTTTGTTGCAAGTCACGAGCATGGAGTCTCGGTTAAGAACCACCCAAAGGGAGTGTACTAGGGTTTAAACCTGCCAAACATGTTCTACAAGAGGTTCCCATAGTCATCATCCCATCTTTCTGATATTATTGGATAAACGACTACTCGTATTCCAAAAATATTCTCAAGAGAGACTCTTATGAGTGTAGTATCGCGTAACAATCATATCAAATCTTACACTTGAACGATCTTCGCACTACGTCCTAAAAAATAGGCCAAGATGGGCTTGGTAAACTAAGGTCCTTGGCTTCTAAGGTCTATATTGGAAAGAGTAATGCCTAACCACGACTACTCGTGTGACATTATTAATCCCAACATGACCTCCACCAAGTGAATGGGCTTGCAAGTCAACTTGCTAAGGAATAACTCCACACAAGTTGACAAGACTATGTCATTCTCCTATCCTAAGTGCACTCGAGTTCGGGTATACAACTCATCTCACAAAGATCACCAAGCATACAAGGAATTAATATTCAAGCAATTCAATCATTACATACAATATAGTAATCCCAAATTGCACAAAAATATGTCACAAAAATAATATACAATACAATACAACAAATATGAAAACTAGGCAAAACCCACTAGGAAAATGTCCCGAGCAGAGTCGCCACTTTTCTGTAGCGGGGTATTCGTTACCATTAGAGATATTGACTAAATCCAAGGTAAACCATACAAGTCGAGTCGCCACCGCACTTCTATTTATCCAAAGGAATGGTTAGAAAGCGAACAAAAAACCTAATAGTTTTATCGAATAAAAAACTAGTAAAAATGTCATAGACTTGGGTAAGGGGGTTGGTTATGCAATGGGAAGGTTTTAAGCACCCAAAACATCCTAGGTACTCCTAGGGATCCCTTTTCACACTTGTTGTAAGGTTGGTATTTTTGTGAAAATTTGTTTGTGCAAACATGATTGAAGAGATGAGAGAAGAATATACAAGTTATTTACAATTTGTGTTTGGATGGATGAACCCATTGCCTACGTACCATCTTAAAAAAGATTAGGATCAAAACCTCATAGTTCGGGGTAAAAATCTCAAAAACAAGTTGGTGAATTGGTTGGTCCAAAAGCCTTAAGGTCTTTTGTTATCCAAGGGAGAAAACTCAACCTAAAAACCACAAATCCACCATGTGAGGATAGCTTCAACATGCTAGTGAAGGGTTAACCTTATAATAAGCATGGAAGACTCATTGTCCATCACTAAGGATATAGGTGAGTATTATATCTACCTCAAGGATAAATCAAACCTAATGGCTAAAGGTTATGAAAAGTTTTTGATAAGAAGTGGCCATTGAAACCACAAAAGTATTTGAATGGATTATATTTACCAATGAAAAGTATTTACAAAATATGGTCAAAGTTGACTTAAAGATTCAATTCAAAATAAGTGTTATGAAAAGAAAGTTTGAAAATCAAAAGCATAATGCTTAGGTTTCTAATGTTTGAAAACAAGTGTTAAATGTTTGCACAAAAGGTTTGGCTTGGGTTAGAGTGGAGGGAAGAAGAAGAATGGCTAAAGTCCTAATCATGCAAGGGATGAAGGATAAGAAACAAGACCACAAATGGAGTTCCTCTCTTGATATCATATTGATGATCCAAGTAGGTCCCATCCTTTGGAATATGCAAGCAAATAAGTAAAAGCTCAAGCAATCAAAATAATCAAGCAAGCTCTTAGAAGATCCCTAATGGCTCTTGTATCTTTCACTTTGGATGAACATGGCAATAGTTCTTCAATTTGGCTCAAATATGATTCCCTATCACAAAAGCACACACATCAAAGAGTTCTATGAAGTAAATGAAGAATGGACAAG
The DNA here is from genome assembly GCF_024323335.1 of Lathyrus oleraceus. Taxonomy (NCBI): domain Eukaryota; kingdom Viridiplantae; phylum Streptophyta; class Magnoliopsida; order Fabales; family Fabaceae; genus Lathyrus; species Lathyrus oleraceus. The sequence continues at coordinate 225,033,728 of NC_066582.1, forward strand.
AGTGAGTTTAGAGATTTTGGTCCTTCTAATCCATCTTCAACATTTAAGGCCTTTTTACTCCATTTTGCATAGGGAATGTCCTAGAAACTAAGTCCATTTGTCCATTTTTGCATTTGGTCCATAACAATCAAAACAAAAACACAAGCACAATAATATATACACAATTATGTGCTCAAGTGAGCAAAAGGCAAATTGCATTTAACATAAACATGTGCTTAAATGAGCAAAGGAAAAAGAAAATGAATAATATGTACAAGAATAGTAAATTGCATAAATGTAAAGAGCAAGAATTAAATGTTAGTGGTTAATGGTTAGTGTTAGAGTTAGTGTGACATAAGGCAATTTAGCGCAATGTTAAGCAATCATAATTGGACTTATATAGAAGTCACAACTATCTGAGGTCGGTCAATAATAATGTAGGCAACAACACAAGTTAGAGATTTTGATTAGTGAATTAAACTCCTACAACTTGCCATGCCAAAAAGAAGATGAGAAATGATCTTGTATTGATTTAGTTTCTTTTCATGATTAGGAAGCAACCTATCCTTAATGCAAAGCCATTCACTTGATCCATGATCAAGTTGAATTAGATATGAATCAAGAAAGGTTAAACCTCTGTGTATCAAGGCTAACCACCAATCTTTAACTCATTGATCAAAAAGAAAAAGAAGACGAAGAAGATGAATATTAAAGCACATTAATGGAAATGGAATAAGATAATCCACAAGCATTGACCAAAGATAGAGAAGATCAAGGTCAAACAATAGAAAACAGAAGCAAAATGAAGACTAGCAGTCAAGAAACAAATAAAATATTTTTGGTATTTTTCAATATTAAAATAAAACTTGAATTAAAATAAAAAAAGAAAGGTCAAACTTCAAACTCACTTCAAATCAACTTTGAAAAGTCCAAGTGAATTATTCCAAGTTCAACAAGGTCAAACAAAGTTTGACAAAAAATTTCAGCATTTTTAGAAGTCAGAAACTATTTTAAATCAATTAAAAATGCATAAAAATAACCTAATTGAACTAAAATCTCAAATAAATCTCAAATCAATTAATAAATTAATGAGAATGTTTTTCATAGATCTATCAGCATTCAAAGAGGTTGGAAAAATATTTTTGTATTTTTTGGATATCAAAAACTATTTTAAATGAATTAAAAATAACCAGAAAATAGAAAATTCCTAAAAAATATCAAATGATAAAATAAAAAATATTAAAAATCATTTTTAGAAACTAGAAATTAAAAGGAGAAAAATGAAATTGGTCTCATATTTTTTGGACCAATAATGAAGGAGTTATGAATTTTTTTAAAAAATGGAATTAAAAGAAATAAAAGAAATAGAAATCAAAAATTAGAAATTAGAAAATGCGTGGACCGTATGATGAGACCTCACTAATTGACGTGGATCATCACGTGGCCAGGAAGCGCACGCTCACCATACACGTGAGTCAACTGAAGCGCACCATACCATTAAAATAGTCATAACAGTGAACGTACTAGATTACATCTGGAAAAACAAATGGAAGGCCCAGATTTAATCTGGAGACCAGACGGTGGCCAGCGCCACCGTCTTCTCCGGCCAACTTCTGGGCAAGCTCCAAGTTGCAGAGAAATAAATGTTCATGAAAAGCCACGATCCAAATACCAATAGAAAGCTGGGGTGATGTACATCACCCCTGTACCAACCAAATCCACTCTAGGTTTCTACATTAAGAGAAATCAGAGATGGAAATTTTGTGGTGTTCAAATGAACTTAATAGATTTTGAAAATTCGAAGCTCAAGAATGTTGCCTCTATGCAGAGGACTTCAGATCACACAACAACAGCAAGAAATAACCAGTATATAAGTAGATTCGAAGAAATTAAAATGTGAGGTAAACCTCTGATTTGCAGAGCTTGAAGTCACAAACAAAAGATGTTAGTGACATATTTTTGTGCTTTTGGTTAATAAACAAAATGAGAAAAGCAATAGTATACAATTCAAGCATGCTTGGTGATCTCAAACCAACTCACAAGAGATCCCACCCAAAGGTAAAGGAGTCAAGATGCTTATGATCCTTGAGGCAATGCAAATGCAATGTTACGATGCCATGAGGGATCTTAGGGCAAAATTAGGGTCTTACAACACGGTTATACCAAAAGATATCATCATTAGTGAGAGACATAAGTCTCGTAGACCACCGTAGACATCCCTTGTTCTCCTTGAAGGCGAGCGTCTGAGGCAAGTGCGAAATAAACCACTTGTACAGCAAAGGCAAATAGCACACAATGGTACCACCACCCTTTGCATTCCTCATATGCAAAGAGAAATAAGTGTCACCCAACAGAGTCGGAATGGGATTAAGAGTAGAGAAAATCCTAATAGCGTTCACATCTACAAAATTGATGATGTTGGGGAATAACACTAGCCCATAAATGAGAAGTACAAATATGGCTTCAAAGGCGTCCTCACTCATGGCCTTCCCAAACAAAGTAGCTTGGGCAATGAGAAAATTAGATGGGAGACCTTGAATTACACCTTTGGTAGTCATATGAGGACCAATATCAGATACATCTATGTGCAATAGATCAGCAATCTCCTGGGAAGAAGGTACTCTCTCCAAGCCACTGAAAAGCAACTGATCTAGGATAGGTATACCCACAAGATAGGCATACTCCTAAAGCGTAGGCAAAAGCTGGAAATCCAGAAAAGTGAAGCAACGGTACAGAGGATCGTAAAACTGCACCAACACAGTCATCAGACCTTCATCCACCTAAGTAGAAAGAATAGACAGAAGCTTCCCATGGCGAGCTTTGAACTCCAAGGGATCTAATACATAGGATGTCAAACTCCTTAACTCTTTCAAGTCGGGTTGTCTGATGCTGTACTTCTTCGTATTCCTTCTTTTCTTATCCATGTCTGAAAATTTGCAAATAGACCTCTTAAGTTCCTTGAAAATTTTCTCATTATTGATGATATGGATGCAAATGAATGCATGAATGCATGGATGCAACAATCACACTCAAGGATCAAGCAAGTCACGCCACACAAAGGTCATGGGATGGATCAAGTCATCCTCAATATCAATCATCCATTTTGGTGGATTATGAGAATGGATCAACCAAGTTCCATTGATATTAAGGATGTACGAGAATGGATCAACCGCAAATCAAGGGTTTGTTGCAAGTCACGAGCATGGAGTCTCGGTTAAGAACCACCCAAAGGGAGTGTACTATGGTTAAACCTGACAATCATGTTCTCATCTTTCGGATATTATCGGATAAAACGACTACTCGTATTCCAAAAATATTCTCAAGAGAGACTCTTATGAGTGTAGTATCACGTAACAATCATATCAAATCTTACACTTGAACGACCTTCGCACTACGTCCTAAAATAGGCCAAGATGGGCTAGGTAATCTAAGGTGCTTGGCTTCTAAGGTTCTTATTGGAAATAGTAATGCCTAACGACGACTACTCGTGTGACATTATTGATCCCAACAAGACCTCCACCAAGTGAATGCGCTTGCAAGTCAACTTGCTAAGGAATAACTCCACACAAGTCAACAAGACTATGCCATTCTCCTATCATAAGTGCACTTGAGTTCGGGTGTAGAACTCATCTCACAAGAGACCACCAAGCACACAAGAAATTGATATATATCAAGCAATTCATACATTACAAACAATACAGTCATCCCAAATTTACACAAAAAATATGTCACAAATAAATATAAACATACAATACAACAAAGGCAAAAAGTAAGCTAAACCCACTAGGAAGCAACATTATCCCCTGTGAAGTCGCCATTTTTCTGTAGCGGGGTATTCGTTACCTTTAGATTTATTGACTAAATCAAAAGTAAGCATACAATTCGAGTCGCCACCGCACTTCTATTTATCCAAAGGAAAGGTTAAAAAGCGAACAAAAACCAAGAAGTTTTATCAAATCAAAAACTAATAAAAATGTCAGAGATCTGGGTAAGGGGGTTGGTTATGCAATGGGAAGGTTTTAAGCACCCAAAATATCCTTAGTACTCTAAGGGAGCCCTTTTTGCAAATGTGTATTGTAGGTTGGTATTTGTGAAAATATTTGTGCAAACATGATTGGGGAGATGATAAAAGAATATACATATTATTTACAATTTGTTTGAATGGATAAACCCATTGCCTACGTACCATCACAAAGGTAAGATCAAAACCTCGTAATTCGGGGTAAAAATCTCAAAATACGGGTGAATTGATTTGATCAAAAGCCTTAAGGTCTTTTGTTATCAAAGGGAGAAAACTCAACCTAAACCAACAATCCACCATGTGAGGAGAGCTTCAACATACTAGTGAGGGATCCACCCTATAATAAGTATGGAAGACTTATAGTCCAATCACTAAGGATAAGATGAGGTTTACATCAACCATTATGATAACTCAAACCTATGGCTAATGTTTATGAAAAGTTTTAATAAAGGTGGCCATTGGAACCACAAAAATCACTTGAAGTGCGTTATATTTACAAATTATAAGTATTCAAAAAATGAGGTCAAAGTATGAGTTAAAGTTCAATTCAAAATAAGTATTAATGAAAAGAGTTTGAAAAATCAAAGGCATATGGCCTAGGTTTCTAATTTGAAAACAATGTCAATGTTTGCACAAAATGAGTTTGTCTTGGGTTAGAGTGGAGAGAAGAAGAGAAGGGCCAATCCTAAACATGCAAAGATAAGAGAAGAGATCAAACCCTTGGAGTTCCTTTCTTGAGATCATAAAGATGATTCAAGATGCTCCTTTCCTTTGGACTTAACAAGCAACAAGCAATCAAAACAATTAAACATTCAAGCTCATAGGATCTCTATTTGGCTTGTCTTTCTTAACTTGGCTACTCATGACAATGGTCCTTCTTACTATCTCAAGTTTGGAATCCCTATCACAGAAGAACAAAGAATCAAAAAGTTCACAATACAATAAGAGGAATGGACAAAGAATGAGTTTAGATTAAAGGTCCTTTCAAGTCAACTTTCAAGATTTAGCATTCTAAAGGCATGAGGCCTAGTTGCTCTTCAACAAGTTTAGCATTCTAAAGGCATGAGGCCTAGTTGCTCTTCAACAAGTTTAACATTCTAAAGGCATGAGGCCTAGTTGCTCTTGAACTCCATTAAGCATAGGTGAGGTCCTAATTCTAAGTCCTTTCTCCTTTTTGGATTGGGTTCACACAAACAATCACAAAACAAGCACAATGCCACAATATATTTATTTATAATAATGAGCTCAAGTGAGCAAAAGGAAAATAGCATAAACATAAAATATGAGCTCAAGTGAGCAAAGGAAAAAGGCAATATGAATAAATGAGCAAGAAATTAAATTGCATTAAAGTAAATTGCAAGAATTAAATGTTTGAATTAAAGTTAGTGTTAATAGTTAATGTTAGTGTGCCATAAGGAAATTTAGCGCTATGTTAAGCAATCGTAAGTGGACTAATGTAGTAATCACACCTATCTGAGGCCGGTCAATAAAACTATAGGCAAATAAACACAAGTTAGAGATCATGACTAGTAAGCTAAGCTCCTACAACTTGCCATGCCAAAAGAAAAAAATAAAGGCCTTGTATGGGTTTTAGGTTTTTTGCTTGACCAAGAAGCAATCTATCTTGGACACAAAGCAATTCACTTGATCTTTGATCAAGATGAATTTGATTTGGATCAAAGAAGGTTAAGCCTCTCCTATGTCAAGGCTAACCACAAATCATTAACTCATTGGCCAAAAGAAAAAGAAAAAGAAAAGAGATGAAGATGTAATGGACAAAATGAGAATTCAAATGACATAAACAAAACACAATGATCAAATGTGAATGGAATCATCATCAACCAATGGTAAACAGAAGTGAAATGAAGATTAGAAGTCAATAAAGGTCAAACATATTTTTGGTATTTTTTGGAATTAAAATAAAACATAAAATAAAATGAACAAAGTATGGTCAAACGTCAAATTCAATTCAAATGAACTTGGATAAGTCCAATTGAATTATCATAAGTCTAACATGCTCAAAGAAGGTTTGACAAATTTTCTCAACATTTTTTTGAAAACAGAAACTATTTTAAAACAATTAAAAATCAAGAAAAATAACACAAATGGATTAAAATCTCAAATAAATCTCAAGCTAATTAGAAAATTTGTGAGAATATTTTTCATAGACTTATCATGATCCATATGTGTTAAGAAAATATTTTTGGAATTTTTGAATATCAAAAAATATTTAAAATGAATTAAAAACTATTAAAAACAAAATAATTCACAAAAAATATTAAATGGAATCACAAAAATAATTAAAAATCCGATTATGAAACTAGATTTTAAAAGAAATTTTTTGCAATTGGTATCATATTTTTGTGATTCCAAATAAAAGAGTTATGAATTTTTGAAAATAAATGAAATAAAATAAAATAAAACAGAAATTAGGAAAATATGAAAAATCAGGGTGCGCTGGATGGAACTCATTAATTGACGTGGCAACATCAAATGGTCCAGAAGCGCGCGCATACCATGGATATGAGTCAAATGCGAAACACACTGAATTAAAAAAGGTCAAATGAAACCAAGGCCCAGATTAGATCCCAGGAGCCAGATCTGAAGGCCATGGTTCAACCACGTGGGGACGGTGGTGGAAGCCACCGTCTTCTCCGGTGAGCCAACTGTTTCCGGCCACCAGTTGTAGGTTTTCAAACCTCAACGAAATGCATGATCCTTATACCAAAATGAAGCTGGGGTGATGTACATCACCCCTGTAACCTTGGATTTCTCTCAAGATCTCCATGGAATGAGAAATCTGAGCTTGAATTTCCAGGTGTTCAAACTGAAATGTTCCAATTCACAAAATCAAAGCCACCATTGGCTTGCCTCTCACACGAGGACTTCAGAAAACCATTTGTACACAAGCAAATCACATTATCTGAAGAGATATGAATCAAAACAGTTTGAGCATAAACCTTTGAAGTGCAGCTTTAAACAACACGATCTGCTCCAATTCTTGCTTCCAACTTGATTAAGAGATGATGATGATGATGATGATAGGCTTAGGAATTAGAAACTGATGATCAACCAAGGAAGTTGAAATTCAAGTTTCAATTTGAGAAAATAAAATCAGAATTCCTCTAGTGTGGTTGGGTTTAAATTTCTGCAGAGCTTCAGGTTGCATCCAGGATGAAATTTGAATGAGGCAAGGCTCTTAGTTATAGCTGAAGTGCAAGCAATGAGGTGCCAAAACCGTGTGCATGAAGCTTTGGGTCCTCCATGCATGGGCCTGTACAGGCGCATGTGAGGCCCAAAATCTGGTGGAAATGAATGCTGAGCTCACTCTGAAGTGAAATGGACGTGTAATTTGAATGGCAATTGCTTGCGCATGAAGATTCAATGTGAATTCCATAATTGGGCATAAATGTTCCCCTCTTCGAAAGTCACTCATGGAAAATCCAAATATAGGCATGTGAGTAATGGTTGGAAAGGTCTTGACATAAGGAACAAAAGTTATGTTTGGCGAAAATCCATTTGGAGTTTGGAAATTTGTGAAAACTGGCCATGAAGTTTGATGTACAAAACATGTCTTTGAAAAATTTGTCAAAAGTGACCAACTTCAAGCCCTTCTGTTTCATTGATCCAAGCCTAAAATGAAAAAACCCCCAACATAAAATTTGTATATATTTTCAAGGTGATCAATTTGGACTTAAATTGTGCATCATTTGGATTTTGGATGATAAAGTTATGGGCACTTGAATTTGGACTTTTTCAAGATTCAATGGTTTTGGTCCAAAGTGACCTATAATGTTTTGTATCACCACATGCGTCTCTTTTAGGATTATGGAATTTTGTCAACATAAAATTTGAATTATACATCTTAAGCTTTCCAATGCAATTGGTCTCACATCAAAATTATAAAAAATGAAGAAGTTAGATCCTTGGGAAGTTGACCCAAAATTAGGGTTTCAGTCAAAATGACCTATAATGTTTTGAAATTAATGGTGACCTTCCAAGTTTCAAATGGATTTTTGATGAACATTAAAGTTGTTGATATGGTTCTTAAGAACATATTTTATCCTGGGGTCATCTTCATTTGACAAACACATCAAAAGTTAGGCCTCAATGAATCTCAAAATAGTCAGATGACTTGACTCGTCAACTTCTCAAGTCCAAACTTCAAATCTTGATGAATGAATGATTGAGGATACTCACATAGGCTCATATATGCATAAAATAATAAATGAAAGAACTTCCCTTGATTTAATTTGATCATAGGTTGAGGTTGCTTCATGAGCAAGGGACAATCAATGCACAGTTGAATTAGGGTTTCCTTGGGAAACAAACCTCAAGCCCTTTGGTTTATCTTGATCAAATTGGAAAATTGAGATACTTGGGAGACATATATGATGATTGAGAGCTTTGGGAACCATCTTCATGCTTGCTGTCATCTTCATCTGGCTATTTCATTGAGCATAGGAGCCTCCTAGGAGCCTTGGATCACATGACTGCTTATGCTTCAAAACAAAAGATGTTAGTGACATATTTTTGTGCTTTTGGTTAGTAAACAAAATAAGAAAAGCAATAATATACAAATCAAGCATGCTTGGTGGTCTCAAACTAACTCACACAAGTCCCAACCCTAGGGTAAGGAGCCAAGATGCTATGATCCTTGAGGCAAATGCAATGAGCAATGATATGATGCCATTAGGGATCTTAGGGTCAAAATTAGGGTCTTACAGGTGCATACCCTTCTGGCATAAAATTTGGTGGCATTCCCCAAGGGAATCCAGCAGACATAGCAGGAATAGGTTAACTTGAAGTAGTAATAGGAACAATTGCAGAAGCAATCTTAGAAATAACGGTCCTCTGAGGAGGAGAAGTTGCAGGAGACGGTGATGATTGATTTTGGGCGGGAATGACAGACTCCATTAGCACCGTAAGTTTGGCGATCCCATCCTTCATCTCTCGATTATCTTGCTCTAGATGCCCCATTCTCTTCGGTTGATTAGCGCGAGTATTATAGCGGTGAGTCAGATTGGCTGATGCACAAAAGAAGAACTGATAAGACATCTGACGAAAGAAACCTGTATGCAAATGATGCATGACATGCAATGTTTTTTATTGTTTTTAATTTCAAGGAACATATGAAGCCCTATTTGCAAATATATATTCAAATAATAACAATAACAACAATTTGACTGGCCACGAAATCTCTTTTTATTCATAAAATTTGGAAGGATTAGACTGAGTACAATTTCAAAAACCAAAATACAAATACAAGAGAAAAGGAAATTATCATCCTAAGGATCCCTAGCAATTGCATTAGATGATCTGGCTATGGGTGCATACTTCCTTAGAATGCGTTGAATATCAGACTCAAAGGATGTCTTCATCTGAGCCTTATTAAGGACTAGCTGATCAACAATCTTATTCCAAGCACCGGAAGGCTGAGGCATACTAGAGGAAGATAGTCCCTCTGGTTCTCTCTTTCTCTTCATTGCTCGGTCTTCAAGAATCTCAATAATTGCATCCTTGTCTTTTAACTCAAGCTGCAACTCTTCATGCTTTCGGCTCAAAGCATGGAACCGCTCTTTCCACATATCTCTCTCTTGCTTTATCTTGGCAAGTGTGTCTTCCAGCTCCTCTATATCTTGGTCAGGGAGAATTGATGGCTCAGCCATAACCACAAGTATAGGTTTTTCACAAGCATACGACATCTTGAGCTCCAAAGCTCTCTTCTTCACCCTAATATTGTAAGCTTCCTAAGCTACACAGTTGCATGGACCAAGCTCGGATCTTCCTTTCCTATGCACGTTATGCTAATCATGTATCATCCTTTTCTTCAAGTGTTGGGGATCTTTACCCTCTTGATAAAACAAACCTTCTAACTGAGTGTTATTAGGTTTATCTCTCAAGGGGAACCCAAGTTGACGACGAGCCAAAGCAGAGTTGTAGTTGATTCCACCTTGTGTACCAAGGAGAGGAACATTAGAGAACTCATCATAACTATCAATTATGTCTGAGCTACTCAATGCAAAATCATACCAAACAATATCATCATTAGTGAGAGATATAAGTCTCTAAGACCACCGTAGACATCGCTTGTTCTCCAAAAGAGAAGGCGTCTGAGGCAAGTGCGAAATAAAACACTTGTACAGAAGAGGAACACAACACACAATAGTCCCACCACCCTTAGAATTCCTCAAATGCAAAGAGAAATACAGGTCACCCAACATAGTAGGAACACGATTCCCAATCAAGAATATTCTAATGGCGTTAACATCAACAAAACCGTCAATGTTGGGGAACAAAGCTAGACCATAGATGAGCAGAACAAAAATAGCTTCAAAAGCATCCATGCTACCAGCTTGAGCAAAAATAGTAGCTATACCAATGAGGAACTCAGAAGTCAACCCAAGAATTCCTCTTTTCTTCACCAAATGAGCATCAATCTCAGATTTCTTCAGATGAAGAGCTTCAGCTATAACTTGAGATTTGGGATTTTCCTCTAATCCACTAATAGGTATCATGTCAGAAACGGCTATTCCCAAGAGATGGACATACTGTAAGACCCCAATTTTGACCCTAAGATCCCTCATGGCATCATAAAATTGCATTTGCAAAGCCTCAAGGATCATAAGCATCTTGGCTCCTTACCTTTGGGTGGGATCTCTTCTTGTGAGTGGTTTGAGGTCACCAAGCATGCTTGAATTGTATATTATTGCTTTTCTTATTTTTTTTACTAACCAAAAGCACAAAAATATGTCACTAACATCTTTTGTTTATAGCTTGAGCAATCACAAGGTCAAAAGTTTCAAGGAGATCATTGGTGCAAAGATATGGCCAAGAGAAGAGGAAATCAAGCATGGTAATGGTTCCCAAAGCTCTCATCCATCAAATATGCCTCCCTAGTATCTCAATTCATCATTTTTATTAAATCAAGTCAAAGGGTTTGAGGTTTGTTCCCCAAGGGAACCCCAGTTCATCAGATCATCCATAATGCCTTGCTCTTGAAGCTACCTCAGCCCATGATCAAATACAATCAAGGGGAGTTATTTAATTCATCATTTCATACATATTTGAACTTATTTGAGTGTCCTCAATCATCAATTCATCAAGATATGAGCCATGGACTTGAGAAGTTGATCAGTCAATCCATTTGACTATTTTGAAATGCACTGAGACCTAACTTTTTATGTGTTGGTCAAATGAAGATGATCCCAAAAGAAAAAATGTTCTTAAGGACAATATGAACAACTTTCATTTTAATCAAAAAAAGATTTGAAGCTTGGAAGGTCATCTCCCATTCCAATAAATTATAGGTCATTTTGACTAAAACCCTAATTTTGGGTCAACTTCCCAAGAACATAACTCATTCATTTTTTATGATTTTGATGTGGGACAAATTGCATTGGAAAGCTTAGGATGTCTACTTCAAATGTTATGTTAAATAAAATTTCAAAATATCAAAGGAAATACATGTGATAATGGAAAACATTATAGGTCACATTGGACCAAATGCATTGAAAGTCAAAAAAGTCCAACTTCAAGTGCCCATAACTCTTTCATCAAAAATCCAAATGATGCAAAAGTTAAGTCCATTTTCATTGTCTTGAAGAGATATACAACGTTGATGTTAGAGGTGTTTTCATTTTAGGCTTGCATCATCAAAACATAGGGGCCTGAACATTGGCCAAATTTGGAAACTTTGCCTTTGCATGTTTTGCACCTTACACTTTAAACTCAAAATTCATTAATTTCCACACTTCAAATGGATTTTTGTCCAACATAACATTTGTTCCTTACATCAAGACCTTTCCAACCATTACTCACATGCTCATGTTTGGATTTGGCAAATGGCATTTTCGAAGAGGAGAAGTTTTAGGCATAATTTTGCATAACATGTTGGAACTCATTATGCAAGCTTGTGCATTGCTAAATACACGACCATTTCAGCTCAATTATGCTTCAGATTGCATTCGACATTGAATTTGGGCCTTTTGAATGATCATGCAAGCCCATGCAAGGAGTATCCATTTGCCATGCACACGGATTGATCACACTTGCCTTGCCTCTCCATCTATAAATAGAAGCCTCACTACATTCAAATTTCATCCATGAATCAACCTGAAGTGCTACAGAAATCAAAACTGAGCCACACCTAAAGGAACTAAGTTCAATTTTCTTCAATTTCTCAAATCTGAATTTCAACTAAATCAGGTTGAATTTCTAGATCTAAAGTTCCTAGACCTCTCCCTCATACTCCATTGATCTTCTGTTTGGCCAAAGGAAGCAAGGAAGCAAGCTCAAATCTCCAGAATTCAAAGGTCATCATCAACTGGTTTTCTCTTCGAAACTCATTACTCTTTGATCTATTTGCCTGGCCAATGTGTTTTCTAAAGTCCTCACTTGAGAGGCAAGCTAGTCGTAGCTTCAATTTCGTGTTTTATTGAACTGCATTTTTTATACCTGAATCTTCTATCTCAGATTTCTTACTCTATAGGAATTTTGAGTGTGATTCAAAGTTACAGGGGTGATGTACATCACCCCAGCTTCATTTTGATATATGGATCGTGGATTTTGGTTGAGGTTTTTGAACCTGCAACTCTGGCCGGAGTTCATGTACTCACCGGAGAAGACGGTGGCGCTGGCCACCGTCCCATTGCCAGATCGATCCTGTACCGTTGGATGCTTTCTCCAGTTTATATCACAACCGTTTGATCTTTTGACTTTTAATAATGCCATGTGTTTCGCCGATGACTTTGGTATACCATGGAAGCGCGCATGTGGAGCGTCTGATCAGCCACGTCAATTAATGAGGCTTGATCAGACGCTCCTTGTTTTTTTGAATTTTCCAATTTCTGTTTTAATTTCTTTTATTTCCATTATTTTCAAAAATTCATATCTTCTTCATTTTAATTCCAAAAAATATGGGACCAATTGCATTCTTCTCTAAATAATTTCTAGTTTCTAATTTTGATTTTTAATTTTTTTCATTTTGTCATTTGATATTTTTTGTGAATTTTCTCTTTTCTGGTTATTTTTATATCATTATAAATAGTTTTCAATATTCAAAAAATACAAAAATATTTTCCTAACCTATTTGAATGATGATGGATCTATGAAAAATATTCTCATCAATTTTTTAATTGATTTGAGATTTATTTGAGATTTTAGTTCAATTAGGTTATTTTTATTCATTTTTAATTGATTAAAAATAGTTTCTGACTTTTAAAAATGCTGAATTTTTTTGTCAAACTTTGTTTGACCTTGTTGAACTTGGGATAAATCACTTGGGCTTTTCAAAGTTGATTTGAAGTGATTTTGAAGTTTGACCCTTCTTTAATTTTTTCATTCAAGCTTATTTTCAAATATTAAAAATGCCAAAAATATTTTGTTTATTTCTTGACTTCCAATCTTCATCCCACTTCTGTTTTTGACAGTTTGACCATGATCCTCAATGTCATTGGTCAACACTTGTTGATTGGTACATTCCATTTCACTTAATGCATCTTATGTTCTTCATTTCCATTATCCGTCTCCTTCTTCTTCTTCTTTTCTTTTGGATCAATGAGTTAAAGGTTGATAAGTTAGCATTGATTAGGGAGGTTTAATCTTCCTTGATTCAAATCTAATTCATCTTGATCAATTGATCAAGTGAATGGCTTTGCATTAAGGATAGATTGCTTCCTAAATCATGCAAAGGACTTAAACCAATACAAGATCATTTCTCTTCTTCTTTTTTGGCATGGCAAGTTGTTGGAACTTGGTTCACTAATCAAGACTTCTAACTTGTGTTGTTGCCTACATTATTATTGACCGACCTCAGATAGTTGTGACTTCTACATAAGTCCAATTACGATTGCTTAACATAGCGCTAAATTTGCCTTATGGCACACTAACTACTAACACTAATCATTAACCATTAACATTTACTTTTGGCACTTTACTTTTATGCAACTTACTATTCTTGTACATATTATTCATTTGCTTTTTCCTTTGCTCACTTGAGCACATGTTTATGCTAATGCCATTTGCCTTTTGCTCACTTGAGCATATAATTGTGTATATATCTTTTGTGCTTGTGTTTGTCTGTTTGTTGTGAACCAAATGCAAAGAATTGGACAAAATGGACTTAGATCTTAGGACTTTACCCAAGCTAATGGAGTTTGAAGAGCAACTAGGCCTCATGCCTTTAGAATGCTTAAATGTCAAAGAGCAACTAGGCCTCATGCCTTTAGAATGCTTAAAGCTTGAAGATGAACACTGAAAGGACCATATTCTAAACTCCCTCTTGTCCATTCTTTGATTGTTAATAGAACCTTTTGATGTGTGTGTTTCTTTGTGCTAGGGATTTCCAACATTGGGCCAAATTGAGGAACCATTACCATGAGCTCCTAAAAGAGAGAGATTCAAGATACATTAAAGAGCCTTCCAAGAGTTCATTTGAATGCTGATTGCTTGAGTGTATGCTTATGTGATTGCTTATTCCAAAGGGTGGGAGCTACTTGGGTCATCCATATGATCTCAAGAGAGGAACTCTGTCATACGGTGAACTGACTTTGTGTGTTTTTGCTTTGGAAAGCAAATGTCGCGGATAGCAAGAGTCGCCACCGACTTTTCTTTTATTCAATAAGGAAAGGCGGAAAAGAACAGGAAAAACCTTGATTAGATTTTGGGTTCGGGAGGTACATTATACAAAGGGAAGGTGTTAGCACCCTTTGTATCCATGGTTATCCATGGGCTCTTAATTGCTTGATCACTTATGTTTTTCTTGTCCGAAAAAGTGTGCGAGAGCTGTTTAGAAAACGTTTTGAAAAGAGAGTTTAACTATGTAATGATTCTTGTACGAATGTATACAAAGAATTTATCTCGTTTAATTTTGAAAGCCGTTTAGAAAAATATAACTTGGTAATGATTCTAGTATGAATGTATACCAAGTGGTGATTTTCTAATAGATGTTTTGCAAAGTGTGAGGGGTGAAAAGTATTGTAAGTTGTGAGCAAGCATTTAAGAGTTGTACCTGCCCAAGGTCTTTTATGGGTATTTCCTATCCTTATGAAGGTAAAATTGTCCTTACTATTGAGAAGCAAGTAGTCTTGTCCTTTTGGATTTAAGGGACATCGTAGGGTCATCGATTGGTCATTGAAGGCAACATTTGTAGGGATACCATAGCATTCGAAGGGACGATCATCATTTAACCGTAGGCTACAGCGACGGGTCATCGAGGGACAAAATCATATATTCGCAGGCAACATCCGAGGGACTATGATTTATCTTATAGGGACATGATGATTTAATCGAAGGGTCTTTGCTAAGTGTATCCCCATATTCGCGGGACATGACCGTAATACCGTAATACCGTAAGGCAACAAAGAGAGAGCTGAGATCATGTATTCAAAGTCAATATTTTATAATCAATTCGGTAATTAGGATGAATCTCCACATTATAATCAATTAGGTAATTAGGATGAATCTCCACAAGGGTATCCCACAAATAAAGTGGAATACCTAGCAAGCTACCTTTTCCGGGAATATGTGAACCATTACAAAATTCAGCAAACAGGTCAGAATACCAAATCAGGGTGCAATCAAGAGTTGCCCCAAACAAAAGGAACCACAACAATAATAGTGCCAGGTAAACCATGCATGGTTACAATAAAACATGTCAGATGAGCAAAAATCAGAGCAGAAAAATCAGCGACTGTCATGTTCGCTGCTGCCTCGCCTAGCGAGGGCCTGGCGAACACTCGCTACATGTTCGCTTAGCGATGTGCTAGCGAACGGCTGCGGGTTTTGAATTTAAGAACAGTACGATTTCAGCAAGCTCCAAACCCTATGGCATCCATTACAGAAATTTTATGGTTAACATTCAAGATATCCATACTTATTTAAATCCACATGCAAAACCTAAGATATATTTATAAATTCAATCATAATACCACATGTAAATTGGAAGCATAAAGCGGTAGTGGTAGTGCAAACCTGTTTGCAATTGAATTGCAACGTTGAATTGGCAGATCACTCTTAGGGTTGGTGCCGGATTGAGTTGGGCGGAGGTAACCTTTGTGCAGATGAGTTTCCTTCAGGGTTTCCTTTAGGGTTGCTCTGAATTCTCTGGGATAGCCTCCAGGGTTTGCTCGGTTGCTTCTGTTAGGGTTTCCTTGCTAGGGTTTCTCTCCGTCCGGTTTCTGTCCCGTTTGTGAATGAAGCTCTGCTATTTATAATAATTTTTGTGACCTGATGGGCTCAGAATGAAGCCCAAAATTTCTGGTATTCGCAAGCTTCGCTAGGCGAGTAGTACAGCGAAGAGTTCGCTAGGCGAAGGACTTTGCTCGCCTAGCGAGCAAGCCAGTTTAAGTCATTTTCTGGATTTGGCCACCTGTGTGTTGGGTCTTTGTTCCTTTAAGATCAATGTCTTGACAAATGAGTTGGAGTGCCTTGAAAAATGTCTTGCAAGATTAACGGGCAAATTTTGGGATATGACAGCTGCCCCTGTTCAATATTCTTAAACCGAGAGAGTTAGAATGGTATGTACGCCATTCGTGGTCTGGAGGTGGAAGATTATTGAACACTTAGAATGCCCCAAAAATTTGCCCTTGTTAATTAAAAGTTAGTCTTGATGGAGATGGGCTTAAAGATGCCATCCAGGAAGTTTGATGCTGAGAGCTTCAGAGTGCGTCGTACATCAGACCAATTTGAAGACATGGGTGTCACACCGGGTCGTACGCTAGACCGTAGGGCGAGTCATCCATTAGGCTGTCGACTTCGCTGGGGATAAAGGATCAGCATGGATCATACGCTAGATCATATCTGAGTTGCAGACTGAGCCGTACGTTAGACTGTATCTGACGAAGTAAGAATCAGAATGGATCGTGCGCTAAATCGTATCAGAGTTGCAGAATGAGCCGTACGTTAGGCTGTATCTGACGAAGTAAGAATCAGAATGGATCGTACGCTAGATCGTATCTGAGTTGCAGAATGAGCCGTACGTTAGGCTGTATCTGACGAAGTAAGAATCAGAATGGATCGTACGCTAGATCGTATCTGAGTTGCAGAATGAGCCGTACATTAGGCTGTATCTGACGAAGTAAGAATCAGAATGGATCGTACCCTAGATCGTATCTGAGTTGCAGAATGAGCCGTACGTTAGGCTGTTGTCATACCCCAAAATTTGCCCGTTAATCTGGCAAGACATTTTTCAAGGCACTCCAACTCATTTTTCAAGGCATTGATCTTAAGGGAACAAAGACCCAGCGTACAGGTGGCCAAATCCAGAAAGTGTCCTAAACTAGCTTGCTCGCTAGGCGAGCAAATCCTTCGCCTAGCGAACCCTTCGCTACACCACTCGCCTAGCGAAGCTTGCGAACACCAGAATTTTTGGGCCTCATTCTGAGCCCATTAGGTCACAAAAAGAGCATTATAAATACCCCAACTTCAGTCAGAAAAGGAGAACGAAAACGGAGGAGAAAGTCAAACACCCACAGACAGCAAACCCTGGAGGCTAACCCAGAGAATTCAGAGCAACCCTAAAGGAAACCCTGAAGGAAACTCATCTGTACGAAGGTTACCCCCGCCCAATTCAATCCGGCGCCAACCCCAAGAGTGACTTGCCAATTCAAGGTTGCAATTCAATTGCAAACAGGTTTGCATTACTATTACCGCTTTATGTTCTTAATTTACATGTGATATCATAATTGAATTCATAAATATATTTGAGGTTTTGCCTGTGGATTTAAATATATCTGAATATCTTGAATGTTTAACCATATAATTTCTGTAATGGAAGCCATAGGGCGTGAAGCTAGCTGAGATCGTACTGTTTTAAAATTCAAAACCCGCAGCCGTTCGCTAGCCCCTCGCTAAGCGAACCTGTAGCGAACGTTCGCTAAGCCCTCGCTAGGCGAGGCAGCAGCGAACGTGACAATCGCTGATTTTTCTGTTCTGATCTTTGCTAATCCGACATGTTTTATTATCACCATACACTGTTTACCTGACCCTATTACTGTTGTGATTCCTTTTGTTTGGTGCAATTCTCGATTGCACCCTGATTTGGTATTCTTACCTGTTTGCTGAATTTTGTAAAGGTTCACATATCCCCGGAAAAGATAGCTTGCTAGGTATTCCACTTTATTTGTGGGATACCCTGGTGGAGATTCATCCTAAATTACTTAATTGATTTTAATGTGGAGATTCATCCTAAATTACTTAATTGATTTTAATGTGGAGATTCATCCTAAATTACTTAATTGATTTTAATGAGGAGATTCATCCTAATTACCTAATTGATTGTAAAATATGGCCTTTGAATATGTGATCTTGGACCTCTCTTTGTTGCCCTACGGTATCACGGTATTACGGTATTATGGTCATGTCCCGCGAATGTGGGGATATACTTAGCAAGGACCCTTCGATTAAATCATCATGTCCCTATAAAATAAATCATAGTCCCTCGGATGTTGCCTGCGAAAATATGATTTTGTCCCTCGATGACCCGTCGTTGTAGCCTACGGTTAAATGATGATCGTCCCTTCGAATGCTAAGGTATCCTTACAGATGTTGCCTTCAATGACCAATCGATGACCCTACGATGTCCCTCACATCCAAAGGATGAAACTACTTACTTCTCAATAGTAAGGACAGTTTTACCCTCATAAGGATAGGAAATGCCCATAAAGGCCTTGGGTAGGTATAACTCTTAAATGCTGAATCACGACTTAAAATATTTTCCATACATCACACTTTGCAAAACATCTACTAGAAAATCACCACTTGGTATACATTCATACTAGAATCATTGCCAAGTTATATTTTTCTAAATAGCTTTCAAAATTAAACGAGATAAATACTTTGTATACATTCGTACAAGAATCATTACAAAGTTAAACTCTCTTTTCAAAACATTTTCTAAACAATTCACAAACCCTTTTTCAGGCAAGAAAAATATAAGTGATCAAGCAATTAAGAGCCCATGGATAACCATGGATACAAAGGGTGCTAACACCTTCCCTTTGTATAATGTACCTCCCGAACCCAAAATCTAATTAAGGTCTTTCCTGTTCTTTTCCGCCTTTCCTTATTGGATAAAAGAAAAGTCGGTGACGACTCTTGCTATCCGCGACATTTGCTTTCCGAAGCAAAAACACACAAAGTCAGTTCACCGTATGACAGAACTGGCGACTCTGCTGGGGACAAATAAAGAGAGGTTACCTTAAAAAAAAAAAAAAAAAAAACAAGATCACTTATTTGAATTGTCTTTTAAGGGATTGCTTGGGTATTTTATGCTTGAGTGAAAGATCCTACACCCGGATCTAGTGTACCTTAGGTAAGTAGCAATAGATCATCGCGACTATCCGGCGTATACTGGAATGGTTAAAATGATGGCTACGGTTAATGTGACACTTTGGATGTCCTGATGTTCCTCATGTTTACTTGAGGAGAAATTTGGCGTCTGCGTGGTGTCATCAAAGCATTAACCAGACCTTTAGAACCCTAATTGACTCATCCTAGCCATTAGAAAGTAGTGAGATAACTGACTTCGGTTCCGACTGGGGTTGGTTGAGACTCGATACTACACTCTTTGAGATTGGACTTTAGGGAAATTTCAGTCAACCGCTTGGTGTTGCACTGAAGTGGACTTAAGGAAAGGTCGATGATTTGAGATCCTTCTAGAACCCGGTTACTATTCTAGGACAGGTTGAACCAACCAAACTTCAGTGGGGAGGGTACTTACCAATGGAACTCATGCAAGCCTTAAAACTTAGGAATGATTGTTGTGTGACTTGCTTGTGCTTGTTATTTACTTAACATCATAACATCATAACATCATAACATCATAACATATGGCATTGTACTAACCATTTCAAGGACTTAGGGATTTAACTTTGCAATTGCGAACAGGGCTATGGCTTCCAGGAAGACTATCCGGATTAATTTCGTAGTGATCTCTCCTCAACTAAAGAATTTAGTGTCAGAACTTCCTGATCAGGCTCAGTTCATCAAGAAACATGGTTATCTCCTCAATTTAGTTACCACCGGTTTCAAGGAAGATATGATGAGAGTCTTATTCCAGTTCTTCGATCCTAAACATCATTGCTTCACCTTCCCAGATTATCAGTTGGTACCCACATTAGAAGAATTTTCCAGACTGCTTGGGATACCTATCCTGGATCAAACACCTTTCAGTGGTTTAGAAAAGATTCCGAAGTCTGAAGAAGTTGCCGCGGCTTTACACATGACAAAGTCCGACATTGAAACCAATTGGGTGACAAGAAGTGGAGTTAAGGGTTTACTTGCCAAATTTTTGATGAATAAGGCCCGAGAATTCCTGAAAGTTATGGATGTCCATGCTTTCGAAGATGTCCTAGCATTGCTAATCTATGGTTTGGTGTTATTTCCTAATCCAGACCAATTCATAGACATGAATGCTATTAAGATATTTCTCACTCATAACCCTGTGCCTACCTTGCTTGGAGACATTTTGCATTCCCTCCACACCCGTACTATGAAGAGGCAAGGGACTCTCATGTGCTGCGTACCTTTATTGTCTAGGTGGTTTATTTCGCACCTTCCTCAATCAGTCTTGAAGAATGAGCAAAATCTGAAATGGTCTCAAAGGATAATGTCGCTCTCCCATTCAGACATCCGTTGGTGTCCTCATCTCAAAGAAGAGGTTATCCTCATTGACCGTTGTGGAGAATTCCCTAACGTACCACTCCTGGGGATAAGAGGAGGTATTACTTATAACCCGGCCTTAGCTCTACGTCAATTTGGTTGTGCTCGAAGAGATGGCCCACATGAAATGGTTATCCAAGGCACTGCGTTTGACTATGACAACGATTCTCAAGGTCTCCGTCAAAGGTTTGTACGAGCTTGGGGCATGGTGAAAAGAAGTACTTTAGGACAGAAAAACTCTATTCCTATGGAACCTTATCTCAGATGGGTACGCGCAAGAGCTCGTGAACTTGTCATGCCATATCTTGCAGTCGGACCATTGATTGTTGAACCGGGAGTTGAAGGAGGTACTCCTCAGATCATTCCTTATCCAGATATGCCTACCGATGTTGAAGAGTTGAAGAGATCCTGGATCCAGTTGAGAGAGGAAAGGGATACTTTTGAAGCCCAGTTCTGTGCTGAAAGGAAGAAAGTGTTAGAACTTACCAGCCAGCTTAGTGAGGAACGAAGACTCAATGCATATCTTCGCCCAAAAAGAAGCCGCCCCTGGGAGACTTGAGCTTTCATTGTATTTTTATTATTCTTTTTGTAATGAACATTGATTAAAGAAATTATTAATAAAAGTTTCTCTCTTTTTGGTGGTTTACGCAAAGTTAAATTCCAAAAGTCCTTGAAAACATTTCATACATTGCATAACATAACATAACATTGCATAACAGGTATTCTAAAAGATCAATATTCTTACGGTCTTCCTTCTAAACAGAAACATGGCCCTCGAACAAACTGTCAAAGATCTCCAGGCTCAAAATGCTCAATTCCAAGAGATGATCCTGAGCTTATCCAAGGGACAGGAGGAGCTGAAGGCTCTCTTGCTCGAGCAGAAGAAAGACAAGAAAGCTGTGAGTTACATCAATCCGGGAAGAAGGCTTAAAGGACAGGCCGCAGGAGCCAAGATTAGAATTCCGAAGGATCAAGAAGCGGAGACAGAGAATGGTTCAGAAGAGGAGAATGTTGATCTCTTCAACCCTGAGGACGATGATGAAGATTATGAGAATGAACAGTACTCTCCAAGAGATGGCAAGTACAAGTTGCTGAAAGAACGTATGCTAGCTATGGAGGGTCAGAAGGCGCCCGGTCTGGATTTTGAAAGCTTGGGTCTAGTCTCTGATGTGCTCATTCCTCGCAAATTCAAGGTCCCCGCTATCACTAAGTATGATGGTGCGTTTTGTCCTCAGATGCATCTGAGAGCTTATGTGAGAAAGATTCAGCCGTATACCACTGATAGGAAGCTATGGATCCATTTCTTCCAAGAAAGTCTATCTGGCACACAGTTGGAATGGTATTATCAGCTCGAGAGCTCTAACATCCGCACCTGGACTGATTTAGCAACAGCTTTCTATAAGCAGTACCAGTATAACTCTGAACTAGCGCCTACTCGGCTACAGTTGCAGAATATGACTATGGGATCTAAAGAAGGCTTCAAAGAATATGCTCAAAAATAGAGGGATTTGGCTGGCAGAGACAAACCCCCTATGACTGATCGAGAATTAGTGGACATGTTCATGAGTACACTGACTGGTCCGTTCTACAGCCATCTACTGGGAAGTTCTTCATCGGGTTTCACTGATCTGATATTGACAGGCGAACGTGTTGAAAGCGGCATTCGAAGTGGAAAGATACATGCGACTACCTCTCCAAGCGCCAAAAGGTCCTATCAGGGGAGGAACGAATCAAATGCTGTGTACGGTCAAAGGGGTCATAACAAGAAAAATCGTGACCATACCATTGGAGGAGTTACGATTGCAGCCCCGCCATCTCAAAACTTCCAGCACAGACAAGACAGGCCAAGAAGGCAGTTTACCAAGATCAATATGACTTTAGCACAGGCACTACAGGGTATGCTAAAAGCAAATTTTGATTACCCTCAGAGATCCTCCTACGAATCCCAACACTACTTCTCCTCGTTATAATCCCAATGCCAGGTGTGCATATCACTCCGATAGCCCCGGGCATGATACGAACGATTGCTGGTCGTTGAAGAATAAGATTCAGGATATGATCGACGCTGGGGAAATTGAATTTGATCCTCCGGAGACTCCTAATGTCATCACCGCGCCTATGCCTAACCATGACAAGACTGTTAACGCTGTGGATGACAATTCTCAAATTTCTAATGTAGCTAATTTAACATCTCCTCTCCTGACCATCAAGAAGAACTTATTGCAAGCTGGTTTATTTCCAGGTTGTGCTGAAAATTGCGATCTCTGTATACTCCGACCCAATGATTGCTTGAAGTTAAGAAATGGTATTCAACGGCTGATGGACGATCGTATAATTCTCTTCGAAAAGGTTCCTAAGATGGAAAACCCTACTGAAGAAATATTTGTGATCGCTAGGTCCAAAGTTCCGGTAAAGATTACCGCTACTAGAGTGCCGGTGAAGATTACTGCTGAGCCCGAGGTAGCTCCCCTAATTATTACTGCACCTGGCCCAGTACCGTATTCCTCAAGCAAAGTCATTCCGTGGAATTATGGAGGTGATGTTTACATCCATGGAGTAAAGCAAGTTGATAATTCTGCTAATCCTAATGGCATTGTTGGGACTAGTAAAATTACTCGAAGTGGAAGGATCTTCTCTCCAGAAATCTCACCTCCCGCCCCTGAAACTCGAGGAAAGGAACCAGTCAACCCTTCTCAGTCAGAGACACCGGTCGAAGTTACTACCGAAGATGTTGCCAAACAAGAAATGGAAGAAGTGCTGAAAATTATCCGTAAGAGTGATTTTGATGTGGTAGAACAGCTGGGGCATACCCCGTCTAAGATCTCGATGTTATCCTTGTTGTTATCTTCTGAATCTCATGCCAATGCATTGATAAAATTCCTGAAGACCGCTCATGTACCTCAGGAGACATCTGTCGATCAGTTCGAAAATTATGTTGCTCACTTGGCTGTTGACAATGGCCTAGGCTTTTCCGATGCTGACCTGACACCAGCAGGAAAGAATCACAATAAAGCTCTGCATATCTCCATCGAGTGTAAGGGGATCACTTTGTCTCATGTGTTGATCGATAATGGCTCTTCTTTGAATGTGCTACCGAAAGCTGTGCTCGATAAGCTTGACTGTAAGAGCATTGAACTGAAACCCAGTGACGTTGTGGTGCGTGCTTATGATGGTGCGAAGAGCGTTGTCCACGGCGAAGTGGTTCTCCCTATCAATATAGGACCTCAAGTCTTCAACACTATCTTTCACGTAATGAACATCCGTCCTGCCTATTCCTGCTTGCTGGGACGCCCTTGGATTCATGGGGCAAGTGCTGTAGCTTCGTCTCTCCATCAAAAGCTGAGGTATCCAATAGAAGATAAGATTGTCACTGTGTGTGGGGAAGAAGAGTATATTGTCAGTAGTGTGCATACCTTCAGATACATCGAGATGGATGGTAAATTCGTTGAGACTCCTTCTCAGTCATTTGAAGTAGTTCCTCCGACTAGTCCTGTCCTTAAGCCAACTTCCTGTGTGCCCAAGGTTATTCGTGCTCCTCCTGCTATGATTTCTCTGAAGGACGCTCGAGCCATGGTTGAAGAGGGTGGTCGTACTGGCTGGGGTCAACTGATCGATGTACCATACAAGTCTGATAGATTCGGCCTGGGATTTAACTCTGAGAAGGTAGTCAAGAATCAGATTAATGTTGTAGAAGATGCTGACAGCGATTGCGACTTGGATAGTTGGATTTTCCCAACAATTGGTGACAGACTCAATAATTGGAAGGCTGAAGACACTATCCCGATTTCCTTTAGTCAAGAGTAATTGTTATTGTCTATTTTAGTGTTGCAAACTTTTTAGTTTTTACAATTGAACTTTTTAAAGCATTGTGCCTATACCCGGGGCACAACAGCTAATTTGTTAAGGGTTTTGTAATTTTCATAAGCATATTCACATTTAATAAATCAATGGACTTTTTGCATTCAAATATTGCGCTATTTATCTTTCCTGTCATCTTCCAAACAAGCTATGTTTTCTTACACACACTCACGTAACAAATTGCAGATCCATACCCACTCTGGATCCTGTTGATAATAGTTCTATTACTGTTCATTATGACTTTGAAAATCCGATCTACCAAGCCGAGGATGGAAGTGAGGAAGATTGTGAAGTACCTGGAGAGCTTGCCAGACTGTTACTGCAAGAGGAAAAGACTATACAGCCGCATGAGGAATCAATTGAGACTGTAAATCTGGGTACCGAAGTAGACAAGAAAGAAGTCAAAATCGGAGCAGGCATGGGAAACAGTGTCAAAGAAAGATTGATTCAGATGTTACATGACTATATAGAGATTTTTGCTTGGTCTTACGAAGACATGCCAGGACTGAATACTGATATAATAGTGCATCGTTTGCCAACGAAGGAAGATTGTCATCCTGTTAAGCAAAAGGTTCGTCGCATGCGTCCTGAAATGTCTGAGAAAATCAAAGTCGAGGTTATGAAACAGTTTAATGCGGGTTTTCTGGCCGTTACTTCTTATCCTCAATGGGTTGCTAATGTGGTACCAGTGCCGAAGAAGGATGGTAAGGTGCGAATGTGTGTAGATTACAGAGATTTGAATAAAGCGAGTCCCAAAGACGACTTTCCACTCCCACACATTGATGTTCTGGTAGATAACACCGCTCAGCATAAGGTATTCTCATTCATGGATGGATTCTCAGGTTATAACCAGATTAAGATGGCGCCTAAGGACATGGAGAAGACTACGTTTGTGACGCAATGGGGCACTTTCTGTTATAAAGTAATGTCATTCGGTTTAAAGAATGCAGGGGCAACGTACCAGCGTGCTATGGTGGTTTTGTTCCATGATATGATTCATCATGAAATAGAGGTGTATGTGGATGACATGATAGCCAGATCTCATACTGAAGAAGAACATCTCGATCATTTATACAAACTATTTGAGAGGGTGAAGAAATACAAGTTGAGATTGAACCCAAACAAATGCACCTTTGGAGTAAGATCCGGTAAACTCTTGGGCTTTATTGTCAGTGGTAAAGGAATTGAGGTTGACCCGGCTAAGGTGAGAGTTATTCAAGAAATGCCAGTTCCCCGTACAGATAAAGAAGTCAGGGGTTTCTTGGGACGTTTGAATTACATTGCCCGGTTTATCTCCCATTTGACCGCTACCTGCAAACCCATCTTCCAATTACCGAGGAAGAATCAAGAGATGATATGGAATGATGAATGTCAAGAAGCTTTTGATAAAATCAAGAAGTATCTCCAGGAACCTCCAATTCTGATACCACCAGTTGAAGGAAGACCTCTAATCATGTATTTGACCGTGTTAGAAAATTCAATGGGGTGCGTGTTGGGGCAACATGACGAGTCTGGTCGAAAAGAGCATGCCATATACTACCTTAGCAAAAAGTTTACCGACTGTGAAACAAGATACTCACTGCTTGAGAAAACTTGCTGTGCTTTGGCTTGGGCTGCTCGCCGACTAAGACAGTATATGTTGAATCACACCACTTTATTGATTTCTAAGATGGATCCTATCAAATATATATTTGAGAAACCTGCCCTCTCCGGAAGAATAGCAAGATGGCAAATGATCTTAACAGAGTATGATATCCAGTATACTACCCAGAAAGCAATCAAAGGAAGCGTGTTAGCTGATCATTTGGCTCATCAAGCAGTTGATGATTACCAATCTATGAATTCTGAGTTCCCAGATGAAGATGTCATGCTTGTTACTGATTACGAAGAACCTGGATCAGATGAAGGACCCGAACTGGGATCCCGATGGACTATGGTTTTTGACGGATCTTCTAATGCATTGGGCAATGGTGTTGGTGTTGTAATTATTTCCCCCAAGGGTTGCCATACGCCTTTCACTGCTAGACTATGTTTTGATTGTACCAATAATATGGCTGAGTATGAAGCATGTATTTTGGGACTCAGAGTTGCTATAGACCTAAGAATCAAGTTTTTGAGTGTGTACGGAGACTCAGCATTATCGAGAGCGGGTGTTGACATTAATCCCATACTTTGAAGAGATTACGTTCGAACATATCCCACGAGAAGAGAATCAGTTGGCAGACGCATTGGCTACCATGTCATCCATGTTCAGAGTCAGATGGGACAGTGAAGCTCCCATGATCACCATTGAACGATTAGATGAACCAGCATATTGTTATGAACTTAATACTGAGGGAGTAGAGGAGAAACCTTGGTTCCACGAAGTAAAAAGATATTTGGAAACTCAGGAATACCCTGAAGGGGCATCCATCAATGACAGAAAATTTCTGAGGAAGTTCTCCGCTAAATTCTTTTTGAGTAATGGAATATTATACAAACGTAATCATGATTCGACTTTGCTTCGCTGTGTGGATAAAAAGGAAGCAGAAAAGATTATGGAAGACATGCATGACGGTATTTTTGGGACTCATTCTAGTGGACATACGATGGCCAAGAAGATTCTGAGATCAGGGTATTATTGGTCTACCATGGAAGCTGATTGCCACCATCACTCCAGAACCTGTCACAAGTGCCAGATCTATGCGGATAAAGTACATGTGCCTCCTGCTCCATTAAACGTGTTGACAGCCCCTTGGTCCTTTGCAATGTGGGGCATTGATATGATTGGAGAGATTAAACCTACTGCTTCTAACAGACATCGTTTCATTCTTGTTGCTATTGATTACTTTACAAAGTGGGTAGAGGCCGCCTCATTTGCTTCTGTTACCAAGAATGTGGTGGCACGGTTCATCAAGAATAGTCTTATTTGTCGATATGGCATCCCTGAAGGAGTTATCACGGACAATGGCACCATTTTGAACAACAAGATGATTACTGAACTCTGCACGCAGTTCAAAATAAAACACCATAACTCTTCCCCGTACCGGCCAAAGATGAACGGCACCGTGGAGGCTGCTAATAATAATATGAAGAAGATCATACAAAAGATGACGGTGACGTACAAAGACTGGCATGAGATGTTACCGTTTGCTCTCCATGGTTATCGCACTTCAGTGCGCACTTCGACAGGGGCGACTCCGTTCTCTTTAGTCTACGGAATGGAAGCCGTTTTACCAGTGGAAGTCCAGATTCCCTCTCTAAGAATTATGAAAGATGCAGGCTTAGATGAAGATGAATGGATTCAGACTCGACTCGATCAGATAAATTTGATTGATGAGAAGAGACTTGCGGCTGTTTGTCATGGACAGATATATCAGAAGCGCATGGCCCAGGCATTTAACAAAAGAGTCAAGAGACAGGTGTATCAAATTGGCGACTTGGTAATAAAGCGTATCATTCTACCTCAAGGTGATCCCAGAGGCAAATGGACTCCCACATACGAAGGGCCATTTGTAGTTAAGAAGGTATTCTCTGGTGGAGCCATGACGCTTGCTACAATGGATGGCGAAGATTTCCCGCATCCTGTGAACGCGGACATAGTTAAAAAATACTACGCATAAAAGAGACCCGCTAGGTCGGCGTACCTAGGCAAAAGTAAGGGCATCCCGGCGAACCAAAAGGGTTCGGGAAAAATTAGGGATAAACATATAAAAATGTACAACCGGCAAGTCGAAAACCTGAAAAGGCGGCTTGGGCAAAAAAGGGTATCCTGGTGGACTGAAAACCTGAAAAGGCGGTCCAGGCAAAAATTAGGGATTAAAGCGTATGACTATGTCCCGTTTTCAGTCAGCTTCACCCAAGTTCAAAGGACTGAACAAGCTAATCACTTTTATCCGACAGCAGGAGATGAGAGGCTTGAAGACATAATGACAGTAGTGGAATTAAAATCAATAGGACTTTTTCTGCATAGCTTTCTCTTTGTTTTCTTGACAATTTTCTCTTACTAGGATTTCTGTCTCCTTGTACACAAATTGCCTGTTTATAGGCCCTCTTTCAAAATCAATACAATTTTATTTCGGGAAAAACGTTGTTGTTTTACTTCCTCTGTTTTGTTTGCGTAAACGTCCGTTGATTTAATTCGAATTAATATATGCATTTGAATATGATTGATGTTTATCAAAAATACATGCATAAAATAGCGATAGGAATTACTAAAAGACTTCAGGATCGAGGAGAAGGTCTAACCATGCGTTCCAATGAATCCGGTTGCTAATTCTATTCCCCAACAAAAACCAGCTATTTCCCAGAAGAAATTGGTATCACTAGACGGACGGGTCATCTCCTCCATCCCCAGCCAGGCTCCGTTGAATATTTCTACCATCAGACAGAAATCGAGTATCCCCAGCTAAGAAAGGGTCATCAATACCAATATCTCCAACCAGAATGCTGGGATTTATTTTCCCCAGTGGAGTCGCCAGGAAAAACTTTTCAGACGCATAATTCATTCATTACATCATTTCACAGCATACGCATGCATACATTGTTCGCATTTATTTTCAGAAGCATAAAACATCTCATGCATCATGACATGGCATGAAGCTAACGTTGTTTTTCAGGTTAATTACCCTCCGGATACGGTCAAAATAAAGATCCATTCAGACGGACATCTTTATCGATTACATTTACATCTTTCAGATATAATCCACATGAACATCCATTCCGACAAGCACTCTGATATCCTCCTAATGGTGGCATCTTTAAGCCAATCCCAAACATTTATTGCAAATACAACATATACAAATGTCGTCAGATATAGCTTAACGTACGGTTCATCCTGATTCAGCCTAACGTATGGTTCCTCCAACTGTTCCAATAAGGTCTAGCGTACGACCCGTTGGGATGTTCATCCCCTCAGATACGATCTAGCGTATGATCCATTCTGATCTTTATCCCTCCGATACTACCTAGCGTACGGTACATTCTGAAACGTGGTCTAGCATATGACTACCCTTTCATCCTCAGATACAGCCTGATGGACGGCTTATTCTGCAACTCGGATACGATCTAGCGTACGATCCATTCGGAACTTTCATCCCCAGTGAAGTCACCCGCCTAATGGACAATTCATTCCGCTGTTCAGATACGATCTAGCGTATGATCCATACTGATCCTTTATCCCCAGCAACGTATGACACACTCTGACTCCCCAGTAAAGTCGACAGCCTAATGGATGACTCACTATACGGTCTAGCGTATGACCCAGTATGACACCCAGGTCTTCAGATATAGTCTAATGTACGACGCGCTCTGAAGCTCTCATCATCAAACTTCCTGGATGGCATCTTTAAGCCCATCTCCGTCAAGACTAATTACCAAGTGCAAATTTTTGGGGCGTTCTGGTGTTCAATAATCTTCCACCTCCAGACCACGAATGGCGTACATACCATTCTAACTCTCTCGGTTCAAGAATATTGAACAGGGGCAGCTGTCATAACCCAAAATTTGCCCGTTAATCTGGCAAGACATTTTTCAAGGCACTCCAACTCATTTTTCAAGGCATTGATCTTAAGGGAACAAAGACCCAGCGTACAGGTGGCCAAATCCAGAAAGTGGCCTAAACTGGCTTGCTCGCTAGGCGAGCAAATCCTTCGCCTAGCGAACCCTTCGCTACACCACTCGCCTAGCGAAGCTTGCGAACACCAGAATTTTTGGGCCTCATTCTGAGCCCATTAGGTCACAAAAAGAGCATTATAAATACCCCAACTTCAGTCAGAAAAGGAGAACGAAAACGGAGGAGAAAGGCAAACACCCACAGACAGCAAACCCTGGAGGCTAACCCAGAGAATTCAGAGCAACCCTAAAGGAAACCCTGAAGGAAACTCATCTGCACGAAGGTTACCCCCGCCCAATTCAATCCGGCGCCAACCCCAAGAGTGACTTGCCAATTCAAGGTTGCAATTCAATTGCAAACAGGTTTGCATTACTATTACCGCTTTATGTTCTTAATTTACATGTGATATCATAATTGAATTCATAAATATATTTGAGGTTTTGCCTGTGGATTTAAATATATCTGAATATCTTGAATGTTTAACCATATAATTTCTGTAATGGAAGCCATAGGGCGTGAAGCTTGCTGAGATCGTACTGTTTTAAAATTCAAAACCCACAGCCGTTTCCTAGCCCCTCGCTAAGCGAACCTGTAGCGAGCGTTCGCTAAGCCCTCGCTAGGCGAGGCAGCAGCGAACGTGACAGTCGCTGATTCTTCTGTTCTGATCTTTGCTAATCCGACATGTTTTATTATCACCATACACTGTTTACCTGACCCTATTACTGTTGTGATTCCTTTTGTTTGGTGCAATTCTCGATTGCACCCTGATTTGGTATTCTGACCTGTTTGCTGAATTTTGTAAAGGTTCACATATCTCCGGAAGAGATAGCTTGCTAGGTATTCCACTTTATTTGTGGGATACCCTGGTGGAGATTCATCCTAAATTACTTAATTGATTTTAATGTGGAGATTCATCCTAAATTACTTAATTGATTTTAATGTGGAGATTCATCCTAAATTACTTAATTGATTTTAATGTGGAGATTCATCCTAATTACCTAATTGATTGTAAAATATGGCCTTTGAATATGTGATCTTGGACCTCTCTTTGTTGCCCTACGGTATCACGGTATTACGGTATTATGGTCATGTCCCGCGAATGTGGGTATATACTTAGCAAGGACCCTTCGATTAAATCATCATGTCCCTATAAAATAAATCATAGTCCCTCGGATGTTGCCTGCGAAAATATGATTTTGTCCCTCGATGACCCGTCGTTGTAGCCTACGGTTAAATGATGATCGTCCCTTCGAATGCTAAGGTATCCTTACAGATGTTGCCTTCAATGACCAATCGATGACCCTTAGATGTCCCTCACATCCAAAGGATGAAACTACTTACTTCTCAATAGTAAGGACAGTTTTACCCTCATAAGGATAGGAAATGCCCATAAAGGCCTTGGGTAGGTATAACTCTTAAATGCTGAATCACGACTTAAAATATTTTCCATACATCACACTTTGCAAAACATCTACTAGAAAATCACCACTTGGTATACATTCATACTAGAAACATTGCCAAGTTAAATTTTTCTAAATAACTTTCAAAATTAAACGAGATAAATACTTTGTATACATTCGTACAAGAATCATTACAAAGTTAAACTCTCTTTTCAAAACATTTTCTAAACAATTCACAAACCCTTTTTCAGGCAAGAAAAATATAAGTGATCAAGCAATTAAGAGCCCATGGATAACCATGGATACAAAGGGTGCTAACACCTTCCCTTTGTATAATGTACCTCCCGAACCCAAAATCTAATTAAGGTCTTTCCTGTTCTTTTCCGCCTTTCCTTATTGGATAAAAGAAAAGTCGGTGGCGACTCTTGCTATCCGCGACATTTGCTTTCCGAAGCAAAAACACACAAAGTCAGTTCACCGAATGACAGCTGTATCTGACAAAAAGTAGTTGTACGCTAGACTACACCTCGGAATGTACCGTACGCTAGGTAGTCTCTGAGGAATGAAGATCAGAATGGGTCGTACACTAGACCGTATTGAAATAGTTGAAGGAATCATATGTTGGGTTGAATCAGAAGGAACCGTACGTTAGGCTATATCCGATAATAATGGTATATGCTGTATTTGCAATAAATGTCTGGGATAGGCTTAAAGATGCCATCATTAGGAGGATATCAGAATGCTTGTCAGAACGAATATTCACATGGATTATATCTGAAAGATGCATCTGAATCTCGAATGTAACCGCTGAGGGCGTCTGTCTGAATGAACCTTTATTTTGACTGTATCGGGAGGATAATTAACCTGAAAACAAGTTAGCCTCATGCCATGTCATGATGCATGAGATGTTTTATGCTTTTGAAAATAAATGCGAACATTGCATGTATGTATATGATGTGAGATGATGCATGAATGAATTATGCGTCTGAAACTTTTGCCAGGGGAAAATAAATCCCCATATCCTGGTTGGAGACATTTGCATTGATGACCCTTTCTTAGCTGCGGATACTTGATTTCTGTCTGATGATAGAAATATTCAACAGAGCCTGGCTGGGGATGGGAGAGATGACCAGTCTGTCTAGTAATGCCCATTTCTTCTGGGGAGTAACTGGTTTTTGCTGGGGAATAGAATTAGCAACCGGATTCATTGGAACGCATGGTTAGACCTTCTCCTCGATCCTGAAGTCTTTTAGTAACTGCTATTGCTATTTCATGCATGTATTTTTGATAAACATCGATCATATTCAAATGTATATATTAATTCAAACTAAATTAATGGACGTTTACGCAAACAAAACAGAGGAAGTAAAACAAAAGCATTTTTTTGGAAGTAAAATTGTATTTATTTTGAAAGAGGGCCTATAAACAAGCAATTTGAGTACAAGGAGACAGAAATCCTAGTAAGAGGAAATTATCAAGAAAACAAAGACAAAGCTATGCAGAAAAAGTCCCATCGATTTTAATTCCACTACTATCATTATGTCTTCAAGCCTCTCATCTCCTGCTGTCGGATAGAAGTGATTGGCTTGTTCAGTCCCTTTGACTTGGGTGAAGTTGACCGAGAACGGGACATAGTCATACGCTTTAATCCCTAATTTTTGCCTGGACCGCCCTTTCAGGTTTTCAGTCCACCAGGATACCCTTTTTTGCCCAAGCCGCCTTTTCAGGTTTTCGACTTGCCGGGTGTACGTTTTTATATGTTAATCCCTACTTTTTGCCCGAACCCTTTTGGTTCGCCGGGATGCCCTTACTTTTGCCTAGATACGTCGACCTAGCGGGTCTCTTTTATGCGTAGTATCTTTTAACTATGTCTGCGTTCACGGGATGTGGGAAGTCTTCGCCATCCATTGTAGCAAGTATCATGGCTCCACCAGAGAATACCTTCTTAACTACAAACGACCCTTCGTATGTGGGAGTCCATTTGCCTCTGGGATCACCTTGTGGTAGAATGATACGCTTGACCA
The DNA here is from genome assembly GCF_024323335.1 of Lathyrus oleraceus. Taxonomy (NCBI): domain Eukaryota; kingdom Viridiplantae; phylum Streptophyta; class Magnoliopsida; order Fabales; family Fabaceae; genus Lathyrus; species Lathyrus oleraceus. The sequence goes on from NC_066582.1 coordinate 225,067,265, forward strand.
CCAAGTCGCCAATTTGATACACCTGTCTCTTGACTCTTTTATTAAATGCCTGGGTCATGCGCTTCTGATATATCTGCCCATGACAAACAGCCGCAAGTCTCTTTTCATCAATCAAATTTATCTGATCGAGTCGAGTCTGAATCCATTCATCCTCGTCTAAACCTGCCTCTTTGATGATTCTTAGAGAGGGAATCTGAACTTCCACCGGTAAGACGGCTTCCATTCCGTAGACTAAAGAGAAAGGAGTTGCCCCTGTCGAAGTGCGCACTGAAGTGCGATAACCATGAAGAGCAAATGGTAACATCTCATGCCAGTCTTTGTATGTTACTGTCATCTTTTGTATGATCTTCTTAATATTCTTATTAGCAGCTTCTACGGCGCCATTCATCTTTGGCCGGTACGGAGAAGAGTTATGGTGTTTTATTTTGAACTGCGTGCAGAGTTCAGTAATCATCTTGTTGTTCAAATTAGTACCATTATCCGTGATAACTCTTTCGGGGATGCCATACCGATAAATGAGACTATTCTTGATGAACCGTGCCACCACATTCTTGGTGACAGAAGCAAATGAGGCTGCCTCTACCCACTTCGTAAAGTAATCAATAGCAACCAGAATGAAACGATGTCCATTAAAAGCATTAGGTTTAATCTCTCCAATCATATCAATGCCCCACATTGCAAAGGGCCAAGGGGCTGTCAACACGTTCAATGGAGTAGGAGGTACATGTACTTTGTCCGCATAGATCTGGCACTTGTGGCAAGTTCTGGAGTGATGGTGGCAATCAGCTTCCATGGTAGACCAATAATACCCTGATCTCAGAATCTTCTTGGCCATCGTATGTCCACTAGAATGAGTCCTAAAAATACCATCATGTATGTCTTCCATAATATTTTCCGCTTCCTTTTTATCCACACAGCGAAGCAAAATCGAATCATGATTACATTTGTATAATACTCCATTACTCAAAAAGAATTTAGCGGTGAACTTCCTCAAAAACTTTCTGTCATTGATGGATGCCCCTTCAGGGTATTCCTGGGTTTCTAGATATCTTTTTACTTCGTGGAACCAAGGTTTTTCTTCTACTTCATCAGCATTAAGTTCATAACAATATGCTGGTTCATCTAATCGTTCAATGGTGATCATGGGAGCTTCATCATCCCATCTGACCCTGAACATAGATGACATGGTAGCCAATGCGTCTGCCAACTGATTCTCTTCTCGTGGAATATGTTCGAATGTAATCTCTTCAAAGCATGGGATTAATGTCATCACCCGCTCTCGATAAGGGATGAGATTCAGATGTTTAGTGTCCCATTCTCCTTTGATCTGACTGATTACTAATGCTGAGTCTCCGTACACACTCAAAAACTTGATTCTTAGGTCTATAGCAGCTCTGAGTCCCAAAATACATGCTTCATACTCAGCCATATTATTGGTACAATCAAAACATAGTCTAGCAGTAATAGGCGTATGGCAACCCTTGGGGGAAATGATTACAACACCAACACCATTGCCCAATGCATTAGAAGATCCATCAAAAACCATAGTCCATCGGGATCCCAGTTCGGGTCCTTCATCCGGTCCAGGTTCTTCACAATCAGTAACAAGCATGACATCCTCATCTGGGAACTCAAAATTCATAGATTGGTAATCATCCACTACTTGATGAGCCAAATGATCAGCTAACACGCTTCCTTTGATTGCTTTCTGAGTAGTATATTGGATATCATACTCTGTTAAAATCATCTGCCATCTTGCTATTCTTCCGGAGAGGGCAGGTTTCTCAAATATATATTTGATAGGATCCATCTTAGAAATCAATAAAGTGGTATGATTCAACATATACTGTCTTAGTCGGCGAGCAGCCCAAGCCAAAGCACAACAAGTTTTCTCGAGCAATGCGTATCTTGTTTCACAGTCGGTAAACTTTTTGCTAAGGTAGTATATGGCATGCTCTCTTTGACCAGACTCGTCATGTTGCCCCAACACACACCCCATTGAATTTTCTAACACGGTCAAATACATGATTAGAGGTCTTCCTTCAACTGGTGGCATCAGAATTGGAGGTTCTTGGAGATACTTCTTGATTTTGTCAAAAGCTTCTTGACATTCATCATTCCATACCATCTCTTGATTTTTCCTCAGTAATTTGAAGATGGGTTTGCAGGTAGCAGTCAAATGGGAGATAAATCGGGCAATGTAATTCAAGCGTCCCAAGAAACCTCTGACTTCTTTATCTGTACGGGGAACTGGCATTTCTTGAATAGCTCTCACCTTAGCCGGGTCAACCTCAATTCCTTTACCACTGACAATAAAGCCCAAGAGTTTACCGAATCTTACTCCAAAGGTGCATTTGTTCGGGTTCAATCTCAACTTGTATTTCTTCAACCTCTCAAACAGTTTGTATAAATGATCGAGATGTTATTCTTCAGTATGAGATTTGGCTATCATGTCATCCACATATACCTCAATTTCATGATGGATCATATCATGGAACAAAACCACCATAGCACGCTGGTATGTTGCCCCTGCGTTCTTTAGACCGAATGGCATTACTTTGTAACAGAAAGTGCCCCATTGCGTCACAAACGTAGTTTTCTCCATGTCCTCAAGTGCCATCTTAATCTGGTTATAACCTGAGAATCCATCCATGAATGAGAATACCTTATGTTGAGCGGTGTTATCTACCAGAACGTCAATGTGCGGAAGTGGAAAGTCATCTTTGGGACTCGCTTTATTCAAATCTCTGTAATCTACACACATTCGCACCTTACCATCCTTCTTCGGCACTGGTACCACATTAGCAACCCATTGAGGATAAGAAGTAACAGCCAAAAAACCTACATCAAATTATTTCATAACCTCGGCTTTGATTTTCTCAGACATTTCAGGACGCATGCGACGAACCTTTTGCTTAACAGGACGACAATCTTCATTCATTGGCAAACGATGCACTACTATATCAGTGTCCAGTCCTGGCATGTCTTCATAAGACCAAGCAAAAATCTCTATATAGTCATGTAACATCTGAATCAATCTTTCTTTGACGCTGTTTTCCAAGCCTGCTCCTATTTTGACTTCTTTCTTATCTACTTCGGTACCCAGATTTACAGTTTCAGATAATTCCTCATGCGGCTGTATAGTCCTTTCTTCTTGCAGTAACAGTCTGGTAAGCTCTCCAGGTACTTCACAATCTTCCTCACTTCCATCCTCGGCTTGGTAGATCGGATTTTCAAAGTCATAATGAACAGTAGTAGAATTATTATCAACAGGATCCAGAGTGGATATGGATCTGCAATTTTGTTACGTGAGTGTGTGTAAGAAATCATAGCTTATTTGAAAGATGACAGGAAAGATAGAGAGTGCAATATTTGAATGCAGAAAGTCCATTGATTTACTGAATGTGAATATGCTTATGAAAATGACAAAACCCTTAACAAATTAGCTATTGTGCCCCGGGCATAGACACAATGCTTTAAGAAGTTCAATTGTAAAATTTAAAAATTTGAAACACTAAAATAGACAATAACAATTACTCCTAACTAAAGGAAATCGGGATAGTGTCTTCAACCTTCCAATTATTGAGTCCGTCACCAATTGTTGGGAAAATCCAGCTATCCAAGTCGCAATCGCTATCAGCATCTCCTACAACATTAATTTGATCTTTGACTGCCTTTTCAGAGCTAAACCCCAGGCCAAATTTATCAGACTTGTACGGTACATCGATCAGGTGACCCCATCCAGTACGACCACCATCTTCAACCACGGCTTGAGCATCTTTCAGAGAAATCATAGCAGGAGGAGCACGAATAAACTTGGGCACACGGGAAGTTGGCTTAAGGACAGGACTAGTCGGAGGAACTACTTCAAATGACTGAGAAAGAGTCTCAAAGAATTCACCATCCATCTCGACGTATCTGAAGGTATGCACACTACTGACGATATACTCTTCTTCCCCACACACAGTGATGATCTTACCCTCTATTGGATACCTCAGCTTTTGATGGAGAGCCGAAGCTACAACACTTGCCCCATGAATCCAAGGGCGTCCCAACAAGCAGGAATAGGCAGGACGAATGTTCATTACGTGAAAGATAGTGTTGAAGACTTGAGGTCCTATCTTGATAGGGAGAACCACTTCACCATGGACAACGCTCTTCGCACCATCATAAGCACGCACCACAACGTCACTAGGTTTCAGTTCAATGCTTTTACAGTCAAGTTTATCGAGCACAGCTTTCGGTAGCACGTTCAAAGAAGAGCCATTATCGATCAACACATGAGACAAGGTGATCCCCTTACACTCAATGGAGATATGTAGAGCTTTATTGTGATTCTTTCCTGCTGGTGTCAGGTCAGCATCGGAAAAGCCTAGGCCATTGTCAACAGTCAGGTTAGCAACATAGTTTTCGAACTGATCGACAGATGTCTCCTGAGGTACATGAGCGGTCTTCAGGAATTTTATCAATGGATTGGCATGAGATTCAGAAGATAACAACAAGAATAACATCGAAATTTTAGACGGAGTATGCCCCAACTGTTCTACCACATCAAAATCACTCTTGCGAATGATTTTCAGCATTTCTTCCATTTCCTGTTTGGCAACATCTTCGGTAGTAACTTCGACTGGTGTCCTTGACTGAGAAGGGTTGACTGGTTCCTTTCCTCGAGTTTCAGGGGCGGGAGGTGAGATTTTTGGAGAGAAGATCCTCCCACTTCGAGTAATTTTACTAGTCCCAACAATGTCATTAGGATTAGCAGAATTATCAACTTGCTTTATGCCGTGGATGTAAACATCACCTCCATAATTCCACGGAATGGCTTTGCTTGAGGAATACGGTATTGGGCCAGGTGCAGTAACAATTAGGGGAGCTACCTTGGGCTCAGCAGTAATCTTCACGGGCACTCTAGTAGCGGTAATCTTCACTGGAACTTTGGACCTAGCAATCACATATATTTCTTCAACAGGGTTTTCCACCTTAGGAACCTTTTCGAAGAGAATTGTACGATCATCCATCAGCCGTTGAATACCATTTCTCAACTTCAAGCAATCATTGGGTCGGGGTATACAGAGATCGCAATCTTCAGCACAACCTGGAAATAAACCAGCTTGCAACAACTTCTTCTTGATGGTCAGGAGAGGAGATGCTAAGTCAGCTACATTGGTAATGTGAGAATTGTCATCCACAGCATTAACAGTCTTGTCATGATTAGGCATAGGAGCAGTGATGACATTAGGAGTCTCTGGAGGATCAAATTCAATTTCTCCAGCATCGATCATATCCTGAATCTTATTCTTCAACAACCAACAATCGTTTGTATCATGCCCTGGGCTATCGGAGTGATATGCACACCTGGCATTGGGATTATAACGAGGAGAAGTAGTGTTGGGATTTGCAGGAGGATCTCTGAGGGTAATCAAATTTGCTTTTAGCATACCCTGCAGTGCTTGTGCTAAAGTCATATTGATCTTGGTAAACTGCCTTCTTGGCCTGTCTTGTCTGTGCTGGAAGTTTTGAGATGGCGGTGCTGCAATCGTAACTGCTCCAATAGCATGGTCACGATTTTTCCTGTTATGACCCCACTGGTGGTACACAGCATTTGATTCATTCCTCCCCTGATAGGACTTTTTGGTGCTTATAGAGGTAGCCACCTGTATCTTTCCACTTCGAATGCCGCTTTCAACACGTTCACCCGTCAATATAAGTTCAGTGAAACCCGATGAGGAACTTCCCAATAGATGGCTGTAGAATGGGCCAGTCAGTGTACCCATGAACATGTCCACTAATTCTCGATCAGTCATAGGGGGTTTGACTCTGCCAGCCAAATCTCTCCATTTTTGAGCATATTCTTTGAAGCTTTCTTTAGATCCCATAGTCATATTCTGCAATTGTAGCCGAGTAAGCACCAATTCAGAATTATACTGGTAGTGCTTATAGAAAGTTGTCGCTAAATCAGTCTAAGTGCGGATGTTAGAGCTCTCGAGCTGATAATACCATTCTAACTGTGTGCCAGGCAGACTCTCTTGGAAGAAATGGATCCATAGCTTCCTATCAGTGGTATACGGCTGAATCTTTCTCACATAAGCTCTCAGATGCATCTGAGGACAAGACGCACCATCATACTTAGTGAAAGTGGGGATCTTGAATTTGCGAGGAATGACCACATCGGAGACCAGACCCAAGCTTTCGAAATCCAAGCCGGACGCCTTCTGACCTTCCATAGCTAGCATATGTTCTTCCAGCAACTTATACTTATCATCTTTTGGAGAGTATTGTTCATTCTCATAATCTTCATCGTCGTCTTCAGGGTTGAAGGGATCAACATTTTCCTCTTCCGAATCATTTTCTGTCTCCTCTTCTTGATCCTTCGGAATCCTAATCTTGGCTCCTGCGGCCTGTCCTTTAAGCCTTCTTCCCGGGTTGATGTAACTCACAGCTTTCTTGTCTTTCTTCTGCTCGAGCAAGAGAGCTTTCAGCTCCTCCTGTCCCTTGGATAAATTCAGGATCATCTCCTGGAATTGAGCATTCTGAGCCTGGAGATCTTTGACAGTTTGTTCGAGAGCCATTTTTCTGTTTAGAAGGAAGACCGTGAGAACATTGATCTCTTAGAATACCTGTTATGCAATGTTATGCTATGCAATGTATGAAATGTTTTCAAGGACTTTTGGAATTTAACTTCGCGTAAACCACCAAAAGAGGGAAACTTTTATTAATAATTTCTTTAATCAACGTTCATTACAAAAAGGAAATAATAAAAATACAATGAAAGCTCAAGTCTCCCAGGGACGGCTTCTTTTTGGGCGAAGATATGCATTGAGTCTTCGTTCCTCATTAAGCTGGCTGGTGAGCTCTAACACCTTCTTCCTTTCAGCACAGAACTGAGCTTCAAAAGTATCCCTTTCCTCTCTCAACTGGATCCAAGATTTCTTCAATTCTTCAACATTGGTAGGCTTATCTGGATAAGGAATGATCTGAGGGGTACCTCCTTCAACTCCTGGTTCAATAATCAGCGGTCCGACCGCAAGATATGGCATGGTAAGCTCACGAGCTCTGGCGCGTACCCATCTGAGATAAGGTTCCATAGGAATAGAGTTTTTCTGTCCTAAAGTACTTCTTTTCACCATGCCCCAAGCTCGTACAAACCTTTGACGGAGACCTTGAGAGTCGTTGTCATAGTCAAACACAATGCCTTGAATAATTATTTCATGTGGACCATCTCTTCGAGCATAACCGAACTGACGTAGGGCTAAAGCTGGGTTATAAGTAATACCTCCTCTTATCCCCAGGAGTGGTACGTTAGAGAATTCTCCGCAGCGGTCAATGATGGTAACATCTTCTTTGGGTTGGGGACACCAATGGATGTCTGAATGGGAGAGCGACATTATCCTTTGAGACCATTTCAAATTTTGCTAATTCTTCACGACTGATTGGGGAAGGTGCGAAATAAACCACCTAGATAATAAAGGTACGCAGCACATGAGAGTCCCTTGCCTCTTCATAGTACGAGTGTGAAGGGAATGCAAAATGTCTCCAAGCAAGGTAGGCACAGGGTTATGAGTGAGAAATATCTTAATAGCATTCACGTCTATGAATTGGTCTGGATTAGGAAATAACACCAAACCATATATTAGTAGTGCCAGAACATCTTCGAAAGCATGGACATTCATAACTTTTAGGAATTCTCGGGCCTTATTCATCAGAAATTTGGCAAGTAAACCCTTAACTCCACTTCTTGTTACCCAATTGGTTTCAATGTCGGACTTTGTCATGTGTAAAGCTGCGGCAACTTCTTCAGACTTCGGAATCTTTTCTAAACCACTGAAAGGTGTTTGATCAAGGATAGGTATCCCAAGCAGCCTGGAAAATTCTTCTAATGTGGGTACCAACTGATAATCTGGGAAGGTGAAGCAATGATGTTTAGGATCGAAGAACTGGAATAGAACTCTCATCATATCTTCTTTGAAACCAGTGGTAACCAAATTGAGGAGAGAACCATGTTTCTTGATGAACTGAGCATGATCGGGAGGCTCTGACACTAAATCCTTGAGTTGAGGAGAGATCGCCACAAGATTGATCCGGATGGTCTTCCTGGAAGCCATAGCCTGTTACAGAGCAAAGTTAAACCCCTAAGTCCTTGAAACGGTTAGTACAATGCCATGATGTTATGATGTTATGATGTTATGTAAGTAACAAATACAAACAAGTCACACCGCAATCATTCCTAGGTTTTAAGGCTTGCATGAGTTCCATAGGTAAGTACCCTCCCCACTGAAGTTTGGTTGGTTCAACCTGTCCTAGAATAGTAACCGGGTTCTAAAAGGATCTCCAATCATTGACCTTTCCTTAAGTCCACTTCAGTGCAACACCAAGTGGTTGACTAAAGCTTCCCTAAAGTCCAATCTTAAAGAGTGTAGTATCGAGTCTCAACTAACCCCAGTCGGAACCGAAGTCAGTTATCTCGCTACTTTCTAATGGCTAAGATGAGTCAATTAGAGTTCTAAAGGTCTGGTTAATGCTTTGATGACACCACGCGGACGCCAAATTTCTCCTCAAGTAAACATGAGGAACATCAAGACATCCAACGTGTCACATTAACCGTAGCCATCATTTTAACCATTCCAGTATACGCCGGATAGTCGCGATGATCTCTTGCTACTTACCTAAGGTACACTAGATCCGGGTGTAGGATCTTTCACTCAAGCAGAAAATACCCCAGCAATCCCTTAAAAGTAAATCAGACAACTCAAATAAGTGATCTTGTTATTTATTTAGTTATTTATTATTTTTTTTTAAGGCAACCTCTCTTTTTAAGTGTCCCCAGCAGAGTCGCCAGTTCTGTCATACGGTGAACTGACTTTGTGTGTTTTTGCTTTGGAAAGCAAATGTCGCGGATAGCAAGAGTCGCCACCGACTTTTCTTTTATCCAATAAGGAAAGGCGGAAAAGAACAGGAAAAACCTTGATTAGATTTTAGGTTCGGGAGGTACATTATACAAAGGGAAGGTGTTAGCACCCTTTGTATCCATGGTTATCCATGGGCTCTTAATTGCTTGATCACTTATGTTTTTCTTGTCCGAAAAAGTGTGCGAGAGCTGTTTAGAAAATGTTTTGAAAAGAGAGTTTAACTTTGTAATGATTCCTGTACGAATGTATACAAAGAATTTATCTCGTTTAATTTTGAAAGCCGTTTAGAAAAATATAACATGGTAATGATTCTAGTATGAATGTATACCAAGTGGTGATTTTCTAATAGATCTTTTGCAAAGTGTGAGGGGTGAAAAGTATTGTAAGTTGTGAGCAAGCATTTAAGAGTTGTACCTGCCCAAGGTCTTTTATGGGTATTTCCTATCCTTATGAAGGTAAAACTGTCCTTACTATTGAGAAGCAAGTAGTCTTGTCCTTTTGGATTTAAGGGACATCGTAGGGTCATCGATTGGTCATTGAAGGCAACATTTGTAGGGATACCTTAGCATTCGAAGGGACGATCATCATTTAACCGTAGGCTACAGCGACGGGTCATCGAGGGACAAAATCATATATTCGCAGGCAACATCCGAGGGACTATGATTTATCTTATAGGGACATGATGATTTAATTGAAGGGTCTTTGCTAAGTGTATCCCCACATTCGCAGGACATGACCGTAATACCGTAATACCGTAATACCGTAAGGCAACAAAGAGAGAGCTGAGATCACGTATTCAAAGTCAATATTTTATAATCAATTAGGTAATTAGGATGAATCTCCATATTATAATCAATTAGGTAATTAGGATGAATATCCACAAGGGTATCCCACAAATAAAGTGGAATACCTAGCAAGCTACCTTTTCCGGGAATATGTGAACCCTTACAAAATTCAGCAAACAGGTCAGAATACCAAATCAGGGTGCAATCAAGAGATGCCCCAAACAAAAGGAACCACAACAGTAATAGTGCCAGGTAAAACATGCATGGTTACAATAAAACATGTCAGATGAGCAAAAATCAGAGCAGAAAAATCAGCGACTGTCATGTTCGCTGCTGCCTCGCCTAGCGAGGGCCTGGCGAACACTCGCTACATGTTCGCTTAGCGATGTGCTAGCGAACGGCTGCGGGTTTTGAATTTAAGAACAGTACGATTTCAGCAAGCTCCAAACCCTATGGCATCCATTACAGAAATTTTATGGTTAACATTCAAGATATCCATACTTATTTAAATCCACATGCAAAACCTAAGATATATTTATAAATTCAATCATAATACCACATGTAAATTGGAAGCATAAAGCAGTAGTGGTAGTGCAAACCTGTTTGCAATTGAATTGCAACGTTGAATTGGCAGATCACTCTTAGGGTTGGTGCCGGATTGAGTTGGGCGGAGGTAACCTTTGTGCAGATGAGTTTCCTTCAGGGTTTCCTTTAGGGTTGCTCTGAATTCTCTGGGTTAGCCTCCAGGGTTTGCTCGGTTGCTTCTGTTAGGGTTTCCTTGCTAGGGTTTCTCTCCGTCCGGTTTCTGTCCCGTTTGTGAATGAAGCTCTGCTATTTATAATAATTTTTGTGACCTGATGGGCTCAGAATGAAGCCCAAAATTTCTGGTATTCGCAAGCTTCGCTAGGCGAGTAGTGCAGCGAAGACTTCGCTAGGCGAAGGACTTTGCTCGCCTAGCGAGCAAGCCAGTTTAAGTCATTTTCTGGATTTGGCCACCTATGTGCTGGGTCTTTGTTCCTTTAAGATCAATGTCTTGACAAATGAGTTGGAGTGCCTTGAAAAATGTCTTGCAAGATTAACGGATAAATTTTGGGGTATGACAAACACCATTTGTGGTTTTGCTTCTTATCTCTCACCTCTTTGTATGCTTAGGACTTTAGCCTTTCTTCTTCTTCTCTCTACTCTAACCCAAGCCAAAACCTTTGTGCAAACATTTAACACTTGATTTTCAACATTAGAAACCTAAGCCTTATGCTTTTGATTTTCAAATTTTCTTTTCTTAATACTCATTTTGAATTGAATCTCTAAGTCAACTTTGACTATATTTTGTACATACTTTTCATTGGTAAATATAACCCATTCAAATGTCTTTTGTGGTTTCAATGGCCACCCTCTTAATCAAAACTTGTTCATAACCTTTAACTATTAGGTTTGAGTTATGCTTGTGGTAGATGTAATACTCACCTATATCCTTAGTGATGGACAATGAGTCTTCCATGCTTATCATAGGGTTAACCCCTCACTAGCATGTTGAAGGTATCCTCACATGGTGGATTTGTGGTTTGGTTGAGTTTTATCCCTTGGATAGCAAAAGACCTTAGGCTTTTGGACCAATCAATTTACCAACCCATTTTTGAGATTTTTACCCAGAACTACGAGGTTTTGATCCTATCTTTTTTTTAAGATGGTACGTAGGCAATGGGTTTATCCATCCAAACACAAAAATGTAAATAAACTTGTACATTCTCTTCTCATCTCTTCAATCATGTTTGCACAAACAAATTTTTCACAAAACAACAACTCTACAACAAGTATGAAAAGGGCTCCCTAGGAGTACCTAGGATGTTTTAGGTGCCTAACACCTTCCCATTGCATAACCAACCCCCTTACCCAAATCTCTGATTCTCTTTTACTAGTTTTTGATTCGATAAAATTTTAGGTTTTTGTTCGCTTTCTAACCATTCCTTTGGATAAATAGAAGTGCGGTGGCGACTCGACTTGTATGATTTACCTTGGATTTAGTCAATATCTCTAATGGTAACGAATACCCCGTTACAGAAAAGTGGCAACTCTGCTGGGGATTGCTATGAATCCTAGTGGGTTTTGCCTACTCTTCATAGTTGTGGTATTGTATTATATTGTTTTGTGACATATTTTTGTGCAATTTGGGATTACTGTATTGTATGTAATGATTGAATTGCTTGAATATTAATTCTTTGTATGCTTGGTGATCTTTGTGAGATGAGTTCTATACCCGGACTCGAGTGCACTTAGGATAGGAGAATGGGATAGTCTTGTTGACTTGTGTGGAGTTATTCCTTAGCAAGTTGACTTGCAAGTCCATTCACTTGGTGGAGGTCATGTTGGGATCAATAATGTCACATAAGTAGTTGTGGTTAGACATTACTCTTTACAATATAGACCTTAGAAGCCAAGGACCTTAGTTTACCAAACCCATCTTGGCCTATTCTTAGGATGTAGTGCGGAAATCGTTCAAGTGTAAGATTTGATACGATTGTTACGCGATACTACACTCATAAGAGTCTCTCTTGAGAATATTTTTTGGAATACGAGTAGTCGTTTCTCCGATAATATCCAAAAGATGGGATGATGACTATGAGAACCTCTTGTAGAACATGTTTGGCAGGTTTAAACCCTAGTACACTCCCTTTGGGTGGTTCTTAACCGAGACTCCATGCTCATGACTCGCAACAAACCCTTGATTCGTGGTTGATCCGTTCACGTGTCCTTAATATCAATGGAACTTGGGTGTTGATAAGGTGTAAATCATAATCCACCAAAATGGATGATTGATATTAAGGACAACATGATCCATCCCATGACCTTTGTTTGGTGCGCTTTGCTTGATCTTTGAGTGTGATTGTTGCATTCATGCATTCATGCACCCATTTGCATCCATATCATCAATAATGAGAAAAAATTTCAAGGAATTTAAGAGGTCTATTTGCAAATTTTCAGACATGGAAAGACAAAGAAGGAATACAAAGAAGTACAGTTTCAGACAACCCGACTTGAAAGAGCTAAGGAATTTGACATCCTATGTATTAGATCCCTTGGGTTTTAAAGCTCGTTTTGGGAAGCTTCTTCCTCTTCTGACTACTTAGGTGGATGAATGGTTGATGAGTGTATTGGTGCATTTTTATGACCCGTTGTACCGTTGCTTCACATTTCCGGATTTTCAGCTTTTGCCCACGCTTGAGGAGTATGCTTATCTTGTGGGTATACCAATTCTAGACCAGTTGTCGTTCAGTGGCTTAGAGAGTGTTCCTACTTCTCAAGAGATAGCTGACATGTTGCATATAGATGAATCTCTGGTTGGTGCTCATATGACTACCAAAGGTGGAATTCAAGGTCTCCCTTCTGAGTTCCTCATGGCTCAAGCTAATATGTATGGGAAGGCCATGAGTGAGGATGCCTTTGAGGCCATATTTGTACTTCTCATCTATGGGTTAGTATTGTTCGCCAACATCGACAAGTTTGTGGATGTGAACGATATTAGGATCTTCTCTACCCTTAATCCCGTTCCGACTCTGTTGGGTGACGCTTATTTTTCTTTGCATATGAGGAATGCAAAGGGTGGTGGTGCCATTGTGTGCTGTTTGCCTCTGTTGTATAAGTGGTTTATTTCTCACTTACCACAGACGGTCGCCTTCAAGGAGAACAAGGGATGTCTACGGTGGTCCAAAAGACTTATGTCTCTCACTAATGATGATATCTCTTGGTACAACCGCGTGTATGATAGTGTGCAGATTATCGACTCTTGTGGTGAATTCTCTAATGTACCTCTTCTTGGTACATGTGGTGGGATTAACTACAACCCCGTTTTAGCACGGCGTCATCTTGGGTTCCCCCTAAAGGATAAACCCAATAACATTTTGTTAGAGGGCGTGTTCTTTCAGGAGGGTAAAGATCCCCAAGGCTTGAAGGGCAAGATGGTCCGCGCTTGGCGCAAGATTCATAGGAAAGGAAGGAATGAGTTGGGTCCTAAGAACTGTGTCGCTTTGGAGCCTTACACTACTTGGGTTAGGAAGAGAGCGTCTGAGTATCTCATGCCTTATGAGTATCCGAGACCAACACCTTTGGTTGTGGCTGGGCCTTCAACCCTCCCTAACCAAGGAGTAGAGGAGTTGAGAGACGAAGACCATTCACGTGCCTGGATCCGGGAACGAGAAGAGTTGCTTCAGCAGATCAAGGAAAAGGATGCTTTGATTGAGTTCCTCGAGCATCAGGTTATTGATGATCCTAATGATTCATGGACTTCTCTACTTCCTCAGTCTTCTAAGTTCTGGAAGAGGAAGTACGATCGACTCACCAAGGAGAAGGAAAATATAGAGGCAGCTTATGAGGAGGAGGTGAAGAGGCTTCGTGCATCTTATCTTCCTGTGTCCCGGGCTTTAGATGATTGTTTCTAGGGATCCATAGGATGATTGTTTCCCTTTTCTCTTGTATGTGGTTACCAATGATGTACTTCTTTGATGTAAAACCATTTTCCAGATATTAGTGACAAGATACTTTCATATATGATAAGTGTTTAATATTTCCAAAATTTGCAAATAGAACCCTAAAGTTCCTTTGAAATAAAAAATAAATCATATGCACAAGCATTGCATGCATCATGTGCATAAGCAGGTTTTGTTCCCGGTCTCCCGTTCTATGGTCTAACTCTGTGTTCTTCATTTATTTTGAAGACAAGCTGACTCACCGGTATTACACCAGAGCCAATTCTTCAAGACTGATGGATCATCTAGAACAAGAGAATCGCGAGCTGAAAGAGGAAGTAGCCAGGTTGACTGCCTTGATGGAGTCATTCTTGGCCGCTCAAAACCAATCTTCTCCAACGCCATCAACTCCTCCCTAGAGGACGGTCATTTCTGAGATCGTGACTTCTACTGTGCCTGCTGCAACGACTCATTTCGCGCCATCTATGCCAGCTGGGTTCCCCTGGGGAATGCCCCCCAACTTTTTACCAGAGGGTTTCGCCCCTACTTTTGCTTCTCTGCCAGCATCTAGCCCGGTCCTTTCAGTGCCACCTCCTGTTGTGCACACGTTACCAAGGGTCGAAGATACCATCTACCACTCTGAGCCATCTGAGAGCCCAGATGTTTATGAAAAGATGGATGATATGAAGGACCAGTTCCTTGAGCTTCGCAAGGAACTAAAGACTATGAGGGGGAAGGACCTCTTTGGTAAAAGTGCTGCTGAGTTGCGCCTTGTGCCCAACGTGAAGATCCCTATTAAATTCAAAATGTCGGACTTTGAGAAGTATAAGGGAAACACATGCCCTCTCAGCCATCTTGTGATGTATGCTCGCAAGATGTCAACACAAACTGACAACGACCAACTACTCATCCATTATTTCCAGGACAGTCTGTCCGGTGCCGCTCTCCGGTGGTACATGGGTTTGGAGAGTTCGAACATCCGATCTTTCAACGATCTTGGCGAGGCCTTTGTCAAGAAATATAAATACAATGTGGATATGGCTCCTGATAGGGACCAGTTGAGAGCAATGTCGCAGAAGGATAAAGAGACTTTCAAAGAATACGCCCAGAGGTGGCGCGAATTGGCAGCTCAGATAGTGCCTCCCCTAGAGGAAAAAGAGATGACCAAGATCTTCCTGAAGACCTTGAGCTCGTTTTATTACGAGAGGATGATAGCCAGTGCTCCCTCAGACTTCACCGAGATGGTGAATATGGGGATGAGATTGGAAGAAGGGGTCCGTGAAGGACGCTTAACCCGAGACGAAGGCTCTTCGGTAAAGAGATATGGAAGCTTTGCGAAGAAGAAAGAGGGAGAGGCACATGCCGTGTCTTCCCATGTCAAAAGAAGACCCTCTGTGAAGAGGAAGATTGCTCTCCCGGTCAACAATCAGCATCAGGTGGCTCATATAGCACCTGTTTTCAGGGAAGCTCAACACTATCAGCAACCACAAACTCAGCAATATCAACAACAACAACGTCCACAACAGCAGGCCTACCTGCCTCGAAATAACAACAATAATGCCAGCACCAGCTATGAGAGGAAGAGGGCCACCTTTGATCCAATTCCGATGACTTATGCTGAACTCTATCCGTCGTTGATCGATAGAAAGTTGATCACGCCGCGAGAGCCTCCCGCTGTACCTGCCAATCCCCAGTGGTGGTACAAGCCTGAACTTCAATGCATGTATCATTCTGGTGTTCCCGGACACGACGTAGAGAACTGTTATCCCTTGAAGACCAAGGTGTAAGACCATGTGAGAAGTGGGATTTTATTTTTCGAGGATGTAGGTCCGAATGTAAAGAAGAACCCATTGCCCGAGCATGGGAAGTCTGTCAATATGGTTCAGGGCTGCCCTGGCAAGTACAAGGTGAAATATGTCAGTCATATCCGACAGTCGCTTGTTGAGATGTATAGATTGCTGTGTGACTATAGCCATTATGAGCATGACCACGATAGATGTCGAGTATGCTCTGTTAATCAGAGAGGTTGTCGCCAGGTGCGCAATGATGTGCAAGAGATGTTGGACGAAGGAGTCATTGAAATCCTTCAGAATAGAAACGTTGATGAAGATGAGCCCGAAGTCAATGTGATTTCCCTGGAGATCAGGATACCTGAGCTTGTTGTCATCAAGTATGATGGTAGCAAGCAAAAGGCTTCTCCTACTGTCGTCATCAAACCAGCCGGACCTGTACCGTACTCCTCCGAGAAAGCGGTTCCCTATCGCTACAATGTTGTGGCAGTGGAAAATGGGAAAGAGGTGTCCCTGCCCTCCTCATTTGTTGTTAACATTGCCGATGTCAGCGGTTTGACCAGTAGCGGTCGTGTATTTTCAGCTCCGTTGAAGCCTCAAGCTGATGTTTGAGGAAGCATTGATGCTGATTTTGTTGAGCGCCCGATTGGGAATGTTGTGAGCGACCCGAATCCGGCACTTGTTGTTAAGCCCTCCTCTACGTTGAAAACTTCTGCTTCTGCTCGCCCGAATGGCAATACGAAAGAAGACTGTGATGAGATGCTGAGGCTCATCAAGAGAAGCGAGTACAACGTTGTAGACCAGCTTCTACAAACGCCATCCAAGATATCGGTGTTATCATTGCTCTTGAATTCAGAACCACACCGAGAAGCTCTGTAGAAGGTGTTGGATGTGGCGTATGTGGATCACGACGTCACGATAGAACATTTTGATAGCATCGTTGCAAACATTACTGCTTGTAACAACTTGAGTTTCTGTGACTCTGATCTCCCCGAGGAGGGAAGAGACCACAACTTGGCTTTACACATATCTATGAGTTGCAAAGATGACGCCATGTCCAATGTTCTGGTGGACACCGGGTCATCATTGAATGTTTTGCCAAAATCCACTCTTACGAAGTTGTCATATCAAGGGCCTCCCATGAGGCAGAATGGAGTAGTTGTGAAGGCTTTCGATGGGTCTCGCAAAACTGTGATTGGCGAGGTTGATCTCCCAGTCAAAATTGGACCAAGTGATTTCCATATTACTTTCCAAGTTATGGATATTCACCCATCGTATAGCTGTCTCTTAGGCAGACCATGGATTCACGAGGCTGGTGCCATGACATCCACCCTACACCAGAAACTAAAATTTGTAAAGAATAAGAAGCTGGTGGTGGTAGGGGGAGAAAAGGCTCTCCTGGTTAGCCATTTGTCTTCCTTCTCTTATATAGATGTTGAGGATGAAGTTGGAACTCCGTTCCAAGCTTTATCCATTGTTGAGCCTATTAAGAAAGGAACTTCTTCATTTGCTTCCTACAGAGATGCAAAGTTGGCCATTGAGCATGGCGCAACTGCTGGTTTGGGGCAAATGATTGAGTTAAAAGATAACAAGTCTCGGGCTGGCATAGGTTATTCTTCTGGGGTTTCCGATACGCAAGGGTTGTTCAAGAGTGGAGGTTTCATCCACACCAGTCAAGACGAGGAGGCTGTTGCCATTTTGGAAGAGGACGAAGAGGCTTCTGGCAACTTCGTCATCCCTGGGGGGACTTGCAATAATTGGGTCTTTGTGGATATTCCAACAATTATCCATAAGTCAAACTAATGTTCGTTGTGTTTAAAAACCCTTCTCCCATGCCAAAAGGAGAAGTGATGACATGGTTGGCGCATAAATACAATGATATTTTCATTCAATAGATTCATGTTAAATGTTTGTTTTTCCAATTGTTTTCCCTTTTCGCTTTTGCATGAAATCGGTGATCACATAAAACCTCAAAAAATAGAATAAAATCAATCTTTTCATCTGCATAATGATTTGCCTTGTTTGAATTCTAAAGCTCTTTATATCCAAAATCATTATGCAGGTTAATCAAACCCATTGAACATAATGATCCAACACCATCTCCCAACTTTGAATTCCCTGTATTTGAGGCGGAAGAAGATGATGTTGAAGAGATTCCTGATGAGATTACCCGTCTACTTGAGCATGAAGAGAAGATCATTCAGCCGCATCTTGAGAATCTGGAAACAGTCAACTTGGGGTCTGAGGATTGTGTGCGAGAAGTGAAGATTGGGGCACTCCTAGAAGAGTCTGTTAAGAAGGGGTTGATTGAGTTGCTACGAGTGTACGTCGATGTCTTTGCCTGGTCATATGAAGACATGCCTGGTCTAGATACTGATATTGTACAACATTTCCTACCTTTGAAACCTGAGTGCATGCCTGTAAAGCAGAAGCTTAGAAGAACTCATCCTGATATGACAGTAAAGATCAAAGAGGAAGTTCAGAAGCAAATTGATGCGGGGTTTCTGGTGACTTCTACATATCCTCAATGGGTGGCCAATATTGTACCCGTGCCTAAGAAAGATGGAAAAGTCCGTATGTGTGTGGACTATAGAGACTTGAACAAAGAAAGTCCGAAAGATGATTTCCCTCTACCACACATTGATATGTTGGTAGATAATACGGCTAAATTCAATGTATTCTCATTTATGGATGGATTTTCCGGATATAATCAGATTAAAATGGAACCCGAGGATATGGAGATGACAACATTCATCACACCTTGAGGAACATTCTGTTATCGAGTGATGCCCTTCGGTT
Organism: Lathyrus oleraceus; assembly: GCF_024323335.1. Taxonomy (NCBI): domain Eukaryota; kingdom Viridiplantae; phylum Streptophyta; class Magnoliopsida; order Fabales; family Fabaceae; genus Lathyrus; species Lathyrus oleraceus. The sequence goes on from NC_066582.1 coordinate 225,086,005, forward strand.
TGAAGAACGCCGGAGCCACGTATCAACGAGCTATGACTACCTTGTTTCATGATATGATGCATAAAGAGATTGAGGTGTATGTTGATGATATGATTGCTAAATCAAGAATGGAGTTTGAACATGTAGAGCACTTGTTGAAGCTTTTTCAGCGATTGAGAAAGTATAAGCTTCGTCTGAATCCCAACAAGTGTACATTTGGAGTCCGTTCCGGTAAGTTATTGGGCTTTATTATCAGCGAAAGAGGTACTGAAGTTGATCCTGCAAAGGTCAAAGCAATACAAGAGATGCCTGCGCCCAAGACTGAGAAGCAAGTCCGAGGTTTTCTTGGCCGCTTGAATTACATTTCCAGATTCATATCCCACATGACTGCCACATGTGCACCGATATTCAAGCTCCTCCAGAAAGATCAATCCCACGATTGGACCGAGGATTGCCAGAAAGCTTTTGACAGTATTAAAGAATATTTGTCTGAGCCTCCGATCCTGTCTCCGCTCGTGGAAGGAAGACCATTGATTATGTATCTGACTATCCTTGAAGACTCGATGGGTTGTGTTCTCGGTCAGCAAGACGAATCAGGAAAGAAAGAGTATGCTATTTACTACTTGAGCAAGAAGTTCACCGATTATGAGTCTCGACACTCAATGCTTGAGAAGACATGTTATGCTTTGGCTTAGGCTGCTAAGCGCTTACGCCAGTATATGTTAAATCATACGACTTGGTTGATATCCAGAATGGATCCAATCAAGTACATTTTTTAGAAACCTGCTTTAACCGGAAGGATTGCCCGTTGGCAGATGTTGTTATCTGAGTATGATATTGAGTATCGAGCTCAAAAGGCTATTAAAGGTAGTATCTTGGCTGATCACTTGGCACATCAGCCGATTGAGGATTATCAGTCAATTCAGTACGACTTCCCGGATGAGGAGATTCTGTATTTGAAAATGAAAGATTGTGATGAGCCTACGCTAGATGAAGGGCCAGAGCCTGGTTCCCGTTGGAGCATGGTATTTGATGGCGCTGTAAATCAATATTGAAATGGTATTGGGGCAGTAATTATTACTCCCCAGGGCACACATTTTCCTTTTATAGCAAGGCTAAATTTCAAATGCACGAATAACATGGCTGAGTATGAGGCCTGTATTATGGGATTGGAGGAATGCATTGATCTAAGGATAAAGCATCTTGATGTATATGGTGATTCGGCCCTCATTGTTAATCAGATTAAGGGTGAATGGGAAACGAATCAGCCTGGCCTCATTCCATATAGAGATTATGCAAGGAGGATTTCAACATTCTTTACTGAGGTTGACTTCCATCATATTCCTCGAGATGAGAATCGGATGGCAGATGCTCTTGCTACACTTGCTTCAATGATTGTGGTTAGACTTTGGAATGAAGTTCCCAATATCACTGTGATGCGCTTAGACAGACCAGCTCATGTATTTGCAGTAGAGGAAGTGGAGGATGATAAGCCATGGTACTATGACATCAAGTGTTTCCTTCAGAGCCAGATTTACCCACCAGGGGCATCTGTGAAAGATAGGAAGACTTTGAGGAGATTGGCGGGCAGTTTCTACCTCAATGGTGATGTGCTTTATAAGAGAAATTTTGACATGGTGCTACTCAGATGCGTGGATAGACACGAAGCAGACCTGTTAATGACTGAGGTTCATGAGGGTTCGTTTGTACTCATTCCAATGGACATGCCATGGCTAGAAAGATGTTAAGAGCAGGCTACTATTGGCTGACAATGGAGTCTGACTGCTGCAAATATGTCAAGAAATGCCATAAGTGTCAGATTTATGCGGATAAGATTCATATTCCACTGACACTTCTGAATATGATTTCATCACCATGGCCCTTCTCCATGTGGGGAATTGACATGATTGGCATGATAGAGCCAAAAGCGTCCAATGGACACAGATTCATTCTCGTAGCAATTGATTACTTCACTAAATGGGTTGAAGCAGCATCATATGCTAATGTTACCAGGCAGGTGGTCGTGAAGTTTATCAAGAATCAACTCATATGCCGATATGGTGTGCCAGATAAGATCATTTCTCATAATGGATCTAACCTGAACAACAAGATGATGAAGGAGCTATGTAGCGAGTTCAAGATTGCGCATCATAATTCTTCCCCTTACAGACCCAAGATGAATGGGGCTGTTGAAGCTGCTAATAAGAATATGAAGAAGATTATCCAGAAGATGGTTGTCACGTATAAAGATTGGCATGAGATGCTGCCGTTTGCTTTACATGGATATCGTGCCTCTGTTCGCACTTCAACAGGGGCAACCCCTTTCTCTCTCGTTTATGGCATGGAGGCTGTGCTCCCAGTAGAGGTGGAGATCCCATCAATGAGAGTCGTGATGGAAGCCAAGTTGACTGATGCTGAATGGGTTCAGAGTCGTTATAACCAGTTGAATTTGATAGAAGAAAAGAGATTGACTGCCATGTGCCATGGTCAATTATATCAACAAAGAATGAAGAAAGCCTTTGATAAGAAGGTCAAGCCTCGTGTGTTCCGAGAAGGTGACCTTGTGCTCAAGAATGTCTTGCCTTTCGCGCCCGATTCTAGGGGCAAGTGGACTCCAAACTATGAAGGTCCATATGTTGTTAAGAGAGCCTTTTCAGGCGGTGCTTTGATACTCACAACTATGGATGGGGAGGATTTCACTCGTCCTGTGAATTCAGATGCAGTCAAGAAATACTTCGCCTAAAATAAAAACAGAGTAGCTCGCTAAGTTGAAAACCCGAAAGGGCGGCTTAGGCAAAAATGAGCGTCTCGGTGGATTGAAAACCCGAAAGGGCGATCCAGGCAAAAGTTAGAGACATAAAAAAATGATGAACATATGTATCCCGCTAGATTGAGTACCTCACCTTGGGGCAATCTAGGCAAAAAATAGGGATTTGGCAAGTAACTGCATCCTGACAAGACTTTGTTCTATAACTGTCATCCGTCAGAGATTCTCGATCATTCATCATCAACCAAAGCTTCAAATACATCGTATTCAGAATTGATGGAGAAATGGTCATTATGTTCAATGTAGCCCTTTTCCAATATACATCACCAATCTCAAATTTGTAAAGATCTATGGAGTCTTGCCATTTGCAGACTACCATTCCATCAAATAAAGTTGAGCCTTTATCCAATTATTTGCACTCTTATTTGTTTCTATTCAACAAGTGTTTTGCACGTTTTAATTGAAAAAAATATATCATTGTTTTAAAAGAATCAAACTTTTCATAATTTGTTTTTAAACAAAGTGAACATTCACAATAACATAGGGATACTGTGAATGCCTGCAGTGCTCTCCCAAGGATGGTAAGATTCTCAGCAGGGAAGGACATGTTTTCATATCCCAGGCATGCTTGTATCCTCTTCCTCCGGAGACTTTTGTGGTTTTCCTACCAAACAGAGTGTTGGTAAGATGTTCATCTCTTCCCTTCAGCAGGATAGTGATCTTTCCTCCTCAGCAGATGTGGTCTCACTATTTGAGATAGTATTTGATGACCCTTTGGATAAATTCCCAGTAGAGTTGTCCCTATGTCAGAGTTCATCTATGCAACGAGTTTTCCCCAGTAGGGACGACTGGCGCTCCTCCCCTGCAGAGATCTTTGTTGGCCTGGTTCTCTCTCTTGAGATGTAGTACCAGATGTTTGTGTACTTATTCTTTGGACCTGTTTGTGTTAGAAATGTCTGTTTGTCAGCATTCATCATACATAAACTACGCATGTGTGCATATAATTTTCAAACATTCGAATATTCATATCGCATTCTTTGCCATATATCTTTGCTGGCGATCCCCTGCTAGTTGGTAATACATTTCCCCAAGCAGATGTTTGTGTCTGATCTCTCAATATAGAGTCAGCCCCTTAAGCAGAAAGTGTTTATCTTTCTTTCCATATTCCCCACCGAGTTATATCCTTGTGGATGATGGTTGTTTCTGTTTCTTCCCAACACATATATTGGGATAGGATCCCCTATTGAGTTATATCGTCACTGGGACGAGTCTTGATTCAGCTTGCCTCTTTAGTTTGATCCTAGATTGGCTTCTTGTGACTGTTTCCTGCGCTTCCCCATGGTATAAATGAATAATTGCTCAGTAGTCAGTAATCATTCATCTTATCCCCGGTGGAGTCTGTGGTTTTCTACCCTTATACCAGTAGTTGTAAACCCTATTTCATCCCCGTGCAGAGTTAACCGCTTGTTCATCCTAATCGATGACGGTTACTTTTCCATGGTTTTCTACCTAGTATCCGGTAGATATAATCCCCTCTTTGACGGCTGTCATTATCCAATATTCGGTATTGATAAGTCCTTCACCCCCGGTGATATATCTCTTGGATAATCGCTCTGATCAGGCAGTTTATCCCCAGCAAGTCATCTTTCGTTTATCGATTGCCGGTAATGGTCGTTGCTCCCCTTGAATGGTCATCATTATATACCTAGTTTCGGTATCCCGATGCCTTTCTTTGACGGTCGATTTATCCTTTATTAACCCAGTAACCGGTTGTGGATAATCTTCCATGCGAGTATATTATCTATGTTCTGACGGTAATAGATAATATATCTCATGCACTCGTTGGTCGAAGCCTTTTGTTCTTCCCCAGTTGAGTAAGATTCGTATCCCTTTTTGGAATCGAATGTCCATCCTATAATCGAGTTTGCTTTTAGCCCTCTTTCGGATGATGAGTGTCTTGGGAATATTCCCCAACTCACATTTTGGTTGGTCACCTATTATATGCCCAGTAACCAGTATCCCTGGTGTTCCTTCTTTCTGCTCCCTATTATGACCTTTTGCCCCCCTGCAGAGTCAGATTTCCCTAAGCCGAAGTGTACCTTTTTTAGGTATACCTCAGATGATTTCGGACGTTTGATATCTCTCACCCTTATACCGATCTTAGATATTCATTCTCCCGGAGCATGTTTTCTCTCACCCTTATACCGGTGTTCAGATCACATGATATCTCTTTTGAGCTTATTACCCAGTAACCGGTAATACCTCATTTATTATTTCCCCACTTGAGTCCGGATTTTTATCCGAAGTATCCGTTATGGATAATTTCTGCTGTATTGGCATATTCCCCAATACGTGCATCTTTGAGCCGGCTCGAGTCTTTCCATTGATGTATTTCACTGGATTTCCTTTGTGCCTCTCAGCAAGTTCAAGTCGTGACCTGCTCACGCATTTTTATCCCTTTAATCCCCGGTAGAGTCTCTGTCCCACTGAGTGTATTACACATATGGATTGACAGTTTCTCCTGATCTTTTCCTTTGTGGACACATCCCCCCACAGAGTATTACCGTTTGCATACATACATTCACATCATGAGGTCTCTTAGGGACCAAAATTCGTCTCTTTGTTATTATTTAAGCCCATTCTACCTCGTCGAGGCAAAGATTTTAACCTTCACGTCTCCGGCTAGAATGAACTTAAATAGGGGCATCTGTAAGACCCCAATTTTGACCCTAAGATCCCTCATGGCATCATAACATTGCATTTGCAAAGCCTCAAGGATCATAAGCATCTTGGCTCCTTACCTTTGGGTGGGATCTCTTCTTGTGAGTGGTTTGAGGTCACCAAGCATGCTTGAATTGTATATTATTGCTTTTCTTATTTTGTTTACTAACCAAAAGCACAAAAATATGTCACTAACATCTTTTGTTTATAGCTTGAGCAATCACAAGGTCAAAAGTTTCAAGGAGATCATTGGTGCAAAGATATGGCCAAGAGAAGAGGAAAGCAAGCATGGTAATGGTTCCCAAAGCTCTCATCCATCAAATATGCCTCCCTAGCATCTCAATTCATCATTTTGATTAAAGCAAGTCAAAGGGTTTGAGGTTTGTTCCCCAAGGGAACCCTAGTTCATCAGATCATCCATAATGCCTTGCTCTTGAAGCTACCTCAGCCCATGGTCAAATACAATCAAGGAGAGTTATTTAATTCATCATTTCATACATATATGAACTTATTTGAGTGTCCTCAATCATCAATTCATCAAGATATGAGTCATGGACTTGAGAAGTTGATCAGTCAATCCATCTGACTATTTTGAAATGCACTGAGACCTAACTTTTTATGTGTTGGTCAAATGGAGATGACCCCAAAAATAAAAATTGTTCTTAAGGACAATATGAACAACTTTCATGTTCATCAAAAATTTATTTGAAGCTTGGAAGGTCATCTCCCATTCCAATACATTATAGGTTATTTTGACTGAAACCCTAATTTTAGGTCAACTTCCCAAGAACATAACTCATTCATTTTTTATGATTTTGAGGTGGGATCAAATGCATTGGAAATATTAAGATGTCTAAGTCAAATGTTTTGTTAAACAAAATTTCAAAATCTCAAAGGAAATACATGTGATAATGCAAAACATTATAGGTCACTTTGGACCAAATGCATTGAAAGTCAAAAAAGTCCAACTTCAAGTGCCCATAACTCTTTCATCAAAAATCCAAATGATGCAAAATTTAAGTCCACTTTGATTGTCTTGAAGAGATATAAAACTTTGGTGTTGGAGGTTTTTTGATTTGAGGCTTGAATCATCAAAATAGAGGGGCTTGAACATTGGCCAAATTTGGAAACTTTGCCTTTGCATGTTTTGCACCTTACACTTTAAACTCAATATTCATTAATTTCCACACTTCAAATGGATTTTTGTCAAACATAACATTTGTTCCTTACATCAAGACATTTCCAACCATTACTCACATGCTCATGTTTGGATTTGGAAAATGGCATTTTCGAAGAGGAGAAGTTTTAGGCATAATTGTGCATAACATGTTGGAACTCATTATGCAAGCTTGTGCATTGCCAATTACACGACCATTTCAGCTCAATTATGCTTCAGATTGCATTTGGCATTGAATTTGGGCCTTTTGAATGATCATGCAAGCCCATGCAAGGAGTATCCATTTGCCATGCATACGGATTGATCACACTTGCCTTGCCTCTCCATCTATAAATAGAAGCCTCACTCCATTCAAATGTCATCCATGAATCAACCTGAAGTGCTGCAGAAATCAAAACCGAGCCACACCTAAAGGAACTAAGTTCAATTTTCTGCTATTTCTCAGATCTGAATTTCAACTAAATCAGGTTGAATTTCTAGATCTAAAGTTCCTAGACCTCTCCCTCATACTCCATTGATCTTCTGTTTGGCCAAGGGAAGCAAGGAAGCAAGCTCAAATCTCCAGAATTCAAAGGTGATCATCAACTGGTTTTCTCTTCGAAACTCATTACTCTTTGATCTATTTGCCTGGCCAATGTGGTTTCTGAAGTCCTCACTTGAGAGGCAAGCTAGTGGTAGCTTCAATTTCGTGTTTTATCGAACTACATTTTTTATACCTGAATCTTCCATCTCAGATTTCTTACTCTATAGGAATTTTGAGTGTGATTCAAGGTTACAGGGGTGATGTACATCACCCCAGCTTCATTTTGATATATGGATCGTGGATTTTGGTTGAGGTTTTTGAACCTGCAATTCTGGTCGGAGTTCATGTACTCACCGGAGAAGACGGTGGCGCTGGCTACCGTCCCATTGCCAGATCGATCCTGGACCGTTGGATGCTTTCTCCAGTTTATATCACAACCGTTTGATCTTTTGACTTTTAATAATGCCATGTGTTTCGCTGATGACTTTGGTATACCATGGAAGCGCGCATGTGGAGCGTCTGATCAGCCACGTCAACTAATGAGGCTTGATCAGACGCTCCTTGTTTTTTTGAATTTTCTAATTTCTGTTTTAATTTCTTTTATTTCCATTATTTTCAAAAATTCATATCTTCTTCATTTTAATTCCAAAAAATATGGGACCAATTGCATTCTTCTCTAAATAATTTCTAGTTTCTAATTTTGATTTTGATTTTTTTTTATTTTGTCATTTGATATTTTTTGTGAATTTTCTCTTTTCTGGTTATTTTTAATTCATTGAAAATAGTTTTCAATATTCAAAAAATACAAAAATATTTTCCTAACCTATTTGAATGATGATGGATCTATGAAAAATATTCTCATCAATTTTTTAATTGATTTGAGATTTATTTAAGATTTTAGTTCAATTAGGTTATTTTTATTCATTTTTAATTGATTAAAAATAGTTTCTGACTTTTAAAAATGCTGAAATTTTTTGTCAAACTTTGTTTGACCTTGTTGAACATGGGATAAATCACTTGGACTTTTCAAAGTTGATTTGAAGTGATTTTGAAGTTTGACCCTTCTTTAATTTTTTAATTCAAGCTTATTTCAAATATTAAAAATGCCAAAAATATTTTGTTTATTTCTTGACTTCCAATCTTCACCCCACTTCTGTTTTTGACAGTTTGACCATGATCCTCAATGTCATTGGTCAACACTTGTTGATTGGTACATTCCATTTCACTTAATGCATCTTATGTTCTTCATTTCCATTATCCGTCTCCTTCTTCTTCTTCTTTTCTTTTGGATCAATGAGTTAAAGGTTGATAAGTTAGCATTGATTAGGGAGGTTTAATCTTCCTTGATTCAAATCTAATTCATCTTGATTAATTGATCAAGTGAATGGCTTTGCATTAAGGATAGATTGCTTCCTAAATCATGCAAAGGACTTAAACCAATACAAGATCATTTCTCTTCTTCTTTTTTATCATGGCAAGTTATTGGAACTTGGTTCACTAATCAAGACTTCTAACTTGTGTTGTTGCCTACATTATTATTGACCGGCCTCAGATAGTTGTGACTTCTACATAAGTCCAATTACGATTGCTTAACATAGCGCTAAATTTGCCTTATGGCACACTAACTACTAACACTAATCATTAACCATTAACATTTACTTTTGGCACTTTACTTTTATGTAATTTACTATTCTTGTACATATTATTCATTTGCTTTTTCCTTTGCTCACTTGAGCGCATGTTTATGCTAATGCCATTTGCCTTTTGCTCACTTGAGCATATAATTGTGTATATATCTTTTGTGCTTGTGTTTGTCTGTTTGTTGTGAACCAAATGCAAAGAATTGGACAAAATGGACTTAGATCTTAGGACTTTACCCAAGATAATGGAGTTTGAAGAGCAACTAGGCCTCATGCCTTTAGAATGCTTAAATGTCAAAGAGCAACTAGGCCTCATGCCTTTAGAATGCTTAAAGCTTGAAGATGAACACTGAAAGGACCATATTCTAAACTCCCTCTTGTCCATTCTTTGATTGTTAATAGAACCTTTTGATGTGTGTGTTTCTTTGTGCTGGGGATTTCCAACATTGAGCCAAATTGAGGAACCATTACCATGAGCTCCTAAAAGAGAGAGATTCAAGATACATTAAAGAGCCTTCCAAGAGTTCATTTGATTGATGATTGCTTGAGTGTATGCTTTATGATTGCTTACTCCAAAGGATGGGAGCTACTTGGATCATCCATATGATCTCAAGAGAGGAACTCCATTTGTGGTCTTGCTTCTTATCTCTCACCTCTTTGTATGCTTAGGACTTTAGCCTTTCTTCTTCTTCTCTCCACTCTAACCCAAGCCAAAACCTTTGTGCAAACATTTAACACTTGCTTTTCAACATTAGAAATCTAAGCCTTATGCTTTTGATTTTCAAATTTTCTTTTCTTAATACTCATTTTGAATTGAATCTCTAAGTCAACTTTGACTATATTTTGTACATACTTTTCATTGGTAAATATAACCCATTCAAATGTCTTTTGTGGTTTCAATGGCCACCCTCTTAATCAAAACTTTTTCATAACCTTTAGCTATTAGGTTTGAGTTATCCTTGTGGTAGATGTAATACTCACCTATATCCTTAGTGATGGACAATGAGTCTTCCATGCTTATCATAGGGTTAACCCCTCACTAGCATGTTGAAGCTATCCTCACATGGTGGATTTGTGGTTTGGTTGAGTTTTCTCCCTTGGATAACAAAAGACCTTAAGGCTTTTGGACCAATCAATTTACCAACCCATTTTTGAGATTTTTTCCCCGAACTACGAGGTTTTGATCCTATCTTTTTTTAAGATGGTACGTAGGCAATGGGTTTATCCATCCAAACACAAAAATGTAAATAAACTTGTACATTCTCTTCTCATCTCTTCAATCATGTTTGCACAAATAAATTTTTCACAAAACAACAACCTTACAACAAGTATGAAAAGGGATCCCTATGAGTACCTAGGATGTTTTGGATGCCTAACACCTTCCCATTGCATAACCAACCCCCTTACCCAGATCTCTGATTCTCTTTTACTAGTTTTTAATTCGATAAAACTTTTAGGTTTTTGTTCGCTTTCTAACCATTCCTTTGGATAAATAGAAGTGCGGTGGCGACTCGACTTGTATGATTTACCTTGGATTTAGTCAATATCTCTAATGGTAACGAATACCCCGCTACACATATGCCTCTAACGTAGGCATAAGCTGATAGTCAGGAAAAGTGAAGCACTGGTAGAGAGGATCATAGAACTAAACCAAAGCACTCATAAGTCCTTCAACCACATCAGCAGATAATACAAACAAAATCTTCCCATGACATTGCTTGAAGTCCAAGGGATCTATTACAAAGGATGACAAATTCCTTAGCTCTTTCAAATCAGGACATCTAAAACTGTACTTTTTAGTGTTCCTTCGTCCATAATCCATGGTCTGAAAATATTTGCAAATAAGACCTTAGTTCCTTGAAATTTATTTTTCTGTGATGAATGTTATGATGCACATGTATGCATAGATGCAACAATCACAAACAAAGGTCAATGGATGGATCAAGTCATTATCAAGATCAATAATCCATTTTGGTGGATTATGGCTTTCACCTTATCAACACCCAAGTTCCATTGATATTGACAAGACTTGATCGGATCAACCAAGAATCAAAGGGTTTATTGTGAGTCACGACCATGTAGTCGGGTTAAGAACCATCCCAAAGGAGTGTATTAAGGATAAAAACCTGTAGATCATGTTCTAAGAAGTTGCCAGAGTCTTAATCCGATCTATTAGATATTATAGGTTAGGATGATTGACTCATCAACCCATAATATTCTCAAGAGAAACTCGTCTAAGTGTAGTATCACGTAACAATTGTGATCAAGTCTACACCTGAATAGTCTCCGCACCACGTCCTAAATAGGACAAGTTGGGTTAAATGTTTTATGGTCCTCAGCTTCTCGGACCCCAAATCTGAGAAAGTAATGCCTATCCACAAATAACTTGTGTGACATTAGTAATTCTAAAGAGGTCTCCACTGAGTAGATGAGTCTCAAGCCAACTTGTTAAGGAATACTCCACACAAGTTGAACATGACTATACCATCCTCATATCTTAATTTCACTCAAGTTCGGGTTATAACTTATCTCACCACACAGAGATCACGAAGCACAACTGGACAAATCATATCACACAAACAGTATATATAAACATCAAATATACAAATATATACACACATAAAAAAGTAGGCTAAACCCACTAAGGACTACTCCCCAGCAGAGTCGCCACTTAATTTCTATAGCGGTAAATTCATGACCATCAAGCTATGGATAAACTTAACGTCAATAAAACCAGAGTCGCCACCGCGCTTTTATTGTTTCTAAAGGAAAAGGGAAAAGTAAGAACAAAACCCAAAGATAAGAAGTTTTCAAATCAAAACTAATAAAATGCCATATATTACAGGTAAGGGGGTTGGTTACACATAGGGAAGGTGTTAGCACCCAAAGTGTCCTAGATACTCCTAGGGAGCCCTTTTTTATGTGTGCATGTTTTTTTTGGTATAAATGATGTTTGAGAAAAAATAGTGTCGGGGTGAGAAAAGAATTCATTGATTATATTTTTGTGTTTGACAAGACCATCGGTCTCGTGCCTACGTACCAACATAAAAATGAGGGATCAAAACCTCGTAGTTTATGGTAAAATTTCAAATAAGTTGGTGAATTGCTTTTAACAAAAGTTTAATAAGAAAAGGCACAAAGGGCCAAAAATTTGAATGGAGTTGTTAGTTCTTTTTGTCTTTTGAAATTTAAGTCAATATGGCTAAGTTTATTTACAAGTTTGATTTAAGAAAGAGTTTGAAAATTCAATGGCATAAGGCCAAAGTTTCTAGTCATTAAAACATGTCTAAGTTTGAAATCACAAGCAAAGAAAGTTTTTTAAAAGAGGGAGAGATTTTGAAATTTAAGAAGTGGTAGGAGATGAAGAGGCTATCCTAAGCACAAGTTTAAAAGTTAAGAGTTGAAAAGATCTGAACAATGGGATGCAATCCAACAGACAAAAATGTCATCTAGAAACCCATTTTCCTCTGGACTTTAATCAAGAAATGGTCAATAAGAAATGAGCAATATCCAGATATCATAAAGATCAAGGCATCAAATAAAGTTGGCCACATCCAAGCAAGTGTTCCAATAGCTAGCAGTCTTCATTGTCTTCCAATGTACCAGATGAAATATTCCTTGATCAACTTAGAACGAAACATCATACACAAGATCAAAATAACAATTAAGCACAAAGACATAGTAGAAGATGAATCCATGAAATCCTCAAATCTTGCATCAAATGAAGGTAATGGTCAAAGATAGATCAGTCTCAAAATGTTGGCATTAGCCAAGTCCTTTAGCATAGGTAATGTTTCCTAATTCTAAGTCCAAAAGCTCAAATCAAGCTCAACAGTCCACCAAATGTTTTTCAGGTTTTTGTTGTTATTAGGTGTTTTAGGGTCCTAAGACCACAAACAAAATCAAAATACACAAACAAATATATATAGTCACAAGATATGGCTCAAATGAGAAAAGTGAAATAAGGACTTAAACATAAACAAGTTATATGAAATGTAAATGTCAATGAATGATAAATGACTGGAATATAAATTGCATAAAGTAAATTACTTGAAAGTAAAAGCATAATGAATAAGAGTTAGTAAAATGTTAGCCAAAAGTTAGTCAAGTGTTAGAGGTGATTTTTAATTGATTAACTCATTCTTTGGAGAACACTCAACCATTCATTCACAAGTATGAATCCTTAAACCAAGACATCTTCCATGAGAAGGGCTCCAACTTGGATAATTCAACAAGTACGCCACTAGCTCTCATGAAAGGAAAAAAGGTCAAGTCTCCATACAATGTCATGAGGAATGGGAAACTTACAATCTCACTTACTAGAATGATATGCCTTGAGGGTCAAATTTAGCTCTATGTTAAGAAATCATAATTGGACTTATGTAGGAGTTACAACTATCTGAGGTCGGGCAATAAAAATATAGGTGTTAACCCATGTTAAAGATTTGGTACAAGGAACCAAACTCCTAAAACATACCACACACTAAAAAAAATGGGAGGGACCTATCTCAGTCATACTTGTATTGATTCATCTGACACAAGGTCATTGATGAATCAATTAGCCTTTAGACATTAGAGATTTCATTGGTCAAATGGGGGAATGGGAAAGAATAGGGATGAAGATGAAGAGGAATGGGAAGATAGAAACACAAATTAATCATGAGACGAACTTCATCAAATAAAAACCATCTATTCATTTTGGGAGATGAAATGTATATGTCATCAATCCCCTAAATCCAATGGTTTTGGTCCAGCAAAAGTCAAATCAACCATGACCAAGGCCCCAAAACAGAAAGTCAAACATCACAAGACCATAAAAATGGATCAACAATATCTTTAAACATTTAATCAATTAAAAATGAATTAAAATACATTTTTATTTTGTCAAAACCTAAAATCCCTTCAAAACACCAAACAAATGGCCAAGGGATTTATCCTAGGTCAAACAAGGTCAAAGGGCCTTAGACAAAAAAATTCACTATTTTTAAAAAGTCAGAAGTATTTTTAAACAATTGAAAATATACACAAAAACATTTAATTTATGGAAAATACCAAAATTAATCCAAAAAACAATTTTAATTCAGAATATGGAAGAGAAAAATATTTGAATATTTTTGGTGAAAGTCTCATATTTTTGGATTAAAAATGAAATTTCTATGAATAAAATAAAATAAGTGGATTAAATGGAAATTCAGAAAATACAAAAAAAAATAAGGGTCATCAGTCAAAGCGCTATCCACCATGGACCAAAGTCAAAGCACTGGAAACATTGTAGTCAGAATGGATGCTCATGATTAAAACACGGGAACCAGATCAGAGGGCTTGGACCTTGCCAGCGCACCACCGGAGCCCTAGCTCCGGTCATCTCTCCGGTGGACCTCACCGGACTGGTCCACCCTCAACCAAATGAAAAATGAAATGTGAGTACATTTTTTTGAAGGAAAAATGCTCAGGAGCACGAATCTGACCTTCATTTCTTTTAATTTCAAGTATATAGAAAGATACATGGATTTGAAATTTGAGGTTCATGATCTGAGTTGTTTCGATTTGACCTCAAAGCAACTCAATCTTGTTGCCTACATTGGTAGGACTTCAACCAACCAAAAATCAAAGAGAATGGTGAAGCATTGAGAGAGAATCAAAGACTCAAAGTTTCTGAAAAATCGCCTTCGGGTAGCTTCAAATGGGCTTGATCTCGATTTGAATTTGCTTGATTCTTCCTCCTCTTGCTTGTAGTGATCAATTGAGATTAGAAAGGCTATGAATCCTTGGAGTTTGAACTTCAAAACAGAAGGTGAAATTCAAACTCAATTTCAAAGAAATCTTTAAGGAATTCTATGGTGTGAGGTTCTGAGATCTCTTGGAAAAGCTTGGGCAAGGTGTGTCTGTCATTCTCGAGGCAATGCACTTGTTTATATAGCCAATTGAATTTAGTTTTTCACCCTTTGAATATTTATCAAAATTAGAAACCATAATGCATGGATGCATGGGCAATGATTTGGGCATAAAGAATGATGCAATCCAACTTCAGTTCATGCATAATGAGTACTAAGGTTATCACATGGAAGCATGCAAAGAGAAATGATTATTTGAATCCAAATCTTGCCAAAACAAGCCCAACAAAGGATTCATGTGCAAGTCCGTCAAATATTGTCCAAATGAAGTGATCTTTAACTTTTCGGTAAGGTGACATCAAGGGGAACAACTTTCATGTTGAACATTTTTCCATTTGAAGCTTGGATCATGATGAATTTTGAAGTATAAGTTTGAGAAATCAAACATATTTGAAAATTTTCTAAGTACCGAGTCAAATATCCACTTCTTCCACCTTGAATAACTTTTGCTATGAGCTTAAAATGGAAAAAGTTACTTCGTCAAAGTTGCATATATTTCAATACTATTAAATTTGGTCACAAATTTGACTTCTTTTGGATTTTTCATGAGGGAGTTATGCATTTTAGAAGTTGAGGAAAATTGCTTGTTCAATGGTAATGACCCAAAATGACCTATAACGTTTTCTCTTGGCACATTCCCTTGCAAGTAAAATTTGAAGTTTCTAAAAGAATCAAAGTTGTAGATGAAATCTCGAAATTGATCATGAAACTTGTATGACCTTCATCGCCTAAAAATTGAGCAAGTATGGTCCTTGGAATTTGACCTCCTAACTAGGGCACAAACAAAATGACCTATAATCGTTCACTATAAAAATGACTTTACAAGCAAAACTAGCTCTTGACCTAAACATGAAAGTTGTTTGTAATGTCATAAAGAGAAACGTTTATCTTGGAATCATTTTTATATGACAAATATTATAGGAGATAGGGTCTAGGGAACCCCAGTTTTGACCAGTTGACTTTCTCTGGTCAACCTCCTTGGACCAACTTGCGAACTTGAAGTTTTATTGATATTTGGGACTCATGGATGATCATATATGCATAATATGATGTAATATGAAGTATCCCTTGATATATTTGATCAAATATTGAAGAAACTTGCTGAGGAAGTCACACAAGATACCCAGATGAATTAGGGCTTCCAAGGCAAACAAGCTTCAAACTCTTGATGATTTCTTGATAAAAATGATAAGTGAAGATTATGGGGACCTATATATGATGTATAGAACCAATATGAATCATCTCTTGATTAATATCTTGCAATGAGGGTCTCAAACCCTAGATATGACCTTGATGAGGCACAAATGGATACACACACTACCTACAAAAGAAACAAAGCTACACTAGACATATTTTTTGGTATTTTGGTTAATAAACAAAGAAAAACAAAGTATGATACAATCAAATATGATTGGTGATCTCTCCCAATACAAACCAATGAATGAGGGGTAAAGAGGATGCCAAGGTGTGACCCCAAAGCCAATGCAAATGATGAGATAGCATGAGGGATCTTAGGGTCAAAATTGGGGTCTTACACCAGTTTTCAGGTTAGAGTATATTAGTCTTTTAATTTTGTTTGCAGTAAATCATAACATCATTCTTTATCAAATGGATGTTAAGAGTGCATTCTTAAATGGATACATTTATGAAGAAATGTATGTGCACCAACCCCCTGATTTTGAAAGTTCTCAAAACCCAAATTTTGTTTTCAAACTAAGAAAGTCGCTATATGGTTTAAGACAAGCTCTCAAAGATTTGTATGAAAGACTAAGTAACTTCCTTTAGGAGAATGATTTTACTAGAGGGAAAGTGGACACAACACTCTTTTGCAAAACCTTTAAGAATGATATTCTGGTTGTGCAAATTTATGTTGATGATATTATTTTTAGTTCTACTAATGCTTTATTATGCGAAGAGCTTGTTAAGTTAATGTAGGCGGAATTTGATATGAGTCTGATGGGAGAAGTTAGGTTCTTTCTGGGGATTCAGATTGATCAATGTTCATAAGGAACATACATCCACCAGAGCAAGTATACAAGGGAACTTCTGAAGAAGTTTAACTTGTCATAATTCAAGCCAACAAAAACTCTAATGCGTCCTACATGCATTCTAGAAAAGGAAGAGGTAAGCAATAAGGTAAATCAGAAGCTATTCATAGGTATGATAGGTCTCTCCTTTATCTAACCGCTTCTAGACCTGATATTTTATTCAGTGTTTGTTTGTGTACTCGCTTCCAATCATACCCTAGGGAGACTCACTTAACTGTCGTTAAGAGAATCTTTAGGTATCTGAAAGGTACTACTAACCTTGGCTTGTTTTATAGAAAATCAAGTGACTACAAGTTAGTAGGTTATTGTGACGCTAACTATGCTAGAGAAAGAATAGAAAGGAAAAGTACTTCTAGAAGTTGTCAATTTATAGGAGTCAATTTGATCTTATGGTCTAGAAAAAGGAAGTCAACAATTGTGCTTTCAACACCAAAGTTGAGTATATCGTAGCTTCTAGATGTAACACTCAGATACTCTGGATGAAGAGTCAGCTGGAAGATTATCAGATATTTGAGAGTAACATTCCTATTCTCTGTGATAATACTTCTGCTATTTGTTTATCCAAGAATCCTATATTGCATTCTAGGGCTAAACATAATGAGATTAAACATAATTTCTTATGTGACTATGTTCAGAAGAGTATTTTTCACTTAATATTTATTGATACAGACCATGAATGAGCTAATATCTTTACAAAACCCCTTACTGAAGATATATTCGTTTTCATTCTAAATAACATATTTATGGACTCTTGTCTAGAATGAAAAGACGTTATCATAATCCTAAGCTTCCAGAACTCTTGATTGGGTTCTGAGAATTTATTATTGGTTGATTATGAGAAATGAGCTTTCTGAAGTGATGAAGTTTCATGAATCAGAAAGGTTCTAATCAGAAGCAATCTTATGGATTTGCCTTCCTGATTTTGAATAGTTATTGCATTAAATGATTGTCATTTCGTTTGATATCATGTGGTTCTTAGTGGAGACAATTGTCCCAATTTCTGAGCATGCGTGATGTGGGCGTGACACTTTGGGTTTCTTTTTCTTGGGATTAGGTTAAAACTATTATGTTTCCCTAAGATGGAATATCCCTTATTGTCACCATTACTAAAATTTTCTATATAAACCAACTTCACTCACATTTATACTACGCTCACTTTAATCCCACACTTTTAATCTTTCAAACCTTCAAACAATCTGCAACTGTTCATCATCTTCAACTTTCTTCAGTGGCTGCTAATCAACCACAACAATCTCCTCTTCAATCCGTTGCTGATAAAAATCACCCAGTTATGGAAGGGATTTCTAAAATAACTCTCAACACTCTTATTGATGAACTTATGGTTCTCTGTGAAACCATAGTCGACTTCAAAAACATAAAGGATAACAATTTTGATTTTTTTAATACTTTGGAATTTCAAGGGTGGAAAGCATTCTTCGAAAGATTGATTGGTCCAGTATATCCATTGCTTGTGAAGCAATTATGGATTCATGTAATTGCTACAAAGGACGCAATCACTTCCTTTGTCATGAATAGGAAGATTTTGGTTACGGAGAAATCTATTGCAAATTTAATTTCTCACAATGGTTGTGGGAAAAGGGTGTACAATGTCAAGACTGATGCAAGGAGAGAGGCTATGGTAGCATCAGTAATCTTCAAGTAAGGAATGAAGCTTGGTGAAGGAAAAGGTCCAAGTGCAAAATACTTAACAGATAAGTTGAGGGTATGGTTCAAGATAATCCTAGGTTTCATTCATCACAGGCCCATCACAAACTCTTATGACTATATCAACACTACTTAGAAGTATATGTTGTTTTTTCTAGAAAGAGGGTTCAAGTTAGCACTTCCAACAATCTTGTTCAATTTTCTCATGGATTCGATTAGAGAAACTAGAAATGTATGTTCGTAAAAAAGGGGAAGGTTCATTTCCAATGGAATATTAATTTATGACCTTCTAGTGGAGAATGGTCTTCTGGAAGACCTTCTGGTAAGTGGTTTAACTTCTGAGTTAGTAAAGGATGTTGGAAGATATCTGTGGAACAAGGATTCCTGTTGACAATTTCCCAATCTTCACCAAGATTGATCCTCCAGAAGTTCTGGAATGTTACCTTGAAAGTTGTAATAAAGAAGGAATTAATCAATTGGTTGATCCATTCAACCTGCCAGAAACTTACCCAAATGCGTATGGGAAGAGTAAGAAATATGCTCGTGGAGAAGGATCTACTGGACCGTAGAAGAAGAATAAGAAGGTAGCAGTGTTTCTTCATGAAGATGAGGTGCCCCTCAGTGAGTGTCAGAAAGTTATGATTCTGAAGGATACTTCTGGTATTTCTCAGCAATCATCCAAGGCCTCCGACGCAACCATTCCTGGTAAGTCTTCTATGACCATAACTCTTTTCATTTTTGATACTAATATTTCTGAAAGTGTCTTACCAACACCTTCTCCATCTCATAACACTCTCCTTATTCCATAACCACCTGTAAGACCCCAATTTTGACCCTAAGATCCCTCATGATATCTCATCATTTGCATTTGCTTTGGTATCACATCTTAGTATCCTCTTCACCCCTCGTTCATTCGGTTTGCATTGGGAGAGATCACCAAGCACATTTTATTGTATCATACTTTGTTCTTTATTTGTTTACTAACTAAAATACCAAAAATATGTCGATTTGTAGCTTTGTTTCTTTTGTAGGTAGTGTGTGTGTCCACCAGTGCCTCATCAAGCTCATAGCAAGGGTTTGAGACCCTCAATTCAAGGGATTAATCAAGGAAAGGTTCAAAATGGTTATAAGCATAATATATGGATCCCAATGTTCTTTATTTGTTAATTTGATCAAGAATTCATCAAGAAATTGAAGCTTTTTTGCATTGGAAGCCCTAATTCATTTGAGTGTCTTGTATGACTTCCTCAACAAGTTTCTTCACCAATTTATCAAAGATATTATGGGATACTTCATTAAACATCATATTATGCATATGTGATTCTCCATGATCCCCAAAGATCAAAGGCACTTCAAGTTTGCAAGTTGGTTCAAAGAAGTTGACTAGAGAAAGTCAACTGGTCAAATCTAGGGTTCCCTAGACCCTATCTCCTACAATTTTTGTCATATGAAAAATTATTACAAGAGTAAGGTTACTATTTATGACATTACAAACAACTTTAATGTTGACATAAAGAGCTAATTTTGCTTGGAAAGTCATTTTCTATGGTGAAAGATTATAGGTCATTTTGTCTGTGCCCTAAATGGAAGGTCAACTCCCAAGAACCGTAACTTGATCAATTTTTTTATATGAAGGCCATATAAGTTTCATGATAAATTTAAATATGTATTATCCAACTTTTCTTCTTTGAGAAATGTAAAATTCTAGTTGCAAGGGTATGTTCCAAGAGGAAACATTATAGGTCATTTTGGGCCATTACCATTGAACAAGCAATTTTCCTTAACTTCTAAAATCCATAACTCCACCATGAAAGATTCAAATGGTGTCAAATTTGTGACAAAATTTAATAGTAATTAAATAGATATAACTTTGATGAAGGAACCACTTTCATTTGAAGCTCATAGCAAAAGTTATTCAAGGTGGAAGAAGTGGTCATTTGACTTTATACTTAGAAAATTTTCAACCAAGTTTGATTTCTCCAACTTCCACCTTAAAATTCATCATGATCCAAGTTCCAAATCGAAAAGTCATCAACATCAAAGTTGTTCCCCTTCATGTCACCTTTCCAAAGCATCCAAGATCATGGCATTTGGATCATTTTTGAGTGACTTGCGCATGGTTACTTTGCATGGATTGTTTTGGCAACTTTTGAACTTAATTTTGAAATATCATTGCATGGCTTCATGTTATGATCTCAACATGTTTTGTGCACGAACTTGGACTCAATACAATCATCATTTGGGCCTATCACACGCCCATGCACTCATGCAACTTGAGTTTCTATTTTTGGTTCCAAATTGGAAGTGTGTAGAAATGAATGCAACAACCTATAAATAAATGCCCTCTTGCTCAGAATAAAGGAGACCTTGCCCAAGCTTTAAACTGCAAACATCCTCACCCTCCATTGATAGAATTTCTTAAATATTTCTCTTAAAATTGAGTTTTGATTTCCTTTCGGTTTTGGAATTGAAACTCCAAGAATTCAAAGCCCTTTTGCATCCATTTCATCTCCTGCAATCTAGTGGAAGTAAGACCAAGAAAATTGAGATTGAGATCAAGCTTCTTCACTGCAAAATGAAGGTGAATTTTTAGATTTTTCTCCTCTTCGATTCTCCCTCATTTCCCAACTATTTTACTTGTTTATTGATTTTCTAAACACCTAACAATGTAGGCAACAAGATTGAGTTGCTTTGAGGCTAAATCGAAGCAACTCAGATCATGTACCTCAAATTTCAGGTCAGGCAGCTGGTATTGGGAGAAATTGAAGCAACTCTTTTTAAATTAGTGTGCTCATTTTTTATTTTAGTAAAGGTTGGTGGTGGACCAGTCTGGTGAGGTCCACCGAAGAAGATGATCGGAGCCCTAGCTCCGGTGATGTGTTGGCGTGTTTCCATCCATCTGATCTTGCTCCAGCATTTTAATCACGGCCTTTGATTTGTTTGACTCACTTTGCCATGCAGTTGACTAATGTGTTTCATGCACCCTAGTGCATGGCCATCAGATATGCCACCTCAATTAATGAGGGAGTTCTGATGGCCCTTGATTTTTCTAATTTCTTTTTATTTTCTAATTTTTCTTTTATTCCTTTTATTTTGTTTAATTTATATTAAATTCATTTTTAATCCAAAAAATATGAGACGCTCACCAAAAATCCTTAAATATTTTTCTCTTCCATATTTTGAATTAAAATAATTTTTAGGATTAATTTTGATATTTTTTGTGAATTAAATTGTTTTTGACTTGTTTTTAAATATTTTAAAATACTTCTGACTTTCCAAAAATTGTGAAATATTTTGTCTAAGGTACTTTTACCTTGTTTGACCTAGGATAAATCCCTTGGACATTTATTTGGTACTTTAAAGGGATTTGAGGTTTTTTCCATTTAAAAATGCATTTTAATTCATTTTAAGTTTGATTTTTTAATTGAATAATTGTTTAAAAATCATGTTGAGCTATTTAAATGGTCTTGTGATGTTTGACTTTCTGTTTGGCCTTGGCATGGTTGATTTGACTTTTGTTTGACCAATACTATTGGATTTAGGGGATTGATGAAATGTAGATTTCATCTTCCAAAATGAATGGATAGTATTGATCAAATGAAATTCCTCCTATAATCAATTTGGGTTTCTATTTCCCCTTCCCTCTTCATCTTCATCCCTGTTCTTCCCCAATCCATCATTGACCAATGAATTCTCTTCAAGTTAAAATGCTAGTTGATTCATCAATGACCTTATGTCATATGAATCAACAGAAGTCTGAATGAGATAGGTCCCTCCTATTTTTTAGTGTGTGGTATGTTTTAGGAGTTTGGTTCTTTGTACCAAATCTCTAACATGCATTAACACCTATATTTTTATTTCTCGACCTCAGATAGTTGTGACTTCTACATAAGTCCAATTACAATTTCTTAACATAGAGCTAAATTTGTCCACAAAAGGCATATCATTCTTGTAAGTGAGATTGTAAGTCTCCCATTCTTCACGGTATTGTGTGAAAACTTGACCTTTTTTCCTTTCATGAGAGCTAGTGGCATACTTGTTGATTTATCCAAGTTGGGACCCTTCTCATGGATGATGTCTTGGTTCATGTATTCATACTTGTGAATGAATGGTTGAGTGTTCTCCAAAGAATGACTTTAAACAAATTGAACTCTTCACTAACATTTGACTAACTCTTTATTAATTTTGCTTTACTTTCAAGTCATTTACTTAATGCACTTTAAATTTCAGTACCTTTATCATTCATATTCCATTTACATTTCATGCAACTTATTTATGTTTTAGTCCTTTTCACTTTGCTCACTTGAGCCTTATATTGTGTTTGTATATATTGTTTGCTTGTGATTTTGTTTTGTTTGTGGTCTTAGGACCTTAAAATACCTAATAACAACAAAAACCCTAAAAAACATCTTGGTGGACTGTTGGATTTGATCTGAGCTTTTAGACTTAGAATAGGTAACTTCCCTGTGCTTTGAGGACTTGGCCAATGCCACTATCTAAAACTGAGTTATTCTTGACTGTGCCTTTCATCTGATGCAAGACCTTGAGTGCCCTTGATTCATCTGTCATTGTGTTTTTATGCTTAATTGTTATACTATTATTATTATTGATGTATGATGATTGTTCTGAGTTGATCAAGGAATATTTTCATATGATACATTGGAAGACATTAAAGACTGCTAGTTATTGAAGTGCTCTCTTCGATATTATGGCTATATTTATTTGATGCCTTGATCTTCATATGGTTTTCTTGGATATTGCTTATGCTTGGGGCTTGTTAAAGTCCAAAGGAAAATGGGTTTCTATATGACATTCTTGTCTGTTGGATTGCATCCCATTGGTCAGATCTTTTCAACCCTTAACTTTTAATTTTTGTCTAGGATAGTCCCTTCATCTCCTCCCACTTCTTTAATTTCAAAATCTCTCCCTCTTTTCAAAACCTTTTTGGTTTGTGATTTTCAACTTAGACATGTTTTAATGATTAGAAACTTTGGCCTTATGCCATTTAATTTTTCAAACTTTTTCTTAAGTCAAACTTGTAAATGAACTTAACCATATTGATTCTAATTTCAAAAAGACAAAAAAAGAACTAACGGCCTCATTTAAGTATTTGGGTCTTTTGTGCCTTTCTTTTAAACTTTTGTTTAAAATCAAATCACCAACTTCTTTGAAATTTTTACCATGAAATACGGGGTTTTGATCCCTCATTTTTATGTTGGTATGTAGGAATAAGACTGAAGGTCTTGTCAAACACAAAAATATAATGATTGGATTCTTTTCTCACCCCCTCATTATTTTTTTCAACAAAACATCATTTTGACCAAAACACTTGCACACAAAAAAGGGCTTCCTAGGAGTACCTAGGACACTTTGGGTGATAACACCTTCCCTTTGTGTAACCAACCCCCTTACCTGTAATCTCTGACATTTTATTAGTTTTGATTTGAAAACTTCTTATCTTTGGGTTTTGTTCGTACTTTTGCCCTTTTCCTTTGGAAACAATAAAAGCGCGGTGGCAACTCTAGTTTTACTGATGTCAAGTTTATCCATAGCTTGATGGTCGCGAATTTGCCACTACATAAATTAAGTGGCGACTCTGCTAGGGAAAAGTCCTCAGTGGGTTTAGCCAACTTTTTTGTGTGTATATATTTGTATATTTGATGTTTGTTTATATATATTGTTGTGTGATACCCTGTCTGTTGTGCTTGGTGATCTCTATGTGGTGAGATAAGCTCTAACCCAAACTTGAGTGCAATCTAAGATAAGAGGGTGGGAAAGTTATGTTGACTTTGAAGTAGTAGTCCTGAAAGAGTTGACATGAGATCCCCCACTCAGTGGAGACCTCTTTGGAGTTACTGATGTCATACGAGTTAGTCGTGGATATGCATTACCTTCTCTAAATTAGAGGTCCGAGAAGCTGAGGACCGTAGAACATTTAACCCAACTTGGCCTAATTAGGACGTATTCTAGAGAATGTTCAAGTGTAGACTTTATAACAGTTGTTATGCGATACTACACTCAGACGTGTTTCTCTTGAGAATACTATGGGTTCATGAGTCAGTCATCCTAAACTATAGTATCTGATAGATGAGATCAAGACTCTAGGAAATTTTTAGAACATGATTTACAGGTTTTTATCCTTAGTACACTCCTTTGGGATGCTTCTTAATCCGACTCCATGCTCGTGACTCACAACAAACCCTTTGATTCTTGGTTGATCCGATCAGTCTCATCAATATCAATGGAACTTGGGTGTTTATGAGGTGAAAACCATAATCCACCAAAATGGATGATTGATCTTGATGATGACTTGATCCATCCCTTGACCTTTGCTTGTGTTTGCCATGTGTGTGGTCCCTTGTGTGTGACTGTTCCATTCATGCATACATGAACATCAAAACATTCATCACAAACAAATAAATTTCAAGGGAACTAAGGTCTTGTTTGCAAATATTTTCAGACCATGGATTGTGGATGAAGGAACACTAAGAAGTACAATTTCAAATGTCCTGATTTGAAAGGGTTAAGGAAGTTGTCATCCTTTGTATTACATCCCTTGGACTTCAAGCAACGTCATGGGAAGGTCTTGTCTATATTATCTACCTATGTGGTTGAAGGACTTCTAAGTGTTTTGGTTCAGTTCTATGACCCTCTTTATCGATGCTTCACTTTTCCCGACTATCAGCTTGTGCCCATGTTGGAGGAGTATGCCCATCTCTTGAGTATTCCCGTATCTAACAAGGTACCTTTCAGTGGATTGGAGGAGATCCCGAGATCTCATGTCATAGCCGAAGCTCTTCATCTGAAGAAATATGAGATTCATGCTCATTTGGTGGAAAAAGGAGGGATTCTTGGGTTGACTTATGAGTTTCTCATTAGTAGGGCTACCATTTTTGCTTAAGCCGGTATCATGGATGCTTTTGAAGTTATCTTTGTATTGGTCATCTATGGTTTGGCTTTGTTCCCTAACATTGAAAGTTTTGTTGATGTTAACGCCATCAGAATCTTCTTGATTGGGAATCATGTTCCGACTCTGTTGGGTCACATATTAAGGAATTCTAAAGGTGGTGGCACTATTGGGCGTTATGTTCCTCTTCTGTACAAGTAGTTTATTTTGCACTTGCCTCAGACGCCTGCTTTCTTGGAGAACTGACAATGTCTACGGTGGTCTCAGAGACTTATGTCTCTCATTAATGATGATATTGTTTGGTATGATTCTGCATTGGGTAGCTTGGATATTATTGACCGTTATGGTGAGTTCTCTAACGTGCCTCTTATTGGTACGTAAGGAGGAATCAACTACAACCCAGCATTGGCCCGTCGTCAGCTTGGGTTCCCCTTGAGAGATAAGCCTAATAAGGTTTTGTTAGAAGGTTGATTCTATCAGGAGGGTAAAGATCCTTAACTTTTGAAGAGTAGAATGGTGCGTGCTTGGCACAACGTGCATAGGAAAGGAAGATCCAAGCTTGGTCCATACAATTGTGAAGCTTTAGAAGCTTACACTATTTGGGTGAAGAAGAGAGCTTTGGAGCTTAAGATACTATACGCATGTGAGAGACCTATGTCTGTGGTTATGGTTGAGCCATCAACTCTTCCTAACCAAGATGTAGAGGAGTTGGAAGATGCACTTGCCAAGATGAAGCAAGAGAGAGACTTCTGGGAAGAGTGGTTCCATGCTTTGAATTGAAAGCATGAAGAGTTGCAACTTGAGTCGAAAGAAAAAAATGCACTTATTGAGATTCTTGAGGAGTGAGCAGTGAAGAGAAAAAGAGAGCCAGAGGGTTTATTTTCCTCTAGTATGCCTCAGCCTTCCGGTGCTTGGAAGAATATGTTTGACCAGATTGTCCTCGAGAAGCCTCAGATGAAGACGTCCTTTGAGTCAGAGATTTGATGCATCTGAAGGAAGTATGCACCCTTGGCTAGTTCAGTTGCTAGGGATCCTTAGGATGATAATTTCCTTTTTCCTTGTATTTATATTTTGGTTTCTGAAATTGTACTCAGTGTAATCCTTCCAATTTTATGAATAAAAGGAGATTTTATGGTCAATTGAATTGTCATTATTAATTGTTATTACTAATTTAAAGTTTTTGCAAATAAGAATTCATATGTTCCTTGAAATTAAAAACAATAAAAAAAACATTGCATTCCATGCATCATTTGCATAACAGGTTTCTTCTGCCATATGTCTTATCAGTTCTTCTTCTGTGTATAAGCCAAGCTGACTCATCACTATAACACCCAAGATAATCATTTGAGAAGAATGAAGCATCTTGAACAAGAGAACAAAGAGCTGAAGGATGAGATTGTCAGACTCACAACCTTGATGGAATCTGTGATTGCTGCTCAGAACCAATCGTCTCCTCTTCCTGCAACTCCTCATCCTTCGAGGACTGTTATTTCAGAGATTACTTCATCGTATGTGCCCGTGGTTACTAGCCAGTCTATTCATACCATGCCTGCTGGGTTCCCATGGGAAATGCCACCAAATTTTGTGCCTGAAGGGTACATGCTAACATTTTCTTCTGTGCCGACATCTAGCCCGGTCCTGTCAGTATCTCCTCCTATTGTGCATACTCTACCTCATGTTGAGGATACCATTTACCACTCTGATCCGTCTGAAGGTCCAAATGTTTATGAGAAGATGGACGAGAGGAAGGATCAGTTTCTTGAGCTGCGAAATGAATTGAATACCTTAAGGGGAAAGGATTTATTTGGTAAAAGTGTTGTCGAGTTGTGTTTAGTTCCCAATGTCGAGTTATGTTTAGTTCCCAAGCTCAAGGTCCATTGAGTCATATTGTCATGTATGCTAGAAATATGTATACTCAGACCGACAACGATCAGCTGCGTATTCACTATTTCCAAGATAGTCTGACAGGTGCTGCACTCAGATGGTACATGGGCTTGGATAGTCCTACTATCCGTACTTTTAACGACTTGGCCGAGGCCTTGTAAAATAATAAAAGTACAATGTTGATATGGCTCCAGATCATGACCAGCTTCGGTCAATGTCTCACAAGGACAAGGAGACATTCAAAGAATATGCTCAAAGATGGAGGGGGTTAGCTGCTCAGATTAGTCCACCTCTTAAGGAAAAGGAAATGACCAAGATATTATTGAAGACACCGAGTTCATTTTACTATGAACACATGATCGCAAGTTCCCCTAATGATTTCACCGAGATAGTGAACATGGGGATGATATTGGAAGAAGGAGTCCGAGAGGGACGTTTATCCAAAGATGAAGCATAGACGAGTAAGAAGTACAATGGTAGCTTCTCTAAAAAGAAGGAAGGAGAAACTAATGCAGTATCATCAGGGAGGCATAGGAGGCCTCGTGTGAGGAATAATGTTAGGCCACGTCAACATCAGCATCAAGTATCATTAGTAATTCCAATTTTTACCAACAACCCAATAAATCAATCAGTTTCTATTCAGAAACAACATCAACAACAACCGCAACAACGTACCAACTACAACAACATCCGCAACAACGTACCAACTACAATAACAACCATCATCATCAGAACTCTGAGAGGAAGAAGGTCTCTTTTGACCCTATTCCTATGACATATGCAGAATTGTACCCTTCCTTGGTAGTCAAGAATCTTATCAAACCAGGAAATCCTCTACAAATTCCTGAACCATTTCCATGGAGGTTCAAACCCGACTTACATTGTGATTTTCACCAGGGAGCTCTTGGTCATGATATTAAAAATTGTTATCCTCTAAAGTACGAGGTTCAAAAACTAGTCAAGAGCGGTATGATGTCCTTTGAGGACAGAGCGCCAAATGTTAAAGCCAACCAGTTGTCCGCTCATGGCAACGTTTCTGTGAACATGGTAGACGGCTTTCCTGGGAATTTCAGGGTCTTTGATTTATGTCGTATCCGTAGGTCATTGGTGGAGATCCACAAAGATTTATGCCTGGTTAGCCATTGTGAACATGACCATGATGGTTGTATTATTTGTAGCGTTAACCCTTGTGGTCGTGTAATTATTAAAAGGGATATTCAAAGGCTGATGGATGAGAATGTTATTCAGGTTCAATAGTCAAGGTATATGGAAATGATGTAAACTTCATCATATCGGTGTTCAAGACCCCTGAGCGGGTAGTTATTCAATTTGATAGCAGCAACAAGAAAGAAAACAGATCGGTATCACCGTTGGTTATACGGTTAGCGGGCCTCATCCCCTATTTATCCGATAAAGTTGTGTCGTATACGTATAATGCCACCATGATAGAGAATGGTCAAGAGGTTCCTCTTCCAATTGCAGATTTAGTGGTGAGTATCGCATATGTAGTGAAGGTGACTCATAGTGGTCGTGTGTTCAGCCCGGTATTTCCTAAAGTTGTGGAAGATACTTTCATGGGTAAGAAGGCAGAGGTTCCTGCAGTTGATCTAGTTAGTGCTCCAACTTGTCAGTTTGGTGAATCCAGCAGGTTGAACGCTAATGATGATGATGAGGTATTACGCCTGATTAAAAGAAGTGAGTTTAACATTGTAGAGCAGTTGCTTCAAACGCCATCAAAAATTTATATGTTGTCATTATTGATGAATTCTAAGGCACACAGGGAAGCTTTGCAAAAAGTGTTGGAACAAGCCTACGTGGAACACGGTGTTACTCTGGATCGATTTTACCATATTGTTGCCAATATTACTTCCTGTAATAACCTGCGTCTTTGTGATGAAGAACTTCCTGAGGAGGGTAGGAATCATAACTTGGCGCTTCATATTTTAATGAATTGCAAGGAGGACGCTTTGTCCAATGTGTTGGTTGACACTGGTTCATCATTGAATATGTTGCCCAAGTCAACTCTAGCAACATTTTCTTATCAAGGAACCCCGATGAGGTACATTGGGGTGGTTGTTAAAACGTTTGACGGTTCTCGAAAAACTGTCATTGGAGAAGTGGACCTTCTGTAAGACCCCAATTTTGACCCTAAGATCCCTCATGCAATTTCATTATAAGCATTAGCGTTGGGATCATACATTGGCATCCCCCTCACCCCTCTTTCATTGGGTTTGTTTTAGGAGAGATCACCAAGCACTATATGCTTGTATCATACATGTATATCATCATTTTACTAACCGAAATACCAAAAAATATGTCTTTGCATTTGCCTAACTCTTTTGTAGGTGGGGCATGATCTCCATTGATCTATCAAGTTCATATCTAGGGTTTGAGACCCTCATGACAAAGAGCACAACCATGAATTGATCCAAGAATGGTTTTGAGCATCATATATGAGTTCCATTAACCTCTACATGTTATATTGATCAAGTTTTCTTCAAGAGTTTGAGGGTGATTTGCCTTGGAAACCCTAGTTTGACTAGGTATCTTGAGTAACTTCTCCAACAAGCTATCTCACCAATTGATCAAATTTCTTAAGGGACACTTCCAAAATTCATCATCTTATGCATATATGATCTACCATGAGCCTATAAAGTCAAAATAATTTAAGGTTAGTAAGTTGGTTAATGGTGGTTGGCCGGATGAATTCATCTGATCAAAACCGGGTCTCCCTAGACCCTATCTCCTACAATTCTCACCATATGAAAATAATTCCAAGAGAAACGTTACTCTAAATTACATTACAAACAACTTTCATGTTGATACCTAGATCTAGTTTTGCTTGAAAAATCATTTGCTATGTTGAAATATTATAGGTTATTTTGTCTAAACCCTAATTTAAAAGTCAACTTCCTAAGGCCATAACTTGCTCAATTTTTATGAGATGAAAGATTTCCAATTTTCACAATCAAATTCAAGATGTCTACTTCAACTTTTATGTTTGGAGTGAAAGATAATTCCACTTTTATGAGCATGTGATATGAGGATACGTTATAGGTCATTCTTGACCTATACCATTGAACAAGTGATTTTTCCAAACTTCAAAAATGCATAAAGCTATCATTATAAAT
Organism: Lathyrus oleraceus; assembly: GCF_024323335.1. Lineage (NCBI taxonomy): Eukaryota > Viridiplantae > Streptophyta > Magnoliopsida > Fabales > Fabaceae > Lathyrus > Lathyrus oleraceus. Next base: position 225,116,341 of record NC_066582.1, read on the forward strand.
CCAAATGACATGAAATTGGTGACCATTTTTAAGGTCTTTGAAAGGGCTACAACTTTGATGAAGACACGTTTCTCATTTGAAGCTCACATAAAAATTTAAGTAAGGTGGAATATTGAGGTATATGGCTTGACACTTAGAAAAAATTTCAACATGTTGAAATTTCCAAACTTCCACCTCAAAATTCTCCATGTTCCAAGCTCCAAATGAAAAAGTGTTGAACATCAAACTTGTCCCCCTTGATCCAAGCTTTCCAAAGAACCCAAGTTCATGCATTTTGGACAAAGATTGTTAGGTCTATGGATGGCTTTAACAAGGCTGCATCATTGGAAAGAATCAATTGCACAAACTTCAGTTCATATTGCCTTTCCATTCAAGCTTCATTCAGACCTCAATTGGAATCATTTTGGACCTTAATGCATTACATCATGGGACTGTACATGCCCATGCACTCGTGTCATCCACATTGCCAATTTTGGACAGATTTTTGAAGTGTGCAAATATCATTCCCTTTGGCTATAAATAGAAGGCCTCTGAGCTTATTTAAACAACACTTTGCGCGCCATCTTTTCCCCCCATTGAAACCCTCTCATTCTAAAGGAAAACCTAAGAAATTTCAATTTGAAATTTGAGTTTGAATATCAACTGTTGGAAATTCAAGAACTCCATCATCCAAAGCCGTGCAACCTCTCTACTCACTTCCTGCTAGCTTCTCAAGTGTGATCATATCGTGTTTGGAGCAAGCAACATCAAGAACTGCATAGCATTGAAGGTAATTTTCAGAAAACTTCATCTCTTCGATTCTCACTCAATTCTACTCAATTCTCTTGGAACTTTGGTTTTCTGAAGTCCTACCAATGTAGGCAAGAAGATTGAGTTGCTTAGAGGTCAAATCGAAGCAACTCAGTTGATGCACCTCAAAATTCAACTCCTCATATCTTTCTATATATGTGGAGTTAGTTAAAATTGAGGTGATATTCGTGATCTACACCATTTTATCTTTCAGATCATGTCCTCTTTTGTAATTTTTGATGTGGTGATGATCGAACCAGTCCGGCCAGGGTCATCGGAGAAGATGACCGACCTTTGGACTCCGGCGATGTACTGGAAGTGTTCAAAGCCATTGATTTGTTTTAAAACTTTTTAATCTGGAGCGCTCATTGTGAATACCAGGCGTGTGGATGAGTTGACTAGTGTGTACCATGGAACGCGTGTTCTCCACCACTTGATCTGCCACCTCAATTAATGAGGCAGATCAAGTGGTCCATATTGTTTTGTTATTTTCTGATTTTCTTTTATTCCTTTTATTTTCATTAATTCATACTAATTTTAATATTGATCCAAAAAATATGAGAGTTTCACCAAAAAATTTCAAATAATTTCCTCTTTCATATTTTGAATTAAAATTATTTTTTGGATAATTATTAGTATTTTTCATAATTTAATTGATTTTTTTATTATTCTTAATTGTTTAAAAATACTTTTAAGTCTTTAAAAATTCTGATTTTTTTTCTCCAAGGTCCTTTGACCTTTTTTGGCCTATGATAAATCTCATGGCCATTTCTTTGGTGTCTTGATAAGGTTTTAAGAATTTGAAAAACCATATTTAATTTAAATGTATTATTTTAGTCTTTTTAATTTGAATAAATGCCTATTAATTGTGTTGACCAATTGTGATGACTTGTTTGAGTTTGACTCTTGTTCTTCGGCCTTGGTCAAGGTTGATTTTACTTTGTCAAGTTAATATCATTGGATTTAGGGGATTGATGGAATGTACATTCCATCTCCCAAAATGAATGGATGATATTAATTTGGTAAAAGTCCTCTTTTGACCAATTTGAGTTTTGATCCATTCCCCTCCCTCTTCATCTTATTCCCACTCTTTATGCATTCATCTCATTTGGCCTATGATATCTCAAAGTCCTAAGGCTAGTTGATTGAAAAATCAACATAAGTGTGGATGAGATTAGGCCACCTCTTTTGTATATTCTTTTTGTGTGTGGTATGTTTATTGAGTATAGTCCATTATACTATGTCTCTAACATGCATTAAAACCAAAATTCTATTGCTCGACCTCAAATAGTTGTGACTTCTACATAAGTCCAGTTACGATTGCTTAACATAGCGCTAAATTTGTGACACCAAAGGCATAACATTCTAGTTAGTGAGATTGTAAGTCTCCCTTCTTTAATGGTATTGTGTGGAAACTTGGCATTTTTTCCTTCCTTTGGAAGATGTCTTGGCTCAAGGATCCATGGTTGTGATAAGTGGGTTGAGTGTTCTCCAAAGAATGACTTAAAAATGAAAAGCAAAAGCAAAAAATACTAACTTCTAACTCATTAACAACTAACTTTTAATTTTAAGCCATTTACTTTAATGTCATTTAATTTTAGTCTTTATTCATTTGCCATTATTCATACCATTCTAATTTTTTATGTTAATGCAATTTTCATTTTTTGTCCATTTGGACCATATTGTGTGATATATCTTGTTTGTGTATACTTTGCTTGTTTGTGTGGTCTTTGACCATTAATGTACATAATAATAATAAAAACCCTAAAAAACTTGTGTGTGGACTGTTGGCTTGCTCTTGGACAAATGGACTTAGAACTTAGGCAACATTCATATGTTAAAGGACTTGGCCAATGCCAACTTTTGTGAAACCAAGTGCTTGCAATTTGAAACTTCATCTGATACATCATTCAAGATCCCTTTAAGTTCATCTGCAACATGATCATTGTGAAGCTGTTATTTTAAACCTGTGACTTGTGGAATTCATCTGTTACATGGGCTAATTTGAAGAATATCATGGAGTGGCTAAGCTTGGATGTGGCTATCTTTATTTGATGCCTTTGCTCTTCAAGATTGATATAATTGTGAATTTGTGTGTTGCTTGATTCTAAATATCCAAGGGAATTTGGGGTTTCTATATGGCACTTTTTCCTATTGGATTGCTACCCATCGGTCAGATCTTTTCAACTCTTAACTTTTAATTTTGTGCATAGGATTTGTCTCTTCATCTTCTCCCCATTGATTTAATTTCAAAATCTCTCCCTTCTTTTAAAACTTTCTTTGTTTGAACTTATTTTGTTCTAAAGTTTGACCACTTTGCAAACTAGAAACTTTGGCCTTATATCATTGCATTTTCAAACTTCTTTTCTTAATCAAATTTGTAAATAAACTTAACTATACTTGACTTAAAATTTTACAAGAACCAAAAAAAAACAACTCATTCAAACCATTTTTAGGCCTTTGTGCCTTTCAAACTTAAATTTTGTTAAAAGCAATTCATCCACTTTGAAATTTGTATCACGAATTACGAGGTTTTGATCTCTCATTTTTATGTTGGTACGTAGGCACAAGTCCGAAGGTCTTGTCAAACACAAATATATAATTAATGAATTATTTTCTCATCCTCGCGTTCTATTTATTTATAAACATCATTTTGTACCAAATACATATGCATACAAAAAGGGCTCCCTAGGAGTACCTAAGACACTTTGGGTGTTAACACATTCCCTCTGTGTAACCAACCCCCTTACCTGTAATCTCTGACATTTTATTAGTTTTGATTTGAAAACTTATTACTTTTGGGTTTTGTTTGTACTTTTTCCCTTTTCCCTTGGAAACAATAAAAGCGTGGTGGCGACTCTTGTTATTTGATGTCTAGCTTATCTATAGCTTGATGATCATGAATTTACCGCTACAAAAATTAAGTGGCGACTCTGCTGGGGAGGAGTCTCTAGTGGGTTTTGCCTACTTTTTTGTGTGTATATATTTGTATATATGTGATGTTTGTATATATGTATGTGTGATATAATCTGCTTGTTGTGCTTGGTGATCTCTGAGTGGTGAGATAAGTTCTAACCCGAACTTTAGTGCAATTAACATAGGAGGATGATATAGTCATGTTTGACTTGTGTGGAGTAGTCCTTAACAAGTTGGCTTGAGATCCATCTGCTCAGTGGAGACTCTTTTGGATTTGGAAATGTCACACAAGTATTTATGGTTAGGCATTACTATCTCTAATTTGGGTCCGAGAAGCTGAGGACCGTAGAACATTTACCCCCTCTTGGCCTATTTAGGATGTAGTGAGGAAACTGTTCAAGTGTAGACTTGATAACAGTTGTTACGCGATACTACACTCAGACGAGTTTCTCTTGAGAATATTATGGGTCGATGAGTCAGTCATCTTAACCTGTAATATCCGATAGACGGAATTAAGACTCTGGGAAATTTTTAGAATATGATCTACAGGTTTTTATCCTTAGTTCACTCCTTTGGGGTGGTTCTTACCCAGACTCCTTGCTCGTGACTTACAACAAACCCTTGATTCTTGGTTGATCCAATCAAGTCTTGTCAATATCAATGGAACTCGGGTGTTGATAGGGTGTAAACCATAATCCACCAAAATGGATGATTGATCTTGACAATGACTTGATTCATCCCTTGACCTTTGTTTTCCTTGTGTATGATCCCTTATTTGTGATTGTTGCATTCATGCATTCATACGCGTCATAACATTCATCACACGAATTATCAAGGAACTGAGATATTATTTGCAAACATTTTTAGACCATGGATTGTGGGAGAAGGAACACTAAGAAGTACAGTTTCAGATGTCCCGACTTGAAAGAGTTAAGGAAGCTAGCATCTTTTGTATTAGATCCCTTAGACTTCAAACAACGTCATGGGAAGTTTTTGTCCATCTTGTCTACTGATGTGGTTGAAGGACTTTTAAGTGTGCTAGTGCAGTTCGATGATCCTCTCTACCGCTGTTTCACTTTCCCAAATTTTCAGCTTGTGCCTACCTTGGAGGAGTATTCTCATCTTTTGGGGATACCTGTTTCTAGTAGAGTGCCTTTTAGTGGATTGGAGGAGATTCCCCGATCTAATCTTATTGCTGAAGCTCTTCACTTGAAGAAGTCTGAGATAGAGGCTCATTGGGTGAAGAAAGGAGGATTGTTTGGGTTTCCATCTGATTTCCTCATCAAGGAAGCTACTGCCTTTGCTCAAGCTGGTAGTGTGGATGCTTTTGAAGTTATCTTTGTGTTGCTCATTTATGGATTAGCTTTGTTCCCTAACATTGACGGTTTTGTTGATGCTAACGCCATTAGACTTTTCTTGATTAGGAATCGTGTGCCTACTTTGTTGGGTGATATGTATTTCTCTTTGCATCTAAGGAATTCTAAGGGTTGTGGAACTATTGTCTGTTGCATTCCTCTTTTGTACAAGTGGTTTATTTCGCACTTGCCTCAGACACCTGCTTTTGTGGAGAACAAATAATGTCTACGGTGGTCTCAGAGACTTATGTCTCTCACTAATGATGATATAGTTTTGTATGATTCGTCTTTAAGCAGTTTGGAGATTATTGATAGTTGTGGTGAATTCCCTAATGTGCCTCTAATTGGTACGCAAGGAGGAATTAACTACAACCCTGCTTTGGCTCGTCGTCAACTTGGGTTCCCCTTGAGAGACAAACCTAATAACACTTTGTTAGAAGGTCTTTTTTATCAAGAGGGTAAAGATCCTCAACATTTGAAGCAGAAGATTGTGCATGCTTGGCATAATGTTCATAGGAAAGGAAGATCCGAGCTTGGTCCGTGCAATTGTGTAGCTTTGGAAGCTTACACTCTTTGGGTGAAGAGGAGAGCTTTGGAGTTGAAGATTCCTTATCCTTGTGAAAAACCTATGTTTATGGTTATGGTTGAGCCATTAACTCTCCCTAACCAAGATGTAGAGGAGTTAGAAGACGCGTTCATCAAGATGAAGCAAGAGAAGGATATATGGGAAGAGCGCTTCCGTGCTTTGAGCAAGAAGCATGAAGAGTTGCAGTTGGAGTCTAAGGACAAAGATGCACTTATTGAGCTACTTGAAAACCGAGTGACAAAGAGACAGAGAGAGCCAGACGTTTCATCTTCTAGCATGCCTCAACCTTCCGTTGCTTGGAAAAAGATTGTTGATCAGCTTGTCCTCGAGAAGACTCAGATGAAGGCTTCTTTTGAGACCGAGATCCGTCGCATTCGAAGGAAGTACGCGCCTTCAGCTAGGTCTTCTGACATTGTTGTTAGGGATCCTTAGGATGACTAGTCTCCTTTTCCCTTGTATTTTTAATTTGGTTATTGAAATTGTACTCAGTGTAATCCTTCCAATTATATAAATGAAAAGAAATTTTTGGTCATATAAAAATTATTGCAATTGTTGATATATATTTGCAAATGATATAGTAAGTTCCTTGAAAATAAAAATAAAATAATAAAGCATTGCATTTCATGCATCATGTGCATAAGCACGTTTCTCTTTCGCCAGATGTCTCATTGGTGTTTCTTCTGTGCTTTAGCCAAGCTGAATCATCAGTACAACACCCGCGCCAATCATTTGAGAATTATGGAGCATCTAGAGCAAGAGAGCAGAGAGCCGAAGGACAAGATCGCCCGCCTGACTACCATGATGGAGTCAGTTCTTGCTGCTCAGAGCCAAGCTTCTCCAACATCTGCAACTCCTCCTCCTCAGAGGACTGTTACTTCCGAGGTGGCTACCTCTACCACGCCTGCTGCTACCGCTTATTTTGCGCCCATTATGTGTAGCGGGGTATTCGTTACCTTTATATTTATTGATTAAATCAAAATTAAATCATACAATTCGAGTCGCCATCGAACTTCTATTTATCCAAAGGAAAGGTTAGAAAGCGAACAAAAACCGAGAAGTTTTATCAAATCAAAAACTAATAAAAATGTCATAGATCTGGGTAAGGGGGTTGGTTATGCAATGGGAAGGTTTTAAGCACCCAAAACATCCTTAGTACTCTAAGGGAGCCCTTTTTGCAAAGTTGTTTGGTAGGTTAGTATTTGTGAAAATATTTGTGCAAACATGATTGGGGAGATGAGAAAAGAATATACAAATTATTTATAATTTTGTTGTCTGAATGAATAAACCCATTGCCTACGTACCATCACAAAGGTAGGATCAAAACCTCGTAGTTCGGGATAAAAATCTCAAAATATGGGTGAATTGATTTGTCAAAAGCCTTAAGGTCTTTTGTTATAAAAGGGAGAAAACTCAACCTAAACCAACAATCCACCATGTGAGGAGAGCTTCAACATACTAGTGAGGGATCCATCCTATAATAAGTATGGAAGACTTATAGTCCAATCACTAAGGATAAGGTGAGGTTTACATCAACCACTATGATAACTCAAACCTATGGCTAATGTTTATGAAAATGTTTTAACAAAGGTGGTCATTGGAACCACAAAAATCACTTGAAGTGAGTTGTATTTACAAATTAGAAGTATTCACAAAATGAATTCAAGTTGACTTAAGATTCAATTCAAAATAAGTATTAATGAAAAGAGTTTGAAAAATCAAAGGCATAAGGCCTAGGTTTCTAGTTTGAAAACAATGTCAATGTTTGCACAAAATGAGTTTAGCTTGGGTTAGAGTGGAGAGAAGAGGAGAAGGGCTAGTCCTAAACATGCAAAGATGAGAGAAGAGATAAAACCCTTGGAGTTCCTTTCTTGAAATCATAAAGATGATTCAAGATCTCCTTTCCTTTGGACTTAGCAATTAACTCAAGCAATCAAACAAATATTCAATCAAGCTCCTAGGATCTCCATTTGGCTTGTCTCTCTTAACTTGGATGCTTGTGACAATGGTCCTTCTAACTATCTCAAGTTTGGAATCCCTATCACACAAGAACAAACAATCAAAAAATTCACAATGCAATAAGAGGAATGGACAAAGAGAGAGTTTAGATTGGGGGTCCTTTCAAGTCAAGTTTCAAGATTAAGCATTCTAAAGGCATGCGGCCTAGTTGCTCTTCAACAAAATTAGCATTCTAAAGGCATGAGACCTAGTTGCTCTTGAACTCCATTAAGCATAGGTGAGGTCCTAATTCTAAGTCCTTTCTCCTTTTTGCATTGGGTTCACACAAACAAAGACAAAAACAAGCACAAGGCAATAATATATTTGCACAATAATGTGCTCAAGTGAGCAAAAGGAAAATAGCATAAACATAAACATGAGCTCAAGTGAGCAAAAGGAAAAGGAAATATGAATAAATGAGTAAGAAATTAAATTACATTAAAGTAAAGTGCAAGAATTAAATGCTTGAATTAAAAGTTAGTAATTAGTAGTTAGTGTTAGTGTGCCATAAGGCAATTTACCGTTATGTTAAGCAATCGTAAGTGGACTAATGTAGTAGTCACACCTATCTGAGACCGGTCAATAAAACTATAGACAAATAAACAAAAGTTAGAGATCATGACTAGTAAGCCAAGCTCCTACAACTTGCCATGCCAAAAGAAAAGAAGAATGACCTTGTATGGATTTTAGGTTTTTTTGCTTGACCAAGAAGCAACCTATCTTAGACACAAAGCAATTCACTTGATCTTTGATCAAGTTGAAATTGATTTGGATCAAAGAAGGTTAAGCCTCTCATATGTCAAGGCTAACCACAAATCATTAACTCATTGGTCAAAAGAAAAAGAAGGAGATGAGAGATGAAGATGGAATGTACAAAATGAAAATTCAAATGACATAACCAAAACACAATGATCAAGTGTGAATGGAATCAACATCAATCAATGGTAAACAAAAGTGAAATGGAGATTAGAAGTCAAGAAGGGTCAAACATATTTTTGGTATTTTTTTGGAATTAAAATAATACATAAAATAAAATGAAGAAAGTAAGGTCAAACTTCAAATCCAATTCAAATCAACTTGGATAAGTCCAATTGGATCATCATAAGTCTAACATGGTCAAACAAGATTTGTCAAATTTTCTCAGCATTTTTTGAAAACAGAAACTATATTAAAATCAATTAAAACCATTAAAACATAAAACAAATGAATTAAAATCTCAAATCAATTAAGAAATTGATAAGAATATTTTCATAGACTTATCATGATCCAAACGTGTTAAGAAAATATTTTTGGAATTTTTGAATATCAAAAAGTAATTAAAATGAATTAAAAACTATTAAAAACAAAATAATTCACAAAAAATATTAAATGGAATCACAAAAATAATTAAAAATCAGATTATGAAACTAGATTTAAAAAGAAAAATTTTGCAATTGGTCTCATATTTTTGTGATTCCAAATAAAAGAGTTATGAATTTTTGAAAATAAAAGGAATTAAAGAAAATAAAACAGAAATTATAAAAATAGAAAAAATCAGGAGCGCATGATCAACACTCATTAATTGGCGTGGACCATCATGTGGCTTTGAGGTGCGCGCGCATGGTGATCATTAGTCCAACGCGTAACAAAACAAATTAAAAAAAGTCAAACAAGGCAAAGGCTGAGATTAGAAGGCTCATGTGAGATCCAAAGGCCAGAGCTCTTCCACATGGGGATGGTGGTGGAAACCACCGTCTTCTCCGGTGAGTCAACAGAAACCGGCCACCAGTTGCAGGTTTTGCAACCTCAACCAAACTACACGTGTCTTATACCAAATTAAAGCTGGGGTGATGTACATCACCGCTGTAACCTTGGATTGTTCTCAAGATCTCTATGGAAGGAGAAATCCGAGATGGAAAATCCAGGTGTTCAATCTGAAATGCCTCAATTCATGAAATTAAAGCCATCATTGGCTTGCCTCTCACACGAGGACTTCAGAGAACCAAACAAACACAAGCAAATCACATCATATAAGGAGATTCAGACCAAAACAGTTGAGATGTAAACCTTTGAAGTGAAGCTTTGATGAGCACGATCCAACCAAACTCTTGCTTGCAGCTTGATCTTGAGGTATGGTATGTGTGCAAGGCTAAGGAATAAGTGTTGAAGATCAACTGATTTTGTTGAAATTCAAACTTGAAAAGAGAAATGAAAATTTGAAATTCCTTTAGTGTGGTTGGGATTCAATTTCTGCAGAGCTTCAGGTTGATTCCAGGATGATATTTGAATGAAGTGAGGCATGTATTTATAGCTGGAATGCAAGCAAATGGAGTGCCAAAACCGTGTGCATGAAGCTTTGGGTCCTCCATGCATGGGCCTGTACAGGCGCATGTGAGGCCCAAAAGCTGATGGTTTTGCAAGCTGATAGCATAATGAAATGATTTGGACGTGTGGTTTGAGTTGCAAAAGCTTGTGTATCAAGTTACAAAGTGAAATGCATAATTGATCACAAATGTTCCCCTCTTCGAAAGTCCCATATGGAAAATCCAAACATAGGCATGTGAGTAATGGTTGGAAAGGTCTTGACATAAGGAACAAAAGCTATGTTGAACAAAAATCCGTTTGGAGTTTGGAAAATTGTGAAAATTGGCCATGAAGTTTGATGTACAAAACATGTCTTTGAAAAATTTGTCAAAAGTGACCAACTTCAAGCCCTTCTGTTTCAATGATGCAAGCCTCAAATGGAAACACTTCCAACACCAAAGTTGTATATATTTTCAAGATGATCAATTTGGACTTACAGTTTGCATCATTTGGAGTTTTGATGAGAAAGTTATGGGCACTTGAAGTTAGACTTTTTCACATTTCAATGGCTTTGGTCCAAAGTGACCTATAATGTTTTGTATTATCACATGTGTTTCTTTTAGGATTATGAAATTTTGTACAACATAAAATTTTAAGTAGACATCTTAAGATTTCCAATGAAATTTTTCTCACCTCAAAATCATAAAAAATTAGTGAGTTAAGTTCTTGGGAAGTTGACCCAAAATTAGGGTTTCAGTCAAAATGACCTATAATGTTTTAACATGAATGATGACCTTCCAAGTTTCAAATGAATATTTGATGAACATGAAAGTTGTTCATATGGTTCTTAAGAACATTGTTTCTCTTGGGGTCATCATCATTTGACAAACACATCAAAAGTTAGGTCTCAGTGGATTTCAATTTAGTTAGATGACTTGACTGGTCAACTTCTCAAGTCCAAACTTCAAATCTTGTTAAATGAATGATTGAGGATACTCACATAGGCTCATATATGAATAAAATGATGAATTAAACAACTTCCCTTGATTGTATTTGATCATAGGTTGAGGTTGCTTCATGAGCAAGGCACAGTCAATGCACAGTTGAATTAGGGTTTCCTTGGGAAGCAATCCTCAAGCCCCTTGGTTTATCTTGATCAAATTGGCAAATTGAGATACTTGGGAGGATATATGATGATTTAGAGCTTTGGGAACCATTTTCATGCTTGCTTTCATCTTCATCTGGCCATTTCAATGAGCATAGGAGCCTTGGATCTCATGATTGCTTAAGCTTCAAAACAAACAAGTTAGTGACATATTTTTGTGCTTTTGGTTAGTAAAAAAAATAAGAAAAGAAATAATACACAATTCAAGCATGCTTGGTGGTCTCAAACCAACTTACACAAGTCCCAACCTAAGGGTTAAGGAGCCACACATGCTATGATCCTTGAGGCAATGCAATGAGCAATGATATGATGCCATGAGGGATCTTAGGGTCAAAATTAGGGTCTTACACTATGCCTGTTGGATTCTCGTGGGGAATGCCATCCAACTTTATGCCTGAAGGCTTTGCGCCTACATTTGCTTCCATGCTGGCATCTAGCCCGGTCATGTCTGTGCCACCTCCCGTTGTGCACACCTTACCTCGTGTAGAGGACACCATTTATCACTCTGAGCCGTCTGAGGGTCCGGATGTTTACGAGAAAATGGATGAAATGAAAGATCAGTTTCTTGTGTTGCACAAGGAATTGAAGACGCTAAGGGGTAAGGACTTGTTTGGAAAGAGCGTTGCTGAGTTGTGTTTAGTGCCCAACGTCAAGATCCCGGTGAAGTTCAAAGTGCCTGACTTTGAAAAGTATAAAGGGAACACTTGTCCACTCAGCCACCTAGTGATGTATACTCACAAGATGTCTACTCAGACTGACAATGATCAACTGTTGATTCATTACTTCCAAGATAGTTTGACCGGTGTTGTGCTCCGATGGTATATGGGATTAGACAGTGCAAGCATTCGTACTTTCAATGACTTGGGAGAGGCTTTTGTCAAGAAATATAAGTACAATGTGGATATGGCGCCTGATAGAGACCAGCTAAGGTCTATGTTTCAGAGGGATAAGGAGACGTTTAAAGAGTATGCACAGAGATGGAGGGAATTGGCTGCTCAGATCACTCCTCCCTTGGAGGAAAAAGAGATGACAAAGATCTTTCTGAAAACTCTGACTTCATTCTATTATGAACGTATGATTTCTAGTGCCCCTAGTGACTTCACCTAGATGGTAAACATGGGGATGAGGCTTGAGGAAGGAGTCCGAGAGGGACGTTTGTCGAAAGATGAAACATTGTCGAGTAAGAGGCATGACATCAATTTTGGGAAGAAAAAGGACAATGAAGCGAATGCAATTTCAAGTAGGAGGCAGAGGAGGCCTCAGATCAGAAGGAATCCACCATCCCGTCAACATCATCATTAAGTATCTTCAGTTATCCCTGTATTTTTTAATCAACAATCAACACCAGTTCAACAACCACAACCACAACGTCAACAACAACAACCGCAACAACGAGCAAACACCTACAACAACAACAATACCAACAATCATCATCAACAAAACTTCGAGAGGAAGAAGGTCTCTTTCGACCGATTCCTATGTCTTATACAGAACTATACCCGTCTTTGGTTCTCAAGAACCTAATCCAACCAAGGAACCCGCCGCAAATTCTAGAACCACTTCCATGGTGGTATAAGCCTGAGCTCCGTTGTGCTTTTCATCAAGGAGCACCCGGACATGATATAGAGAACTGTTATCCGCTCAAGTATGAGGTTCATAAGCTGATGAAGAGTGGAATGGTGTCCTTTGAGGACCGCGTGCCAAATGTGAAAGAAAATCCGCTACCCGCCCATGGAAATTCTTCTGTTAATATGGTGGATGGTTGTCCTGGCGAGTTTAAGGTTTTTGATGTGCGTTTTATCCAGAGATCCTTGGCGTAGATGCATAAGGATATTTTTTTGGTGAGTGATTGTAAACATGAACATGATAGTTGTGTTATCTGTAGTATTAACCCGAGGGGTTGCGAAGTTGTGAAAAGGGACATCCAGCGACTGATGGATGAAGGCATGATTCAAATTGTTCAATCCCGTCATGTAAATGACAATGTAAATGTCATAGTGCCCATTTTCAAGAAGCCGGAGAGATTGGTAATTCAGTATGGCAGCAGCAACAGTAACAATGTCAGAAATAGATCAGTATCGTTGTTGGTTATACGGTTAGCGGGCCCAGTCTCGTATTCATATGATAAAGTTGTGTCGTATCAGTATAATGCTACAATGATAGAAGATGGTCAAGAGGTCTCGTTGCCTACGAATAGCTCTATGGTGAGCATTGATGATGTTACCAAGGTGACCCGCAGTGGTCGAGTGTTTGGGCCGGTGTTCCCAAAGGATAAGGAAGAATCAGTTGTGAATAAGAAGGTGGAAGTGCCTGTTGTAGATCCAGTTGGAGCTTCAAAGGGTAAGTCTGGTGAATCTAGCGATTTGAAAGCTAACGATGATGATGATGAGGTACTCCGATTGATCACAAGGATTGAGTTTAATATGGTGGAGCATCTGCTCCAAACCCCCTCAAAAATCTCAGTGTTGTCTCTGCTCATGAATTCTGAAGCACACAGAGAAGCACTGCAGAGAGTTCTAGAGCAAGCTTTTGTAGAACATGATGTTACAGTGGATCAATTCGATCATATCATGGCTAACATCACTTCCTGCAACAATCTTAGCTTATGTGATGAAGAACTCCCTGAGGAGGGTAGAAGTTATAATCTGGCTTTGCACATCTCCATGAATTGCAAAGAAGATGCTTTCTCAAATGTGCTTGTTGACACCGGGTCGTCACTGAATGTACTACCGAAGTCAACTCTGTCAAAGCTATCATACCAAGGAGCGCCTATGAGGTATAGCGGTGTAATTGTCAAAGCTTTTGACGGTTCGCGTAAAATAGTTATTGGAGAAGTGGACCTTCTAGTTAAGATAGATCCGAGTGATTTTCAGATTACTTTCCAAGTAATGGATATCCACCCGGCCTACAGTTGCTTGTTGGGAAGGCCATGGATTCATGAGGCAGGAGCTGTTACCTCCACATTACACCAAAAGCTCAAATTTGTCAAGAATGGAAAGCTTGTGATCGTTGGTGAGGAGAAAGCATTGTTGGTTAGTCACCTGTCATCTTTATCTTATGTTGAAGCTGAGGATGAGGTTGGAACTCCGTTCCAAGCCTTATCTATTGTTGTTGAAAAGAGGGTTGGGGCACCTATGTCCTCATTGAAAGATGCTAAGAAGATTGTGGAAGAAGGCGATGTTGATCATAGGGGGTGCATGGTAGAGGTCTCCGACAACAAAGGCAAAACTGGTTTGGGGTTCCATAAAGGTTCATCAACCGCAAGGTCTGAAGATATGCAACTTAGCTTCCGTAGCGGAGGGTTCATTCATGGCAATGAACAACACTTAGCTGTTGTGCTAGAAGATGACGAAGAGGAAGACTGCACCAATTTTGTGACACATGGAAAGGCTTACAACAATTGGACTGTTGTTGATATTCCTATTATTTTGCATCAATCTAAGTAATTGCTTTTATATGTTTCAAAAATCCTTCTCCTATGCCTAAGGGAGAAGAGAACATTGTTTGGGCATTTTCAAATAGATCATTAATAAAATTAATTTTATTCATCCACATCTATGATGTTTTGTTTTTACTTTTTGCTTTATTCTGAAAATGGTAATCACAAAAAACATAAATAAATAATATAATTGTCCATCTACATAATATTTGGTCGCAAATCCACTTCTCTAAAATCAAAATATCAAATCATTATGCAGGTTGGTTCCTAACCCCATTGAATACAATGATCCTTCTCCTTCTCCAAAATTTGAATTCCCTGTGTTTGAAGCCGAGGAGGAAAGTGATGTAGAAGTGAGTGATGAATTATCTCGTCTTATTGAGCAAGATGAAAAGACCATTCAGCCGTTCGAAGAGCAGATTGAGCTAGTCAACTTGAGTTCCGAGGATGATGTGAAGGAAGTCAAGATTGGGTCTCGCCCGTGTCCAGATGTCAAGAAGGGGTTGATTGATCTTCTTCGAGAGTATTCAGATGTGTTTGCTTGGTCCTATCAAGACATGCCTGGTTTGGATTCTGAGATTGTGGAGCATAGATTGTCGTTGAAGCCAGAATGCCCGCCAGTCAAAAAGAAGTTGAGAAGAACGCATCCTGATACGGCTGTGAAGATCAAAGAGGAAGTGCAGAAGCAGATTGACACTGGTTTCCTTGTGACCGCTGAGTATCTGCAATGGGTGGCCAATATCGTGCATGTGCCAAAGAAAGATGGAAAGGTCAGCATGTGTTTTGACTACAGAGATTTGAATAAAGCCAATCTGAAAGATGATTTCCCTCTATCACACATTGATATGTTGGTAGACAATACTGCTAAATTCAAAGTCTTTTCGTTTATGGATGGATTTTCCAGATATAATCAGATCAAGATGGCACCCGAAGATATGGAGACGACCACATTCATTACACCTTGGGGAACATTCTGTTATAGAGTGATGCCTTTCGGTTTAAAGAATGCTGGTGGAACTTACCAAAGAGCAATGACTACTCTTTTTCATGATATGATGCATAAAGAGATTGAAGTTTATGTTGATGACATGATTGCTAAATCGATTGATGAAGAGGAACATGTTGAGCATTTATTGAAGCTTTTCCAGTGTTTGAGGAAATATAAACTCCGCTTAAATCCCAATAAGTGTACTTTTGGTGTTCGTTCTAGTAAGTTATTGGGCTTTATTGTCAGTGAGAAGGGTATTGAAGTTGATCCTGCCAAGGTCAAAGAAATACAAGTTGATCCCATATGAATGCCACATGTGCGCCTATATTCAAGCTTCTTCAGAAAGATCAGTCTTGTGATTGGACCGAAGACTGCCAGAAACATTTTGACAGTATTAAGGAATATCTGCTTGAGCCCCCGATTTTGTCTCCACCTGTTGAAGGAAGACCATTGATCATGTATTTGATTGTGCTTGAAGACAGTATGGGTTGTGTTCTTGGTCAGCAAGATAAGACTGGAAGAGAAAGAATTTTCAATTTACTACCTCGGTAAGAAGTTCACCGACTGTGAGACTCGGTATTCTATGCTTGAGAAGACTTGTTGCACATTGGCTTGGGCTGCTAAGGGTATGCGTCAATATATGTTAAATCATACCACTTGGTTGATATCCAAAATGGATTCGATCAAGTATATATTTGAGAAGCCTACTTTAACTGGGAGGATTGCCCGTTGGCAAATGTTGTTATCAGAGTATGATATCGAATATCGATCTCAGGAAGGAATTAAAGGTAGTATCTTGGCTGATAATTTGGCTCACCAACCAATTGAAGATTACTAGTCAGTGCAGTATGATTTTCCTGATGAAGAGATTTTGTACTTGAAAATGAAAGATTGTGATGAACCATTGCTTGAAGAAGGGTCAGAACCTGGTTCCCGTTGGGGCATGGTATTTGATGGAGCTGTTAATCAGTATGGTAATGGCATTGGGGTAGTGATCATTACTCCTCAAGGCACGCATCTACCATTTACAGTTAGGTTGACTTTCAAGTGTACAAACAACATGGCACAATATGAAGCTTGCATTATGGGGCTTGAAGAGGCCATGAATCTCAGAATCAAGTATTTGGATGTCTTTGGAGATTCAGCTTTGGTTGTGAATCAGATCAAAGGTGAATAGGAGACAAATCAACCCGGTTTGATACCATATAGAGATTATGCGAGGAGGATTTCAACTTTCTTTACAAAGGTTGAATTTCATCATATCCCTCGAGATGAGAACCGGATGGCAGATGCTCTTGCAACATTGGCGTCAATGATTGTAGTGAAGTATTAGAATAAGGTTCCCAATTTGTCTGTGATGCGTCTTGATAGGCCAGCTCATGTATTTGCTGTTGAAGAGGTCAAAGACGAGAAGTCGTGGTATTATGACATCAAATGTTTCCTCCAAAGCTAAATTTACCCGCTTGGGGCATCTTTGAAGGATAAGAAGACTTTGAGAAGATTAGGCGGTAATTTCTACTTGAATGGTGATATACTGTACAAGAGAAACTTTGATATGGTTTTGCTCATATGCGTGGATAGACATGAAGCAGACTTGTTGATGACTGAAGTGCATGAAGGTTCCTTTGGTACTCATTCCAATGCACATGCAAGGGCAAAGAATATGTTGCGAGCAGGTTACTATTGGCTGACAATGGAATCTGACTGTTGAAAGTTTATGAAGAAGTGCCATAAGTGTCAAATTTAAGCTGATAAGATTCATGTTCCTCCGACACTATTGAATGTTATTTCTTCCCCATAGCCCTTCTCCATGTGGGAAATTGATATGATTGGGATGATTGAGCCCAAAGCTTCTAATGGACATTGTTTCATTCTGGTGGCAATTGACTACTTCACCAAATGGGTTGAAGCGGCATCATATGCAAATGTAACCAAGCAAGTTGTTGTAAGGTTTATCAAGAATCAGATCATATGTCGTTATGGTGTGCCAAACAAGATCATTACTGATAATGGATCGAACTTGAATAATGATATGGTGGAAGCTCTTTGCAAAGATTTTAAGATTTCACATCATAATTATTCTCCCTACAGACCCAAGATGAATGGGGCTGTTGAAGCTGCGAATAAGAGCATCAAGAAGATTATTCAGAAAATGGTTGTGACATATAAGGATTGGCATGAGATGTTCCCATTTGCTTTGCATGGGTATCGTACATCCATCCACACTTCAACAGGGGCAACCCCTTTCTCTCTTGTATATGGTATGGAAGCAGTGCTCCCCGTAGAGGTTGAGATTCCTTTATTACGTGTGCTCATGGAAGCCAAGTTGACTGAGGCTGAATGGTGTCAGACTAGGTTTGATCAGTTGAGTTTTATTGAAGAGAATAGATTGCCTACCATGTGTCATGGTCAGTTATATCAGCAGATAATGAAGAAAGCTTTTGATAAGAAGGTCAGACCTCGTGTATTCAGAGAAGGTGACCTTGTGCTCAAGAAGATTTTATCGTTTCAACTAGATTCTATGGGCAAATGGACTCCTAATTATGAAGGCCCACATCTTGTTAAGAGAGCCTTTTCGGGCGGTGTTTTGATTCTTACAACTATGGATGGTCAAGAGTTCACTCGTCCTGTGAACGCAGATGCAGTCAAGAAATACTTCGCCTAAAAAAGAAAAGAACAGCTCGCTAAGTTGAAAACCCGAAAGGGAGACTTAGGCAAAAATGAGTGTCTCAGTGGATTGAAAACCGGAAAGGGCAATCCAGGCAAAAATTAGAGACATAAAAAACAGAAAGAATTTCCCGATAAGTTGAGTACCCCACCTTGGGGAAACTTATGCAAAAATTAGGGATTATGGCAAGTAACTATATTCTGCTGATCTTCAAACTTTGGAGAAACTTTGAGCACAAGGGTTGACATCGATTCATAATCCCAGTAGCAGTCAAGAGCGCAGTGGATATCAAGGGTTAGTAGAAGGATTAAGGATCATGTGTATTCAATGTAACCCTTTTCCATGTAAATTACCATTTTCAACTTTGTAAAAATCTATGGAGTCTTGTAATTTACAGACTACCATCCCATGAAATAAAGTTGAGCTTTTGTCCAATTTTTTCTACTCTTATTTACTTCAGCCAATAGTTTAAATTTTATTATGATCATTTTGGAAATTTAAATTTTTTTAATCAAAATCATTTTTTCTTAAAAACATATAAGAAAAAGAAATTTTCAAAGCAATTAAAAGGAAGTATCAACAACACTTCAAAGAGCAGCAAGTCCTTAAGTGAGTGTAGCGGTGTATTCGTCGCTATATGATTTATTGATTAAACCATAAGCAAAGCATTCAATGAATTTTCGAGTCGCCACCGCACTTTTATTTATCCAAAGGATTGGCTAAAAAGCGAACAAAAGCCTAAGAAGTTTTACACGTAGAAAACTAATAAAAAGATCAGAGAGTCTGGGTAAGGGGTAAATTACGCAATGGGAAGGTGTTAGGCACCCACTACGTCCTAGGTACTCCTAGGGAGCCCTTTTCACACTTGTTGTAAAAATTGTTATTTGTTATGACATAAACATTGTGCAAACATGATTGGGATGATGAGAAAAGAATATACAAGTTAGTTATTTTTGTGTTCGAACGGATGAACCCGTTGCCTACGTACCTTCCATCAAAGGTAAGGATCAAAACGCCGTAGTTCGGCTAAAAGATTTCCAAAAGTGAGTTGGGTTCAATTTTAAACATTAACCCTAGGTCTTACGTTATCCACGGGAGAAAACTCAACCTTATACAAACAACAACGTCCACCATGTGAGAACAGCTTCAACTTGCCAGGGAGGGGTTAACCCTATAATAGGCAAGGAAGGCTTACAATTCAATCACTAAAGACAGAAGGTGAGATTAACATCAACCACTAAGATAAATCAAACCTATAGCTCATGTATGAAAAGATTAACAATGGACAAAGCCAAAACAAGTGAATGAGTGAAGTTACTGATTATGATTATGAAAATGGAGTCAAAGTATGATTAAGATAAATTCAAATAAGTATTATGAAATGGAGTTTGAAAAAAGTCAAGGACTTGAGTCCAGGTTTTTGGATTTTGAAAACATGAAGAAGTTTGCACAACACTTATGTCAAGTTTGAAAGTCAAGAGTGTGAAAAAGTCTAGGACATAATGAATGATGGATGGATGAGGATGGAAAGTAAAACTTCTTAGAAGGGTTCACCTCTTGAAATCATATAACAGATGATTCAAGTGTGTCCTTTGGAAAGGCAATTAATAATAACAAGCAAACAAAGCAAAAGAAAAGCGGATATCGGATGCCAATCACTGGTCTTATACCAATCTCCTAAAACAAAACGGGATATCAGAGGCCACTCAATGGACTTACACTAATCTCCTAACAAAGAAATAAAAAGCGGATACCGGATACCAATAAATGGATTTACACCAGTCTCCTAAAACAGAAATGGATATCAGAAGCCACTCAATGGACTTACACTAATCTCCTCAAAAGAAACAAGAATGAAACATGGAAGTTAACTGCCAATCTATCTGGACTTAGGTTAACTCCACATATATGCTCATAGGAATACCAATGCCACATTACAGGGACTTACAATGGATCCTCACATACAAACAGATAAAACAAACTATGATCACAGGAAAACAGATGCCAACTTACAGGGACTTATAACTGCAACCTCACATACAAACAGATAGAACAAATTATGATCACAGGACAACAGATGCCAACTTACAGGGTCTTATAACTGTATCCTCACAACAAACAAACCAAGCAACAGAAGATATGAGTGACCAATGAGGTCTTACACTCTATCCTTCCATATCATAGGAGCAAATGCCAAAGCAATGGACTTACAATTGTCCTCAATGGGCAAACAACAATGATAGCATCACAAAGACAAATGAGATGATCATGCATTAATGGCAATTGATGATGATAAATGCACAACATATAAGCAAATAGGTGCATATGAAGCAATCAATCAATCAATGAATATCAAACAGCACACTCTATAGCCAAACAAAGGGGGGCTCACACAAGAGGGTTTGACTATGAAAGTCCACTGTAATAGGTAAATGTCGCTCTTAACCTTGCCATTGAGAGGCTAAGGTGAAGCAGATGAATAGGAGATGAGGGGTGTGCCTCATTGCTTCTATCCCTGATCAGGGAGAGCATTTAAGAAAGTGTGGGAGCTCAGAAAGATGGAGCTCTTTCCACATTATTGACTCGATAGATCTTGGGTTTTTATCTCAATGCTTCAACCATGTAATGGGAGCAAGGAGAGGACTCACTGAATAGTAGGGGATAGGCTACTTATCCCTTTGATCTACCAATTGCCTTACTTGAAGGACTTTTCCTGCTTGGGACAATATTAAACACACACAAGCATTGCCTCTTAAGGAGGACTTCAGACAGTTTGCCCGGTCAAATAACAGACCGGGTCTCCAGACTACATGAAGAAGAAGTAATTATACCTCAAAGCAAATTGCTAAATAGCAAAGCAAGCAAATAAAGCAACTAAAGAGTACCTGAAAAAGTCAAACTTATCAGTTCACATTTCAACAATTAAATCAGAAGGAAATGAAACAAACAGTTAACAATAATCAGAAGTGCCAAAGCACAAGACCAAACTCATATGAGTTACACCTACAAAATAAAGGTTAGCACATGATATAATCAAACTCAAACAAATTTGCAATGGTTTCTTTGAAGCATTGATGCTTAACCTGAAACAATGAACTCAACATAAGTCCAAAAGACCACTAGGACAAGCCTAGGGTCAAAAACAAAAAGAAATCCAAAACAGCAAACCATATTCAATCAAAATCAAAATCAATCATTTGAGAAGCAAGCACAATTGGATTCAAACTCATATCATGCATCAATGTCATTTCATAGGCCAAAGAAGTCAAACATGGCAAAAGGGAGCACACAAAAGGTCAACAGCAAGACCAAGCTCAAAAGCAAACATAATCAATTCCAAAAATTATGAAATAATTCATACTCAATCACAATCCATAACATAGCATGCATATGAAATTTCAGCTCAATTGGATCATGGGAAGATAGTCAATTAAAATCAGGAAGTCAACACATTATCAAGCATGCACAAAGAAGTCAACAAAACATGTGTCATCTTCAAAAAATCATAACAAAATGAAAACAGATGAGAAATGGATGGGATTAACACCAATTCAAAGCTCAAGATATCTAGTATGCACATGTGAAATTTCATGATCATACAATAAGGCATGAGGATTTCCCAAATGAAATGGCAAGAAGTGTCACACAAAGTCAACATTTGACTAGGCAGGGAAGAAAATTCACAAACAAATAGGAAATGGCATGATTAAATCCAGGAAAAAATCACACATTAACTAGACATATAAGAGACGGCTCATGCAAAATTTCAAATTATTTGGAAGCCAGGAAGCATGTGAACAAAAATCATGAACTTGCATATCAATGGTGTGACACAAATTGTCACACCCTACTTCAGAAAATCATAACTCACACACCACAAATGATAAATCCACAAACTTTATACCAAAACAAAGATGAATGAGTCTAGTTTCACCACAAAACATTTCAGGGGCATTGGATACATCCTCATCATTTCACAAAAGGAATGGCAAAATGTGCAAATTAGGCATACATGTTAAGAAGTCTAATGCCATTTAAAATCCAGCCAACCAAAAATTCAGCAAAAATCATGATTAAATAATAGACATTCATGTGAAAATGATGGAAAAAATTTCATGATTTTTGGAGTTAAAATGAATGAGAAATGATTTTGGTAAGATGATGAACAATTGAACCAAAATGAACCAAATAACATGAATTGGCAAGTCAAACATAGTTGACCGCGTGGCATTGTGGTAAATACCACATTCATTAATCAAAACGCAGATTTTAAAGGGGGACACACGAAATGTTGTGATTGGTTAATAGCCAATGGAACAGTAACTCGGTAGCAGAGTCAAACAACAACAGCCAATAGCATTCATGTTTTCTGGAAAAATGTTGTTAGGGTTTAAGGGAGCTTAGGGTTTTAACAGCAGCCACACCTTCATGTAATCATCATGGAAAATGAATTTCAAAACAGCAGCATTCAAACAACATGGCATTGATATGGTTCATGCAAAACAATATAGAACAACAAACCACTCACGTTGCATAAAGGTGAATAAATTCTGGGCAAAACTGTTAGAGTTTCATGGCAACTACAGTAGCAGCTTCAACACTAATCCAGAAATCGTGAAAATTTGAACAGTCCAAAACACGAAATCCAGCACACCATTGTAATCAACAAGCAACATACAGTAATAATCCCAGCATCATTTTCCTTAAAACACACTAACCATCATGAATCGAAGACAAATACATTCACACACCAGATTTCAAATCCAAATATCTTACAGCATACTCAACCATTTCATGTGTTTTAAAGTTTATTGTAACCATGGCAATGAGATCTATACATTTCATATCATGATTTGGAAAAAAGAAGGAGTCGAAATCTTACTTGGCTGTGAAGAAAATCGAGGAGTAGTGGTTATTTGGATGATACAGCTTGAAACAGATCTTCACAAAGCTTTAAAATGATGAATCCTTGAGGTAGGTTAGCTCAGCAACTCTTGGAAATACTCAAATCGATTTTGGCCATTGTTGGAAGCTTGAAGAAACAGAACTTGAAGATGCTGTACAGTCAAGATTTGGTGCTCGAAAACACTCCCAAATGAGGTCCAAATGAAGAAACAATGAAGGTTGTTCGAGGGTTTTTGAGATTTTGGCAAAAAATGCAATATGTGCAAAAATGCAAAAGTGAGAGAATGGAAGTTTTTTTTGATCGTGGAGGCTGTCTCTTAGGGTTGAAATGAGCAGAAAATGGCTCTTATACTTCTGTTTAAGGTCCACTAATGAAGTGCTAAACTTATTTTGTTTTAATGAAGTGATTTGCACCATTTGCTAATTTTTGCACAAGTGGATATGGAGGTGTGGTGTTGCACGATTGGGCCTCAAAACAGGCTGCAAATGACCATTATATTTGCTGTTTTATGTCTGCTCATGAAGTGCTAACAAGGATTTACTCTAATGAAGCCATTTGCCAAATTTACTTATTTTGACCAAGTTGGCAAGGAGGTGCATGGTCTGCCCGAGTTTGGGCCTCAAACAAGTGTCAAATGTCATTCTAAACAAACTCCAATTGGCCAAAATGAGTAAAAATCAATAAATCAAAAAGTCAACTTTTGGTCAAACTTGAATTTTAAATGAAACAAGTCAAAAAATGCCATTTTGATTGGCAAGGTTTTGGTTCATGAAATTTATATTTTTGGAAAGAGGGGATGAAATGTGGTTTGTAGGAAAAAACCCCACCAAATTTGGCCTTATGGTTCATGATATATGGCTTGTTGAAGTTCACAAAATTTTGAAATTGAATTGATCATATCTTGACAACCACACATGGGATTTGAGAGTTCTTGGACTTTTTGAAAATGGGAGAACAAGATCTTCAACTTTCATGTTGGGAAAAAATTCATTTGAAGCTTGTATCATGATGTAAGTTTAAGATCAAGAAGTTTCCATTTTTGGCAGTTGAAATTACAGGTCCACTTTCTATTTCTGGAAATTTTCTGTTTGACTTGATTTTCTTCCATGATGAGGTTTGCCATGATATATGAGGCTTATATGAACATGAATGAGCTCCTTCAAATCAATTCTATCCATCAAACCACTGATTAAATCCACAGTTGACCAAGTTTGACTTTTCTAGGGTTTTGGATGACTGAACCACTTCTGATGAATTCCAAACCCTAATTCCTTGAGAACTTGACTTCAAATGATGTCCCAAGATATATGAGCTCTTGATTATTGATCATGGTGCCCAAATTCTGCAAGAATGGCCACCATCCATTGCTTTGACTGACTGTTGACTGACTTTGACCTAATTGCTGATGATTGCTTCAACTGCAAGCAACAAGGTTAAACTGACAATATTTTTGTACTTTTTGGAAGATAAACATATGAAAGCAAAGATATACAAATGCAAAGTATGCTAGGTGATCAAGAAACAACCCACAAGGCAACCTACCCACTAGGAGGGAAACTAGGGCATGCAATGATCCTTGAGGCCATGATATGATATGTTATGGGCCATGAGGGATCTTAGGGCCCAAAATTGGGGTCTTACAGATGCCCCTATTTAAGGTCATTCTAGCCGGAGAAGTGAAGTTTAGAAATCTTCATCTCGACGCGGTAGAATGGGCTTAAATAACAGTAATGAGACAAATTTTGGTCCCTAAGAGACCTCATGATGCAAATGTATGCATGCAAAAGACACAAATTCTGTGGGGGATATGATTCACACAGAAGAAAAGACGATCCATCGGAGTAATTCACTCACCAGGAACAGAGACTCTAACAAGACTCTAGTTGGGGATAAACAAAACCGACACGACGCGAACAAGACACGACTCTGATTAGGGAATAACAGAAAACAGGCTGGAAAACTCACTGAGGAGTGAAGGACTCACACTGGGGAAAAGAAAATTCCAAAGGAAAATAAATCCATTGGAGAGACACAAGCTGACTCCTGGGGGAGAAGCGACAGAAAGTTCCACTAGGGAAGCACCAAACAAATGAGGTGTTACCGGTATAAGGGCAACAAAACTCAGGAAGGAACACCAAGGATACCGGTTACTGGGTATATAATAGGTGACCGACCGAAACGTGAATTGGTATATATGCCAAAACACACATCATCCTGAAGAGCGAAAGCAAACTTGCTTAGGATGGACATTCAATTCCACAAGGAATATGAATCTTACTCTGAGGGGAAAACAATCAAAAGATTGACTCAAGAGCGCACGAGATATAATATCCATTACCGTCAGAACGTGGATAGAATACTCAGATGAGACATATTATTCATTACCGGCAGACCGTGAATAATATACTCGAAAGGAAAAGACACCAGAGATACCGGTTACTGGGTATATAATAGGTGACTAACCAAAGACGTGAATTGGTGTATACTTCCAAAACACTCATCATCCGAAAGGAGGGCTTGAAAAAGCAAAACAACTTATAGGATGGACATCCGAATCCACAACGGGAAAACGAATCTTACTCAAATGGGGACACAAACCCAAAGAGTGCATGAGATACAATATCCATTACCGGCAGACCATGGATAAGAAACTCGCATGAGATATATTATCTATTACCGTCAGAACGTAGATAATAAACTCGCATGGTAAGAAACACCAGAGATACCGGATACTGGGTATATAATAGGTGATTTACCGAAAACGTGAATTGGTTTTCACTTCCAAAACACTCATCATCCAAAACACAAACTGGTTAAAGGATGGATATTCGATTCTACAAAGAATACGAATCTTGCTCAGTTGGGGAAAATCAACAAAGGATTCCAACTATAGAGCGCATGAGATATATTATTCATTACCGGCAGACCGTGAATAATATACTCGAAAAGAAAAGACACCAGAGATGCCGAAGCATATAATAGGTGACTATCCAAAACAGAGAGACAATCGATACCAAGCATCCGGGTAAACGAAAGACAACTCAAAGGGATAAATTGCAAGCATCCGGCAATTATCCGACAACAAAGAAATATTCGACTCCGCAAAGGGAAATAACGAATCTTACTCGACTGGGGAAACGCAAAAGGCTTCGACTGAAGAGTGCATGAGATATATTATTCATTACCGGCAGACCGTGAATAATATACTCGCATGGAAGATTATCCACAACCGGTTACTGGGTTAATAAAGGATAAATCAACCGAAAAGAAAGGCATCGGGATACCAAACTAGGTATATAATGATGACCAATCAAAAGGGAGCAACAGACATTACCAACAAAAAGGTAAATGAAAGGCGATCTGCTGAGGATAAATTGCAAGCAACCGGCAATTATCGACAGGGACTAGCTGGGGATACATTGGTATACAACCAATAATCCGGGGAACAAATCACTAGCAAACGGTGAAAGGACCCACTGGGGATAAAATTGCTAGCATACGGCAATTATCCACAAAAGATTTGCTGGGGATATAAGTGCTGATCTGAGCAACTTATACAAGCAAAAGGAAAATCAACATCAAATATTGAATGAAGATAACCACAAAATTAGGGTTTACATCTACCGAATACGGGGTAGAAGACCAACAACTCCGCGTGGGGATAGAACAAATCACAAATCCGCACGGGAAACCACAATAGGGTTTATAACAAACCTCAAACTGCTGAAAAGCAGGAAAATAGGATTTACAACTACCGGTATGAGGGTAGAAAACCAAAACTCTGGCTGGAGAATAAAAGGTGTATAACCACAAATTCTGTTAAGAAAGCCAGGAAAAGTAGGACTTACAACTACCGGTATGAGGGTAGAGGCCCAAAATTACTCCGCTGGGGAACAACCCACTGGGAAGCACAAGATATCTGACAAATAGCCAATTCGGGAATGATCCGAAAAGACAGACTGAATCAAGACACGTCCTAATGAGGATATAACTCAAATAGGAAAATCCATCCCAATATATGTGTTGGGAGGAAACGGAAGAAACCGTCATCCACGAGGATATATCTCAGTGGGGAACTGCAGAAGGAAAGACAACATTTTCTGCTTATGGGGTTGACTCTATATGGAGAGATTTTATCACCCGACATCTGCTTGGGGAGATCTATAAAGAGATCTATATCACAATAGCAGGAGACACGACAAACAAAAGATATATGGCAAGAAATGCAACATGAATATCTGAATGTTTTATGAATATGCATGAGTATGCGTGATTTATGTTTGATGAATGCTGACAAAACAGACAATTCTAACACAAACAGGTTCAGGAACAAACGTTCGGTATTATACTTCCAGGGGAAAAACCAGCTGGAAAGCCAATCTGCGGAGATCTACATGCTGTAAAGCAAAGATCTGCGGGTACTGCTGGAGAAGCAGAGAATCAGAGATATCAGGAAACAACCCAATCAGGGTACAGACAGTCACAACGGGCAAAACAGCCACCAAGACGAATCTGTGGGAGAACAAGAGAAAACCCAAGATATCTGCAGGGGATCCCAGTGTCAACTGAGAAACAAAAGAGTGCATAAGCACAAGCACGAACTGCTGTAGAAGCAAATCCACATAACTCCGCTGGGGAACAACCCACCGAGGGAGAAAGATATCATCCAAATAGAATCTGACTGCATAAGCAACTCTATTGGGGAAAACTGTCGGCTACACTCCTGGGGAACAACCCACTGAGGGAGGACAGATCAAACAAGTAGATTCTGCAACGAACCACTCTACTTGGGAAGAATATACATAGCAAACTGATCACAACAAGTAGATTCTGCAATATAAGCCACTCTACTGGGGATCACAAATAGTCAGGAAATCAAATCCGTTCTCTGGAGGTCAAAGCCATCATCCGACTATACCGGGGATTGAAGGAGTATTCAACAGGCGAAACTGCCACAACAAACATTCTGCAGACTACGCTGAGGAAAAGATGGTTGAAAAACTGGGATATCAACCCAATCAACCACTGAGTAGGAAAATAAATCCTGCTCTGCTGAAGAGAAAAACTCTGATGGAGAGATAGCAACAATTCCACAGACGACTTCGCCGGGGAAAAGGTAAAGTACCGGGTATCAAACCACTGACTTACCGAATCTTCAAAAAGAAAGCGACCGTGCTGAGAAAACAGACAATTCCGCTGGCAACTGCACTGGGAAGAGTGATAACAACTATGCACGCGACTCCGAGGGGGATATCAATAACAGCTCTACTCGCGACTCCAAGGGGAGTATCAATCAATGGCTATACTCATGACTGTGTTGAGGAGACAAATAAAGTCTGGGGCATACGACCCACTGGAGAAAGTGACGGGGCACTAAGATGACAAACCATCAACCGCCGAAACTTCACAAGAAAACACCCATGCTGGGAAAACTGCTGCTGGAGAAACAAAGTCTTCAACAACATTCTGCTTGCGACTATACTGGGGAACAACCCCACCAACAACTCTGTTTGAGGAACAACCCCAACAAAGATCTGAAGAAAGAAGATACAACCAAACCAGGAATATGAACAAATGTCTTACCTGTTGGAAATCATGCCACCCTCGGGAGAGCACTGAGATATTCTTGAGTATCCTTTCAATCTTGTGAATGTTCACTTTGTTTAAACAAAAATTTTGAAAAATTTGATTTGTTTAAAACAATGACATTTTATCAATTTAAAACATGCAAAACATTTGTTGAATTGAAACAAATAAGAGTACAAATAATTGGATAAAAAGCTCAAATTTATTTGATGGAATGGTAGCCTGCAAATGGCAAGACTCCATAGATCTGTACAAATTTGAAATCAGTGATATATATTGGAAGAGGGCTACATTGAACATAATGATCCTTTCTCTACCAATTTGAATCTCGATGTATCCGAAGCTTCAGTTGACGACGAATCGAGAATCTTCTGACGACATGACGACTGACGAACCAGAAAGTCTTGTCAGGATGCAGTTACTTGCCAAAATCCCTAATTTTTGCCTAGATTGCCCCAGGGTGAGGTACTCAATCTAGCGGGATGCAAATATTCTTTTTTCAAGTCTCTAATTTTTGCCTGGATTACCCTTGCGGGTTCTCCACCGAGACGCTCATTTTTGCCTAAGCCGCCCTTTCGGGTTTTCAACTTAGCGAGCTATTTTGGTTTTTTTTTTCATTATTATTTTTTTTTTATTTGCATATACTTTTTTTTCTAGGCAAAGTACCTCTTAACTGCATCTGAATTCACAGGACGAGTGAAATCCTCCCCATCCATTGTTGTAAGCATCAAAGCTCCGCCTGAAAAGGCTCTCTTAACAACATATGGACCCTCGTAGTTTGGAGTCCACTTGCCCCTGGAATCGGGCGCGAAAGACAAAACTTTCTTGAGCACGAGGTCACCTTCTCGGAACACACGAGGCTTGACCTTCTTATCGAATGCTTTCTTCATTCTCTGCTGATACAACTGACCATGACACATGGCAGTTAATCGCTTCTCTTCAATCAAATTCAACTGGTCATAACGACTCTGAATCCATTCAGCATCAGTCAACTTGGCTTCCATCAAGACTCACATTGATGGGATCTCCACCTCTACTGGGAGAACGGCTTCCATGCCATAAACAAGAGAGAAAGGGGTTGCCCCTGTTGAAGTGCGTACAGACGTACGATATCCATGCAAAGCAAATGGCAGCATCTCATGCCAATCTTTGTACGTGACAGTCATCTTCTGGATAATTCTCTTGATATTCTTGTTAGCAGCTTCAACAGCCCCATTCATCTTAGGTCTGTAAGGAGAAGAATTATGGTGTGCAATCTTGAATTCAGCGCACAACTCATCCATCATCTTATTATTAAGATTGGATCCATTATCAGTAATGATCCTCTCTGGCACACCATAACGGCAAATCAACTGGTTCTTGATAAACTTCACAACCACCTGTCTGGTTACGTTCGCGTACGAAGCGGCTTTAACCCATTTGGTGAAGTAATCAATTGCTACGAGAATAAACCGATGTCCATTGGACGCTTTCGGCTCAATCATACCGATCATGTCGATTCCCCACATAGAGAAAGGCCATGGTGATGAAATCACATTCAGGAGTGTCGGAGGGATATGAATCTTGTCCGCATAGATTTGACACTTGTGACATTTCTTCACATACTTGCAACAGTCAGACTCCATTGTCAGCCAATAGTAGCCTGCTCTCAACATTTTCTTAGCCATGGCATGTCCATTGGAATGAGTACCAAATGAACCCTCATGGACCTCAGTCATCAACAGGTTTGCTTCGTGTCTATCCACGCATCTGAGCAAAACCATATCAAAATTCCTCTTATACAGCACTTCTCCACTGAGGTAGAAACTGCCTGACAACCTTCTCAAAGTTTTCCTATCTTTCACAGATGCCCCAGGCGGGTAGGCCTGGTTCTGGAGGAAATTCTTGATATCAAAATACCAAGGCTTGTCATCTTTCACTTCTTCAATTGCAAATATGTGAGCGGGTCTGTCCAAGCGCATCACAGTAATGTTGGGGACATCATTCCACCATCTGACTACTATCATGGAAGCAAGCGTTGCAAGAGCATCTGCCATCCGATTATCCTCTCGAGGAATATGATAAAATTCAACTTCTGTGAAGAAAGTTGAAATTCTTCTTGCATAATCTCTGTACGGGATGAGACCTGGTTGATTCGTCTCCCATTCACCCTTGATCTGATTGACAACCAGGGCTGAATCACCATAGACATCAAGATACTTGATTCTCAAATCAATGCATTCTTCAAGTCCCATTATACAGGCTTCATACTCCGCCATATTATTCGTGCATTTGAAAGTTAGCCTTGCTGTAAACGGAATGTGTGAACCTTGAGGATTAATGATCACTGCCCCAATTCCATTTCCATATTGATTAACAGCGCCATCAAACACCATCGTCCATCTGGAACCAGGTTCTGGACCTTCATCAAGTGTAGGCTCATCGCAATCTTTCATCTTCAAATACAGAATTTCCTCGTCAGGGAAGTCATACTGAACAGACTGATGATCTTCAATCGGCTGGTGCGCTAGATGGTCAGCCAAGATACTACCTTTGATAGCTTTCTGAGCTCGATACTCAATATCATAATCAGACAACAGCATCTGCCAACGGGCAATCCTCCCAGTTAAAGCAGGCTTCTCGAAGATATACTTAATTGGATCCATTCTGGATATCAACCAAGTTGTATGATTAATCATGTACTGGCGCAAACGCTTAGCAGCCCAAGCCAAAGCACAACACGTCTTCTCAAGTGTAGAGTACCGAGACTCACAATCAGTAAACTTCTTACTGAGGTAGTAGATAGCAAACTCCTTCTTCCCTGATTCATCTTGTTGACCGAGTACACAACCCATCGAGTCTTCAAGAACTGTCAAATACATGATCAGAGGTCTTCCTTCCACAGGCGGAGACAAAATCGGTGGTTCAGACAAATAATCTTTGATACTGTCGAAAGCTTTCTGGCAATCCTCGGTCCAATCATGAGACTGATCTTTCCGGAGGAGCTTGAATATCGGCGCACATGTGGCAGTCATGTGGGATATAAATCTGGAAATGTAGTTCAAGCGGCCAAGAAAACCTCGGACTTGCTTCTCAGTTTTGGGTGCAGGCATCTCTTGTATTGCTCTGACCTTTGCAGGATCAACCTCAATACCTCTTTCACTTACCACAAAACCCAACAACTTGCCGGAACGGACTCCAAAAGTACATTTGTTCGGATTCAGACGAAGTTTGAACTTCCTCAAACGCTGGAAAAGCTTCAACAAATGCTCAATATGCTCAACTTCCGTTCGGGACTTAGCAATCATATCATCAACATAGACTTCTATCTCCTTGTGCATCATATCATGAAACAAGGTAGTCATAGCTCGTTGATACGTGGCTCCGGCGTTCTTCAAACCGAAGGGCATCACTCGATAACAGAATGTTCCCCAAGGTGTGATGAATGTTGTCTTCTCCATATCCTCTGGTGCCATCTTAATTTGATTATATCCGGAAAATCCGTCCATAAAGGAAAAGACTTTGAATTTGGCTGTATTGTCTACCAACATGTCAATGTGTGGTAGAGGAAAATCATCTTTTGGGCTAGCCTTATTCAGATCTCTATAATCAACGCACATACGGACTTTTCCGTCCTTCTTAGGAACAGGCACAATATTGGCCACCCATTGAGGATATGTCGAAGTCACCAGAAACCCCGCATCAATTTGCTTCTGAACTTCCTCTTTGATCTTCACTGCCATATCTGGATGAGTTCTTCTGAGCTTCTGCTTCACAGGCACGCACTCAGGCTTCAAAGGCAGGAAATGTTGCACAATATCTGTATCTAAACCCGGCATGTCTTCATAGGACCAAGCAAAGATATCTGAATATTCTCGTAGCAAGCTGATCAAATCTTCCTTAACAGACTCTTCAAGAAGTGCCCCAATCTTCACCAAGCGAACACAATCCTCAGACCCCAAGTTGACTGTTTCCAAATCTTCAAGATGCGGCTGAATGATCTTCTCTTCGTGCTCAAGGAGACGGGTGATCTCATCAGGAATCTCTTCAACATCATCTTCCTCTGCCTCAAATACAGGGAATTCAAAATTGGGAGATGGCGTTGGATCATTATGTTCAATGGGTTTTAGGATCAACCTGCATAATGATTTTGGTTAAGGAAAAACTTCAGAATTTTAAACAAGCAAATCATTATGCAGATGAAAAATGTTGCTTTTATTTTTGTTTTTTTGTTTTTATGGTTTTTTGTGATCACTGATTTCATAAAGAAAAGCAAAAAGTGAAAACAAATGGAAAAAACAAATGTTTAACAATGCGAAAATTGAATGAAAACATCATTGTATATATGCTTTGCCAACAATGTCATCACTTCTCCTTTTGGCATGGGAGAAGGGTTTTAAACAAAACGAACAATTACTCTGATCTATGGATGACTGTAGGAACATCTACAGCGACCCAATTGTGGCAGACACCACCAGGAATAACAAAATTGTTCAAGTCTTCTGCATCTTCTTCTTCAATGATAGCAGCAGCTTCCTCTTCTGCAGGTTGATCAGCATGGATGAATCCTCCACTTGTGAACAGACCTTGCTCATTGCATGCCCCGGAACCATAGCCAATGCCAGCCCGGGATCGGTTATCTTCAAGTTCAAGCACTTTCCCTAAACCAGCGACTGCACCACATTCAATGGCCAGCTTCGCATCTCGGTAGGAAGTGAATGAAGGAGACTTCTTCTCGATTGGTTTATCAATAGATAAAGCTTGGAACTGAGTCCCAACTTCATCCTCAGCCTCAATATACGAGAAAGAAGACAGATGGCTAACCAGGAGAGCCTTTTCTCCCCCTACTACAACCAATTTCTTGTTTTTGACAAACTTCAGCTTTTGGTGTAGGGTGGATGTCACGACACCAGCCTCGTGAATCCATGGTCTGCCTAAGAGACAGCTGTAAGATGGGTGGATATCCATTACTTGGAAAGTAATTTGGAAATCACTTGGTCCAATCTTGATTGGGAGATCAACTTCCCCAATCACGGTCTTGCGCGACCCATCAAAAGCTTTCACAACAACCCCACTCTGCCTCATAGGAGGACCTTGGTATGACAATCGAGAGAGTGTCGATTTTGGAAATACATTAAGAGAAGATCCAGTGTCCACCAACACATTGGACATTGCATCAGATTTGCAATTCATAGAGATATGTAAAGCCATGTTGTGGTCTCTTCCCTCCTCAGGGAGATCAGCGTCACAAAAGCTCAAAGTGTTGCAAGCGGTAATGTTTGCAACGATGCTATCAAATTGTTCCAAGGTGACGTCATGATCAACGTACGCCAGGTCCAAAACTTTCTGCAGAGACTCCCTATGAGGCTCTGAATTCAGCAGCAAAGAAAGAATGGAAATCTTGGAGGGCGTGTGTAGAAGCTGGTCTACAATATTGTACTCACTCTTTCTGATGAGCCTCAGCATCTCATCAGATTCTTCATCAACAATGCCACTTGGGCCAACTGAAGAAACAGGAGTCTTTTGTACGGATGAGGAGGGTTTGGCAACATCAAGTGCCGGATTCTGAACATTCACAGCATTCCCTACTGGGCGCTCAACAGTATCAGAAAGAACAGCCTTAGCAGGCGCAGAAAATACACGGCCACTGCGGGTCAGTCCACTAACATCAGCTATAGTGGTCACAGAAGTGGAAGGCAAAGGCGCTTCGACCCCATCCTGGACAACAACAGGATTGTACCGGAATGGTACAGCTTTATCAGAGGAATAGGGCACAGGGCCGGCTGGTTTGATAATCAAAGAAGGGGAAGCCTTCGACTTGTTGCTATTATAGCGAATAACAACTGGCTCGGGCAGCTTGAACACTGGTGATATGACATTCACTTCAGGTTCAACTGTATCAACATTGCGATTCTGGAGAATCTCAATGGTACCCTCATTCAACAACTTCTGAAGTTCTCGGCGTATCTGATCGCAACCCAAGCGATTAACAGAACAGACGCGACACTTGTCGTGGTTATGCTCCAAATAGCTGTACTGACACAGCATCTTATGCAAATCAACCAACGACTGCCTGATATGGCTGACGTACTTAACCTTGTACTTCCCAAGGTCCTCCTGGATCATGTTGACAGATTTCCCATGCGACGGCAATGGGTTCTTGGTGACATTCGGGCTGGAGTCTTCAAAACTCAAAATTCCACTTCTCATAAGGTCTTGAACCTTAGTCTTCAGCGGGAAACAATTCTCTACATTGTGGCCCGGAGCACCGGAATGATAGATACAATGCTGGTCTGGTTTATACCACCATTGCGGGTTCGCAGGAATAGCAGGAGGATCCCTGGGAGAAACCAATTTCCTCTCCAACAAGGAGGGATAAAGCTCTGCATATGACATAGGAATTGGATCGAAGCTGACCTTCTTCCTATCATAATTCATGTTAGCTTGATTGGTTGTACTTCCACGAGGCTGATAAGCCTGTTGCTGTGGACGTTGCTGTTGTTGGTATTGCGGTTGTTGATATTGCTGTTGATGCTGATACTGTTGAGGTTGATATTGTGGCACACTGTCTTTGAATACAGGTGCTATATGAGCCACCTGGTGCTGATGTCCGGCACGACGTGCAGGCTTCCTCTGAACATAGGGTCTTCTTTGCTTCGGCTGAGACTGCACGGCATGTGCTTCGCCTTCTTTCCTCTTAAACGCCCCATATCGTTTAGAGGAAGAACCATCATCCTTGGCCAAACGTCCTTCACGGACACCTTCTTCAAGACGCATCCCCATGTTCACCATCTCAGTGAAATCAGAGGGAGCGCTTGCCACCATTCGTTCATAATAAAATGAACCAAGAGTTTTCAGAAAGATCTTGGTCATCTCTTTCTCTTCCAACGGTGGAGTGATTTGAGCTGCCAGCTCACGCCATCTCTGGGCGTACTCCTTGAAC
The DNA here is from genome assembly GCF_024323335.1 of Lathyrus oleraceus. Lineage (NCBI taxonomy): Eukaryota > Viridiplantae > Streptophyta > Magnoliopsida > Fabales > Fabaceae > Lathyrus > Lathyrus oleraceus. Next base: position 225,151,939 of record NC_066582.1, read on the forward strand.
GACTCTTTGTCCTTCTGGGACATGGACCTGAGTTGATCTCGGTCAGGTGCCATATCGACATTGTACTTGTATTGCTTGACGAAAGCTTCGCCAAGATCGTTGAAAGATCGGATGTTGACACTGTCCAGGCTCATGTACCATCTGAGCGCGGCACCAGACAAACTGTCTTGAAAATAATGGATCAAGAGTTGATCATTATCAGTTTGTGTTGACATCTTCCTGGCGTACATGACCAGGTGAGCTAGTGGACAGGTGTTCCCCTTATACTTTTCAAAGTCTGGGACCTTGAATTTAACTGGTATCTTCACACCGGGAACTAAGCAAAGTTCGGCTGCAGACTTGCCGAAGAGATCTTTGCCTCTAAGAGTCCTCAATTCCTTTCTCAGCTCAAGGAATTGATCGTTCATTGCATCCATTTTCTCGTGAACATCTGAGCCCTCAGAAGCCTCAGAATGATAGATGGTGTCGTCTACCCTAGGCATGGTATGCACGACAGGAGGAGCGGGAACAGGGACCGGGCTAGATGCCGGCATTTGAGCAAATGTTGGAGCTGGCAGATCAGGCATAAAGCCTGGAGGCATCCCCCAAGGAAAACCGGGAGGCATAGCATTAGGCTGATGGGTGCTGGCAGGCACCGTTGAAGTAACCACTTCAGAAATAACCGTCCGTTGAACGGGAGTTGCTGGCTGAGGAGCAGGCTGATTCTGAGCAGCAAGAAGTTGCTCCATCAAAGCGCCAAGTCTGGCGACCTCTTCTCTTAGATTTTGGTTCTCTTGCTCCAACTGCTCCATGATTCTGGCAGAGTTGACTCTTGTATAATACCGGTGAGTCAGCTTGTCTTCAAAATAAATGAAGAGCAAAGGTTAGAACCAGAAGACCAGAAACAAAGTACCTGCTTATGCAAGAATGATGCATGAAATGCTTGTGCAAATGCTTTGTTTTCAAGGAACCCTTAGGGTATTATTTGCAATATTTTGAATATTTAAACATTTTAATTGCTCATGGAAAATATTTCATTCAAATATATCAAAACAAAGAAATACAGCATTTTTGATTCATTACAAAGAGAAAAGGTAAATGACATCCTATGGATCCCTAACAGCTCGGGATGCTGGAGGACGAGAAGTACACAACTTCTTGATCTCTCTCTCATAGGCAGCCTCCATATCAGCTTTCTCTTTAGCAAGTCGATCATACTTCCTCTTCCAGAATTTGGAAGACTGAGGAAGCAGAGAAGTCCAAGTGTCGTTCGGATCATCGATCACTCGGTGCTCGAGAAATTCAATCATAGCATCCTTCTCCTTGAGCTGCTGCAGCAATTCCTCCCTTTCACGGATCCAGGCACGCGAAAGGTCTTCTTCTCTCAACTCCTCTACACGTTGGGTAGGGAGGGTTGAAGGCCCAGCCACATCCAACAGTGTAGGTCTTGGATAATCATACGGCATCAAGTAGGTGGCAGCTCTCTGTCTGACCCAAGAGGTGTAGGGCTCCAAAGCAATGCAGTTCTTCGGACCTAATTCATTCCTACTCTTCTTGTGAATACTGCGCCAAGCACGGACAAATCTGGCTTTCAGGCCTTGGGGATCTTTACCCTCCTGAAAGAACACACCTTCTAACAGAATGTTATTGGGTTTATCCTTTAGGGGGAACCCAAGCTGACGACGTGCAATAATAGGATTTTAGGTAATCCCACCACATGTACCAAGAAGAGGCACATTCGGGAATTCCCCACAAGAATCAATGATCTGGACGGTATCATACACGCGATCATACCAGGTGATATCATCATTGGTGAGAGACATGAGTCTCTGAGACCACCGTAGACATCCCTTGTTCTCCTTGAAAGCAACTGTCTACGGCAAGTGCGAAATAAACCACTTGTACAGCAGGGGTAAACAGCAGACAATAACCCCTCCATTCTTCATATTCCTCAGATGCATGGAGACATATGCATCGCCCAACAAAGTCGGAACTGGATTAAGGACTGAAAAGATCCTAATAGCGTTCATGTCCACGAACTTGTCGAAGTTGGGAAACAGCACCAATCCATAGATGAGCAGCACGAATAGAGCCTCAAAGGCATCCTCACTCATGGCCTTCCCATAAAAGGTAGCTTGGGCAATGAGGAACTCGGAAGGAAAACCCTGAATTCCGCCTTTGGTAGTCAGATTAGCTCTAATCAGATCTTCATCTATATGCAACAGACTGGAAATCTCTCGAGCAGATGGAATACTCTCTAGGCCACTGAACGGCACTTGATCCAGAATCGGAATCCCAATAAGATGAGAGTATTCTTCCAAAGTCGGCAATAACTGGAAGTCTGGAAATAAAAAGCAATGATGCAAAGGATCGTAGAACTGAGCCAGAGTGCTCATCAATCCTTCGTCAACCTGAGTGGTGAGCAGAGGCAGGAGCTTCCCATAGCGAGCTTTGAAACCCAAGGGATCTAATACATATGATGTCAGATTCCTTAACTCTTTTACATCGGGCTGCCGGAAGCTGTACTTCTTTGTATGCCTCTTTGGTCTTTCCATGTCTGAAAATTTTGCAAATAAACCCTTTAAGTTCCTTGAAAATTTTCTCTTTTGATGACATGGATGCGGATGAATGCGTGAATGTATGAATGCAACAAACACACTCAAGGATCAAACAAAGCACACCAAACAAAGGTCGTGGGAAAGCTCTTTGTATCCCTAATATCAATCATCCATTTTGGTGGATTTAGGTTTTCACCTTATCGACACCCAAGTTCCATTGATATTAACGGTACATGAACCGGTTCAGACATTCTTAATATCAACCAGCCGCTTTGATGGATTTAGGTTTTACACCTGATCCGGGATCCATTGATATTAACAATGTTTGAACGACTCAACCACGAATCACGGGTTTGTTGAGAGTCACGAGCATGGAGTCTCGGTTAAGAACCACCCAAAGGGAGTGTACTAGGGTTTAAACCTGCCAGACATGTTCTATCAGAGGTTCCCATAATCATCGTTCCATCTTTCGAATATTATCGGAGGAACGAATACTCGTATTCCAAGAATATTCTCAAGAGAAACTCTTATGAGTGTAGTATCGCGTAACAATCGTATCAAAACTGACATCTGAACGACCTCCGCACTACGGTCCTAAAAATAGGCCAAGAGGGGTTTGGTAAACTAAGGTCCTTGGCTTCTGCGGCACATGATTGAAAGAATAATGCCTAACCACAAATAACTTGTGTGACATTATTAGTTCAACATGACCTCCACCAAGTGAATGGACTCGCAAGTCAACTGGCTAAGGAATACTCCACACCAATCAACAAGACTATGCCATTCTCCTATCCTAGAGAGCACTCGAGTTCGGGTATAGAACTCATCTCACAGATCACCAAAGCAAACAACAATGTATATCAAGCAATTCACACATTACAATCAATACAGTGCTCCCAAATTGTACAAAAATATGTCAAATAACAGATAACAATATAGCACAACAAGGGTGAAAAAGTAGGCACTACCACCAAGGATCATTTCATCCCCAGTGGAGTCGCCACTTTTTCTGTAGCGGTGTATTCGTCGCTATATGATTTATTGATTAAACCATAAGCAAAGCATTCAATGAATTTTCGAGTCGCCACCGCACTTTTATTTATCCAAAGGATTGGCTAAAAAGCGAACAAAAGCCTAAGAAGTTTTACACGTAGAAAACTAATAAAAAGATCAAAGAGTCTGGGTAAGGGGTAAATTACGCAATGGGAAGGTGTTAGGCACCCACTACGTCCTAGGTACTCCTAGGGAGCCCTTTTCACACTTGTTGTAAAAATTGTTATTTGTTATGACATAAACATTGTGCAAACATGATTGGGATGATGAGAAAAGAATATACAAGTTAGTTATTTTTGTGTTCGAACGGATGAACCCGTTGCCTACGTACCTTCCATCAAAGGTAAGGATCAAAACGCCGTAGTTCGGCTAAAAGATTTCCAAAAGTGAGTTGGGTTCAATTTTAAACATTAACCCTAGGTCTTACGTTATCCACGGGAGAAAACTCAACCTTATACAAACAACAACGTCCACCATGTGAGAACAGCTTCAACTTGCCAGGGAGGGGTTAACCCTATAATAGGCAAGGAAGGCTTACAATTCAATCACTAAAGACAGAAGGTGAGATTAACATCAACCACTAAGATAAATCAAACCTATAGCTCATGTATGAAAAGATTAACAATGGACAAAGCCAAAACAAGTGAATGAGTGAAGTTACTGATTATGATTATGAAAATGGAGTCAAAGTATGATTAAGATAAATTCAAATAAGTATTATGAAATGGAGTTTGAAAAAAGTCAAGGACTTGAGTCCAGGTTTTTGGATTTTGAAAACATGAAGAAGTTTGCACAACACTTATGTCAAGTTTGAAAGTCAAGAGTGTGAAAAAGTCTAGGACATAATGAATGATGGATGGATGAGGATGGAAAGTAAAACTTCTTAGAAGGGTTCACCTCTTGAAATCATATAACAGATGATTCAAGTGTGTCCTTTGGAAAGGCAATTAATAATAACAAGCAAACAAAGCAAAAGAAAAGCGGATATCGGATGCCAATCACTGGTCTTATACCAATCTCTTAAAACAAAACGGGATATCAGAGGCCACTCAATGGACTTACACTAATCTCCTAACAAAGAAATAAAAAGCGGATACCGGATACCAATAAATGGATTTACACCAGTCTCCTAAAACAGAAATGGATATCAGAAGCCACTCAATGGACTTACACTAATCTCCTCAAAAGAAACAAGAATGAAACATGGAAGTCAACTGCCAATCTATCTGGACTTAGGTTAACTCCACATATATGCTCATAGGAATACCAATGCCACATTACAGGGACTTACAATGGATCCTCACATACAAACAGATAAAACAAACTATGATCACAGGAAAACAGATGCCAACTTACAGGGACTTATAACTGCAACCTCACATACAAACAGATAGAACAAATTATGATCACAGGACAACAGATGCCAACTTACAGGGTCTTATAACTGTATCCTCACAACAAACAAACCAAGCAACAGAAGATATGAGTGACCAATGAGGTCTTACACTCTATCCTTCCATATCATAGGAGCAAATGCCAAAGCAATGGACTTACAATTGTCCTCAATGGGCAAACAACAATGATAGCATCACAAAGACAAATGAGATGATCATGCATTAATGGCAATTGATGATGATAAATGCACAACATATAAGCAAACAGGTGCATATGAAGCAATCAATCAATCAATGAATATCAAACAGCACACTCTATAGCCAAACAAAGGGGGGCTCACACAAGAGGGTTTGACTATGAAAATCCACTGTAATAGGTAAATGTCGCTCTTAACCTTGCCATTGAGAGGCTAAGGTGAAGCAGATGAATAGGAGATGAGGGGTGTGCCTCATTGCTTCTATCCCTGATCAGGGAGAGCATTTAAGAAAGTGTGGGAGCTCAGAAAGATGAAGCTCTTTCCACATTATTGACTCGATAGATCTTGGGTTTTTATCTCAATGCTTCAACCATGTAATGGGAGCAAGGAGAGGACTCACTGAATAGTAGGGGATAGGCTACTTATCCCTTTGATCTACCAATTGCCTTACTTGAAGGACTTTTCCTGCTTGGGACAATATTAAACACATACAAGCATTGCCTCTTAAGGAGGACTTCAGACAGTTTGCCCGGTCAAATAACAGACCGGGTCTCCAGACTACATGAAGAAGAAGTAATTATACCTCAAAGCAAATTGCTAAATAGCAAAGCAAGCAAATAAAGCAACTAAAGAGTACCTGAAAAAGTCAAACTTATCAGTTCACATTTCAACAATTAAATCAGAAGGAAATGAAACAAACAGTTAACAATAATCAGAAGTGCCAAAGCACAAGACCAAACTCATATGAGTTACACCTACAAAACAAAGGTTAGCACATGATATAATCAAACTCAAACAAATTTGCAATGGTTTCTTTGAAGCATTGATGCTTAACCTGAAACAATGAACTCAACATAAGTCCAAAAGACCACTAGGACAAGCCTAGGGTCAAAAACAAAAAGAAATCCAAAACAGCAAACCATATTCAATCAAAATCAAAATCAATCATTTGAGAAGCAAGCACAATTGGATTCAAACTCATATCATGCATCAATGTCATTTCATAGGCCAAAGAAGTCAAACATGGCAAAAGGGAGCACACAAAAGGTCAACAGCAAGACCAAGCTCAAAAGCAAACATAATCAATTCCAAAAATTATGAAATAATTCATACTCAATCACAATCCATAACATAGCATGCATATGAAATTTCAGCTCAATTGGATCATGGGAAGATAGTCAATTAAAATCAGGAAGTCAACACATTATCAAGCATGCACAAAGAAGTCAACAAAACATGTGTCATCTTCAAAATATCATAACAAAATGAAAACAGATGAGAAATGGATGGGATTAACACCAATGCAAAGCTCAAGATGTCTAGTATGCACATGTGAAATTTCATGATCATACAATAAGGCATGAGGATTTCCCAAATGAAATGGCAAGAAGTGTCACACAAAGTCAACATTTGACTAGGCAGGGAAGAAAATTCACAAACAAATAGGAAATGGCATGATTAAATCCAGGAAAAAATCACACATTAACTAGACATATAAGAGATGGCTCATGCAAAATTTCAAATTATTTGGAAGCCAGGAAGCATGTGAACAAAAATCATGAACTTGCATATCAATGGTGTGACACAAATTGTCACACCCTACTTCAGAAAATCATAACTCACACACCACAAATGATAAATCCACAAACTTTATACCAAAACAAAGATGAATGAGTCTAGTTTCACCACAAAACATTTCAGGGGCATTGGATACATCCTCATCATTTCACAAAAGGAATGGCAAAATGTGCAAATTAGGCATACATGTTAAGAAGTCTAATGCCATTTAAAATCCAGCCAACCAAAAATTCAGCAAAAATCATGATTAAATAATAGACATTCATGTGAAAATGATGGAAAAAATTTCATGATTTTTGGAGTTAAAATGAATGAGAAATGATTTTGGTAAGATGATGAACAATTGAACCAAAATGAACCAAATAACATGAATTGGCAAGTCAAACATAGTTGACCGCGTGGCATTGTGGTAAATACCACATTCATTAATCAAAACGCAGAGTTTAAAGGGGGACACACGAAATGTTGTGATTGGTTAATAGCCAATGGAACAGTAACTCGGTAGCAGAGTCAAACAACAACAACCAATAGCATTCATGTTTTCTGGAAAAATGCTGTTAGGGTTTAAGGGAGCTTAGGGTTTTAACAGCAGCCACACCTTCATGTAATCATCATGGAAAATGAATTTCAAAACAGCAACATTCAAACAACATGGCATTGATATGGTTCATGCAAAACAATATAGAACAACAAACCACTCACGTTGCATAAAGGTGAATAAATTCTGGGCAAAACTGTTAGAGTTTCATGGCAACTACAGTAGCAGCTTCAACACTAATCCAGAAATCGTGAAAATTTGAACAGTCCAAAACACGAAATCCAGCACACCATTGTAATCAACAAGCAACATACAGTAATAATCCCAGCATCATTTTCCTTAAAACACACTAACCATCATGAATCGAAGACAAATACATTCACACACCAGATTTCAAATCCAAATATCTTACAGCATACTCAACCATTTCATGTGTTTTAAAGCTTATTGTAACCATGGCAATGAGATCTATACATTTCATATCATGATTTGGAAAAAAGAAGGAGTCGAAATCTTACTTGGCTGTGAAGAAAATCGAGGAGTAGTGGTTATTTGGATGATACAGCTTGAAACAGATCTTCACAAAGCTTTAAAATGATGAATCCTTGAGGTAGGTTAGCTCAGCAACTCTTGGAAATACTCAAATCGATTTTGGCCATTGTTGGAAGCTTGAAGAAACAGAACTTGAAGATGCTGTACAGTCAAGATTTGGTGCTCGAAAACACTCCCAAATGAGGTCCAAATGAAGAAACAATGAAGGTTGTTCGAGGGTTTTTGAGATTTTGGCAAAAAATGCAATATGTGCAAAAATGCAAAAGTGAGAGAATGGAAGTTTTTTTTGATCGTGGAGGCTGTCTCTTAGGGTTGAAATGAGCAGAAAATGGCTCTTATACTTCTGTTTAAGGTCCACTAATGAAGTGCTAAACTTGTTTTGTTTTAATGAAGTGATTTGCACCATTTGCTAATTTTTGCACAAGTGGATATGGAGGTGTGGTGTTGCACGATTGGGCCTCAAAACAGGCTGCAAATGACCATTATATTTGCTGTTTTATGTCTGCTCATGAAGTGCTAACAAGGATTTACTCTAATGAAGCCATTTGCCAAATTTACTTATTTTGACCAAGTTGGCAAGGAGGTGCATGGTCTGCCCGAGTTTGGGCCTCAAACAAGTGTCAAATGTCATTCTAAACAAACTCCAATTGGCCAAAATGAGTAAAAATCAATAAATCAAAAAGTCAACTTTTGGTCAAACTTGAATTTTAAATGAAACAAGTCAAAAAATGCCATTTTGATTGGCAAGGTTTTGGTTCATGAAATTTATATTTTTGGAAAGAGGGGATGAAATGTGGTTTGTAGGAAAAAACCCCACCAAATTTGGCCTTATGGTTCATGAGATATGGCTTGTTGAAGTTCACAAATTTTTGAAATTGAATTGATCATATCTTGACAACCACACATGGGATTTGAGAGTTCTTGGACTTTTTGAAAATGGGAGAACAAGATCTTCAACTTTCATGTTGGGAAAAATTCATTTGAAGCTTGTATCATGATGTAAGTTTAAGATCAAGAAGTTTCCATTTTTGGCAGTTGAAATTACAGGTCCACTTTCTATTTCTGGAAATTTTCTGTTTGACTTGATTTTCTTCCATGATGAGGTTTGCCATGATATATGAGGCTTATATGAACATGAATGAGCTCCTTCAAATCAATTTTATCCATCAAACCACTGATTAAATCCACAGTTGACCAAGTTTGACTTTTCTAGGGTTTTGGATGACTGAACCACTTCTGATGAATTCCAAACCCTAATTCCTTGAGAACTTGACTTCAAATGATGTCCCAAGATATATGAGCTCTTGATTATTGATCATGGTGCCCAAATTCTGCAAGAATGGCCACCATCCATTGCTTTGACTGACTGTTGACTGACTTTGACCTAATTGCTGATGATTGCTTCAACTGCAAGCAACAAGATTAAACTGACAATATTTTTGTACTTTTTGGAAGATAAACATATGAAAGCAAAGATATACAAATGCAAAGTATGCTAGGTGATCAAGAAACAACCCACAAGGCAACCTACCCACTAGGAGGGAAACTAGGGCATGCAATGATCCTTGAGGCCATGATATGATATGTTATGGGCCATGAGGGATCTTAGGGCCCAAAATTGGGGTCTTACAGTGAGAAACATCAGATGTTCCCCAAACAGTTAACCATTAGGGTATCCCTAGTTGTTTGTGTTAATCTGGTTCCCCTACGAAGTGTTTGTTCCCTAGCAGAGTTCTGATTCTTTTCCCCAATTAAGTTGGTTGATTCAGTACCTTACGGCGTGTTATTTCCCGACAGTGTTTCTGTGTTCCCCAACGGAGATCGTGTTTCTTCAGTAGGGTTGATCTTCAGTAGAGTAAGATGTTTTCCCCAGTAGATCGCATTGGTTTCCCCACCAGTCGCCATCCGACTCGCTCCCAGTCAGAGTTTCTTCCTAGTTTTTGAGCAGCTGTTTTGTGTTTATCTTCTATATGGTTGTCTCCCATTTAATATGGCGTTTACCTAAAATTCCCTACAGGCTCGATAACTTCTCCTCTCCTCAGCAGATCTCCTCTTCCCTCAGCTAGATTTGAGCCTTTGGTTTGTTGATTTCTCTGTTCTCCAGCAGTTGTCTCCCTCTTTTTGTGGATTGACCGAGGATTGTACCGATGATTCAAATTCTTTGCGACACCTTTGTACCCTTTATGATTGTTTTGTCAGCATAATCATCATATATATACATATACATATACATTCATATAATTTCATAATTCATATTTGCATCATCATATCTGATTAACTTGTTGGTTTGAGATTCTCATTCTTTGTTATGGCGGTACTTTATCCCCATGCGAATCTCGGTGTCTGTCCTCCCTCAATTGTAGAGTGTCATCCCCTTAGGCAGAAAGACTTTAACCTTTCTCCTCTTCCTCACTGAGTTGTTTCCTCGTGGATGATTATTACTTCAGTTTCCTTCCCAGTTGATTATCTGGATGGAATCACTCCCCTTGAGTTATGTCCTCATTGGGTTGAGTCTTGATTGAATGTCTCTTTCTAACTCTTACCTAGATATATGTTTTGAGTCTCCTAAGAGCTTATTACCCAGTAACTAGTAATATTCTTCTTAGTTTGCAGTTTGTTACTTCTTGCCCAATACCCGGCAAAAGTATCCTTGTTTTCCCAATAGTGGAGTTCCCAGTAGATTCATTTGTTTCCGAATCCCCAAGAAGTATATCCTTGAGATGTTCACCCTAACCGGTGATGGATATCTTTCTCTCCCCTGCCTGAGTTTATCCTTGATATGTTCATCTTAACCGATGACGGATATTCTCATTTGTGGTGTTCTACCCAGTAAAAAGGTAGTTGTAATCCCTATTGTGTTCCCCATAGAGTTAATCCTTGATATGTTCATCCTAACCGATGACGAGTTTCCTTCTCTTTGTGGTATTCTACCCAGTAACCGGTATTTATAAACCCTACTTTTTCCCGCAGAGTCTATCCTTGATATGTTCATCCTAACCGGTGACGGATTTTCTCTTCGATGGTATTATATCCAGTAACTGGTAGATGTAATTCCTATTTTCTCCCATCACAGAGTCTATCCTTGATATGTTCATCCTAACCGGTGAAGGATTTTCTCTTTGATGGTCTTCTATCCAGCATTCGATAGATGTAATTCCTACTTTTTGTTCAGTTGGTTTATCCTTGATATGTTCATCTTAATCAATGACGGATTTCCTCCTTGACAATCCCAAGCAAGTCTATCCTTGATATGTTCATCTTAACCGATGACTGATTCTCTTCCTTGTTGAGTTTATCCTTGATATGTTCATCCTAACCGATGAAGGATATTCTCATTTTTGGTCTTCTACCCAGTAACTGGTAGTGGTAAATCCTATTTTTTTTCTGTAGTTTTCCCCAGCAAGGTTATTCGTACCCAGTAACCGGTAATGAATACTCCCTCCTGGCATTTCATCAGCGATTCATCCTTGATATGTTCATCCTAACCGATGACGGGTGCCCTCTCTGTCAGATCTTTATTATCTCCTCACCCAATAACAGGTAGTAGATAATAGATTTCTGCTCCTCCTGTGTTGAAGTTTATTTCTTCCCCAGTTGAGTTGAGTGCGCGTTTCCTTAGTGAAATCGCTTTTCCTGCATGATTCAAGTACTTCAGTGTTATCCTGATATACTTGTTTTCCCTGCAGATGTTGTTGTTCCCCGGCTGAGTCTTTTCCATGTTTGTATGGAATTCCTCGAGTCCCCCAGTAGTTTTAAGTCGTAGCATGGCCTATGCATAACCTCATTTATTCCCCCCAGAGTCTCTGTCTCCCCAGTGAGTTTTCCTCATGGAATGCATTATACTCTTGTGGACTTTCGATCTCTCTGATTTCTTTTCCTCCGTGGCAATATTTCCTCACAAAGAATTTACTTTTACATTCATATCATATGCATCATGAGGTCTCTTAGGGACCAAAATTTGTTTCTAAGAGGGGCAGTTGTAAGACCCTAATTTTGACCCTAAGATCCCTCATGTAATTTCATCATAAGCATTAGCATTGGGATCATACCTTGGCATCCCCCTTACCCCTCTTTCATTGGGTTTGTTTTGGGAGAGATCACCAAGCACTATGTGATTGTATCACACTTGTATATCATTATTTCACTAACCAAAATACCAAAAATATGTCTTTGCATTTGCCGAACTCTTTTGTAGGTGGGGCATGATCTCCATTGATCTATCAAGTTCATATCTAGGGTTTGAGACCCTCATGACAAAGAGCACAACCATGAATTGATCCAAGAATGGTTTTGAGCATCATATATGAGTTCCGTTGACCTCTACATGTTATATTGATCATGTTTTCTTCAAGAGTTTGAGGGTAATTTGCCTTGGAAACCCTAGTTTGACTAGGTATCTTGAGTAACTTCCCCAACAAGCTATCTCACCAATTGATCAAATTTCTCAAGGGAAACTTCCAAAATTCATCATATTATGCATATATGATCTACCATGAGCCTAGAAAGTCAAAAGAATTGAAGGTTAGCAAGTTGGTTGATGGTGGTTGGCCAGATGAGTTCATCTGATCAAAACTGGGTCTCCCTAGACCCTATATCCTACAGTTTTCACCATATGAAAATGATTAAAAGAGAAAGGTTACTCTAAATGAAATTCCAAACTACTTTCATGTTGAGACCTAGAGCTAGTTTTTCTTGGAAAATCATTTGCTATGTTGAAACATTATAGGTCATTTTGCCTAAACCCTAATTTGAAAGTCAACTTCCCAAGGCCATAACTTGCTCAATTTTTATGATATGAAAGATTTCCAAGTTGCACAATCAAATTCAAGATGTCTACTTCAACTATGATGTTTTGAGTGAGATCTAATTCAACTTTTATGAACATGTGATATGAGGATACATTATAGGTCATTCTTGACCTATACCATTGAACAAGTGATTTTTCCAAACTTCAAAAATGCATTACTTTATCATTCTAAATCCAAATGACATGAAATTGGTGACCATTTTGAAGGTCTTTGAAAGGGATATAACTTTGATGAAGACACTTTTCTCATTTGAAGCTCACATAAAAAGTTAAGTAAGGTGGAATATTGAGGTATACGACTTGACACTTAGAAAAAATTTCAACATGTTGAAATTTCCAAACTTCCACTTCAAAATTATCCATGTTCCAAGCTCCAAATGAAAAAGTGTTAAACATCAAACTTGTTCCCTTTGATCCAAGCTTTCAAAAGAACCCAAGTTCATGCATTTTGGACAAAGATTGTTAGGTATGCGCATGGCTTTAACAAGGCTGCATCATTGGAAAGAATCAATTACAAAAACTTCAATTCACATTGCCTTGCCATTCAAGCTTCATTCAGACCTCAATTGAAATCATTTTAGACCTTAATTCATTGCATCATGGGCCTGTACATGCCCATGCACTCGTGTCATCCACATTGCCAATTTTGAACAGATTTTTGAAGTGTGCAAATATCATTCCTTTGGCTATAAATAGAAGGCCTCTGAGCTCATTTGAACAACACTTTGCACGCCAACTTTGCCCCCCATTGAAAGCCTCTCATTCTAAAGGAAAGCCTGAGAAATTTCAATTTGAAATTTGAGTTTGAATCTCAACTGTTGGAGATTCAAGAACTCCAGGATCCAAAGCCTTGCAACCTCTCTAATCACTTCCTACTAGCTTCTCAAGTGTGATCAGATCGTGTTTGGAGCAAGCAACATCAAGAACTGCATAGCATTGAAGGTAATTTTCAGAAAACTTCATCTCTTCGATTCTCACTCAATTCTACTCAATTCTCTTGGATCTTTGGTTGTCTGAAGTCCTACCAATATAGGCAAGAAGATTGAGTTGCTTAGAGGTCAAATCGAAGCAACTCAGTTGATGCACCTCAAAATTCAACTCCTCATATCTTTCTATATATGTGGAGTTAGTTAAAATTGAGGTGATATTCGTGATCTACACCATTTTATCTTTCAGATCATGTCCTCTTTTATAATTTTTGATGTGGTGATGATCGAACCAGTCCGGCCAGGGTCATCGGAGAAGATGACCGGCCTTTGGACTCCGGCGATGTGCTGGAAGTGTTCAGAGCCATTGATTTGTTTTAAAACGTTTTAATCTGGAGCGCTCATTATGAATACCAGGCGTGTGGATGAGTTGACTAGCGTGTACCATGGAACGCGTTTTCTCCACCACTTGATCTGCCACCTCAATTAATGAGGCAGATCAAGTGGTCCATGTTTTTTTGTTATTTTCTGATTTTTTTTTATTCCTTTTATTTTCATTAATTCATATTAATTTTAATATTGATCCAAAAAATATAAGAGTTTCACCAAAAAAATTCAAAAAATTTCTTCTTTCATATTTTGAATTAAATTTATCTTTTCGATCATTATTAATATTTTTCATGATTTAATTGATTTTGTGATTATTTTTAATTATTTAAAAATACTTTTAAGTCTTTAAAAATTCTGAATTTTTTTCTCCAAGGTCCTTTGACCTTGTTTGACCTATGATAAATCTCATGGCTATTTCTTTGGTATTTTGATGAGGTTTTAGGAATTTGACAAACCATATTTAATTTAAATGTATTATTTTAGTCTTTTTAATTTGAATAAATACCAATTAATTGTGTTGACCAATTGTGATGACTTATTTGAGTTTGACTCTTGTTGTTGGGCCTTGGTCAAGGTTGATTTGACTTTGTCAAGTTAATATCATTGGATTTAGGGGATTGATGGAATGTACATTCCATCTCCCAAAATGAATGGATGATATTAATTTGGTAAAAGTCCTCCTTTGACCAATTTGAGTTTTGATCCATTCCTCTCCCTCTTCATCTCATTGTCATTCTTTATGCATTCATCTCATTTAGCCTATGATATCTCAAAGTCCTAAGGCTAGTTGATTGAAAAATCAACATAAGTGTGGATGAGATTAGGCCACCTCTTTTGCATATTCTTTTTGTGTGTGGTATGTTTCATGAGCATAGTCCATTATACTATGTCTCTAACATGCATTAACACCAAAGTTCTATTGCCCGACCTCAAATAGTTGTGACTTCTACATAAGTCCAATTACAATTGCTTAACATAACGCTAAATTTGTGACACCAAAGGCATAACATTCTAGTTAGTGAGATTGTAAGTCTCCCCTCTTTCATGGTATTGTGTGGAAACTTGGCCTTTTTTCCTTCCTTTGGAAGATGTCTTGGCTCAAGGATCCATGCTTGTGATAAGTGGGTTGAGTGTTCTCCAAAGAATGACTTAAAAATGAAAAGCAAAAGCAAAACAATACTAACTTTTAACTCATTAACAACTAACTTTTAATTTCAAGCCATTTACTTTAATGTCATTTAATTTTAGTCTTTATTCATTTGCCATTATTCATATCATTCTAATTGTTTATGTTAATGCAATTTTCATTTTTTGTCCATTTGGACCATGTTGTGTGATATATCTTGTTTGTGTATACTTTGCTTGTTTGTGTGGTCTTTGACCATTAATGTACAAAATAACAACAAAAACCCTAAAAATACTTTTGTGTGGACTGTTGGCTTGCTCTTGGACAGATGGACTTAGAACTTAGGCAATATTCCTATGCTAAAGGACTTGGCCAATGTCAATTTTTGTGAAACCAAGTGCTTGCAATTTGAAACTTCATCTGATACATCATTCAAGATCCCTTTGAGTTCATTTGCAACATGATCATTGTGAAGCTGTTATTTTAAACCTATGACTTATGGAATTCATCTGTTACATGGGCTAATTTGAAGAAGATCATGGAGTGGCTAAGCTTGGATGTGGCTATCTTTATTTGATGCCTTTGCTCTTCAAGATTGATA
Organism: Lathyrus oleraceus; assembly: GCF_024323335.1. NCBI lineage: Eukaryota > Viridiplantae > Streptophyta > Magnoliopsida > Fabales > Fabaceae > Lathyrus > Lathyrus oleraceus. The sequence continues at coordinate 225,167,638 of NC_066582.1, forward strand.
TAAATGTGCATTTGTGTGTTTCTTGATTCTAAATATCCAAGGGAAATTGGGGTTTCTATATGGCAGTCTTGCCTATTGGATTCCTACCCATCGGTCAGATCTTTTCAACTCTTAACTTTTAATTTTGTGCATAGGATTAGTCTCTTCATCTTCTCCACATTTCTTTAATTTCAAAATCTCTCCCTTCTTTTAAAACTTTCTTTGTTTGAACTTATTTTGTTCTAAACTTTTACCACTTTGCAAACTAGAAACTTTGGCTTATGTCATTGCATTTTCAAACTTCTTTTCTTAATCAAATTTATAAATAAATTTAACTATACTTGACTTAAACTTTCAAAAAAACCAAAAAGAACTAACTCATTCAAACCATTTTTAGGCCTTTGTGCCTTTCAAAATTAAATTTTGTTAAAAGCAATTCATTCACTTTGAAATTTATATCACGAATTACGAGGTTTTGATCTCTCATTTTTATGTTGGTACGTAGGCACAAGTCCGAAGGTCTTGTCAAACACAAATATATAATTAATGAATTATTTTCTCATCCTCGCGTTCTATTTATTTATAAACATCATTTTTGTACCAAATACATATGCATACAAAAAGGGCTCCCTAGGAGTACCTAAGACACTTTGGGTGCTAACACATTCCCTCTGTGTAACCAACCCCCTTACCTGTAATCTCTGACATTTTATTAGTTTTGATTTGAAAACTTCTTACTTTTGGGTTTTGTTCGTACTTTTTCCCTTTTCCCTTGGAAACAATAAAACCGCGGTGGCGACTCTTGTTATTTGATGTCTAGCTTATCCATAGCTTGATGATCATGAATTTACCGCTACAACGTCCAGTTAAGATAGGTTTGAGTGATTTTCAAATTACTTTTCAAGTAATGGACATTCACCTGGCCTACAGCTGTTTTCTGGGAAGACCTTGGATCCATGAAGCTAGCGCCTTGACGTCTACTTTGCACCAGAAGCTGAAATTTGTGAGGAACGACAAGCTTGTCGTTGTTGGTGGGGAGAAAGCATTGTTAGTAAGAAATTTGTCATCTTTTACTTATGTAGATGCTGAAGAAGAAGTTGGAACACCGTTCTAAGCTTTGTCTGTTGCTGATGAACTGAATAATGTTGGGGCACCCATGTCTTCTCTTAAGGATGCAAAAGAGGTTATTTAGACTGGTAGCACCGACTGGTGAGGCCGTGTTATAGAGGTTGTTGAAAACAAGAATAGAGCAGGACTGGGATTTCAGCAAGGGTCATTCAACGCTAATGTCAAGGCTATGCAAGAAGTTTTCCGCAGTGGAGGGTTCATTCACAAGGATGATCAACACTCAGCTGTCATTATTAAAGATGATGGTGAAGACAAGGCTGGTGCTAACTTTGTAATACACGGCCAGACTTACAACAATTGGGTTGCTGTTGATGTTCACGTTGTTATGCATTATTCGAAGTAATTTGTTTTTTTTATTATTTAAAGAAAAATATGTCTCCTATGCCTAAGGGAGAAGTGAAACATTTTTGGGCATTTCAATATTATCATCAATAAAATACAATTTTATTAATCCACATCTATGATGTTTGTTTTTTAATTTTATGCTTTTTTTGAAAATGGTAATCACAAAAAACATAAATAAATAATAATCTTTCCAAAGCCAAAGTTATGCAACCAATTTTCTGCAGTGGAGAGTTCATTCATGAGAATGATCAACACTCAGCTGCCATTATTGAAGACGGTGGGGATGAAGACGAAACTTGCACCATTTTTGTGACGCATGGCCAAATTTACAATAATTGGGTTGTTGTTGATGTTCATGTTGTCATTGATCGTTCTAAGTAATTTGTTTTTATTATTTTGGAAAAAAATCCTTCTCTTATGCCTAAGGGAGAAGTGAACATTGTTGGGCATTTTCTTTATTATCATCAACAAAATACAATTTTATTCATCCACATCTATGATGTTTGTTTTTTAATTTTATGCTTTTTCTGAAAATGGTAATCACAAAAAACATAAATAAATAATAATCTTTCCATTTGCATAATATTTGTTTGCACTCCACTTCTCTAAAATCAAAATATCAAATCATTATGCAGGTTGGTTCTCAAACCCATTGAACATGATGACCCTACTCCCTTTCCAAACTTTGATTTCCATGTGTTTGAAGTTGAGGAGGAGAATGATGATGAAGAAATATCTGATGAGTTATCCTATTTGCTTGAGCACAAGGAAAAAACCATTCAACCGTTTGAAGAGCAGATTGAATTGTCAACTTGGGTTCCGATGATGATGTGAAGGAAGTCAAGATTAGGTCTCAATTGTGTCCAGAAGATAAGAAGGGGTTGGTTGATCTTCTTCGAGAGTACTCTGATGTGTTTGCTTGGTCCTATCAAGATATGCCTGGTTTGGATTATGATATTGTGGAGCATAGATTGCCTTTGAAGCCAGAATGCCCTCGAATCAAGCATACGTTTAAGAGAACTCGTCATGATATCGTAGTGACGATTAAGGAGGAAGTGCTGAAGCAGATTGATGCTGGTTTCCTTGTTACCTCCGAGTATCCGCAATGGGTGGCCAATATTGTGCCTGTTCCGAAGAATGATGGGAAAGTCCATATGTATGTTGATTATAAAGATTTGAATAAAGCTAGTCTGAAAGATGGTTTTCCTCTGCCATACATTGATGTGTTGGTAGAAAATACAGCTAAATTCTAAGTCTTTTCATTTATGGACGGATTTTCCGGTTATAATTAGATCAAGATGCCACCCAAAGATATGGAGAAGATCACATAGGGAACATTCTGTTATCGAGTGATGTCTTTCAGTTTAAAGAATGTTGGTGCAACGTACCAGAGAGCTATGACCACTCTTTTTCATGATATGATGAATAAAGAGATTGAATTCTACGTTGATGATATGATTACTAAATCAAGTGATGAAGAAGAGCATGTTGAGCATTTGTTGAAGTTATTCCAGCATTTGAGGAAGTATAAACTCTGCTTGAATCCTAATAAGCGTACTTTTGGTGTTCATTCTGGTAAGTTGTTGGGCTTTATTGTCAGCGAGAAGGGTATTGAGGTTGATCTTGCCAAGGTCAAAGAAATACAAGAGATGCTTGCGCCCAACACTGAGAAGCATGTCAGAGGTTTTCTCGACCGCCTGAACTATATCTCAAGATTTATTCACATATGACTACCACATGTGCGCCTATATTCAAGCTTCTTCGGAGAGATCAATGTTGTGATTGGACCGAGGATTTCCAGAAAGCTTTTGATAGTATCAAAGAGTATCTACTTAAGCCTCCGTTTCTGTCTCCGCATGTGGAAGGAAGATCTTTGATCATGTATTTGATTGTACTTGATGAGAGTATGGGTTGTGTTCTTGGTCAGCAAGATGAATCTGGAAAGAAAGAATATGCAATTTACTACCTCGGTAAGAAGTTCCCGACTGTGAGACTCGATATTCTATGCTTGAAAAGACATGTTGTGCATTGGCTTGGGCTGCTAAGCGTCTGCGCCAATATATGTTGAATCATACTACTTGGTTGATATCCAAAATGGATCCAATCAAGTACATTTTTGAAAAGCCTGCTTTAACTGGGAGGATTTCCCCTTGGCAGATGTTGTTATCTGAGTATGATATTGAATACCAAGCTCAGAAAGCTATTAAAGGTAGTGTCTTAGCTGATCATTTGGCTCACCAACCTATTGAAGATTATCAGTCATTGCAATATGATTTTCCTAATGAAGAGATTTTGTACTTGAAGATGAGAGATTGCGATGAACCATTTCTTGAAGAAGGGCCAGAACCTGGTTCTCGTTGGGGCATGGTATTTGATGGAGCTGTTAATTCTTATGGTAATGGCATTGGGGAAGCGATTACTACTCCTCAAGGCACTCATTTCCCTTTTACAGCTAGATTGACCTTCAAAAGTACAAACAATATGGATGAGTATGAAGCTTGCATTATGGGGCTTGAAGAAGCCATTGATCTCATAATTAAATATCTTGACGTATATGGAGATTCAACTTTGGTTGTGAATCAGATCAGAGGTGAATGGGAGACGAATCAACCCGGTTTGATACCATATAGAGATTATGCCAGGAATATTTCAACTTTATTTACAAAGGTTGAGTTTCATCATATCCCTCGAGATGAAAATTGGATGGCAGATGCTCTTGCAAAATTAGCTTCAATGATTGTGGTGAAATTTTGGAATGAAGTTCCTAACTTGACTGTTATGCGTCTTGATAGACCGACTCATGTATTTGCTATTCAAGAAGTAAAAGATGAAAATCCATAGTATTACGATATTAAATGTTTTCTCCAAAGTCGGATTTACCCGTCTAGGGAATCTTTGGAAGATAAGAAGACTTTGAGAAGATTAGTTGGTAACTTTTACTTGAATGGTGATGTGCTTTATAAGAGAAAATTTGATATGGTTTTGCTCAAATGTGTGGATAGACATGAAGCAGACCTGTTGATGAATGAAGTCCATGAATGTTCCTTTGGTACTCATTCCAATGGATATGCTATGGCGAAGAAGATGTTGAGAGCAGGTTACTAGTGGCTGACAATGGAATCTGACTGTTGCAAGTTTGTGAAGAAATACGTCAAGTGTCAAATTTATGCAGATAAGATTCATGTTCCTTCGACAATGTTGAACGTCATTTCCTCTCCATGGCCCTTATCCATATGGGGAATTGATATGATTGGCATGATTGAGCCCAAAGTTTAGAAGGGCATTGTTTCATTTTGGTGGCTATTGATTACTTCACAAAATGGGTTGAAGCGACATCGTATGCAAATGTGACCAAGGAAGTTGTTGTAAGGTTTATCAAGAATCAAATCATATGCCGTTATGGTGTGCCACGTAAGATCATTACTGATAATGGATCAAACTTGAGCAATAATATTGTAGAAGCTCTTTGCAAGGACTTCAAGATTGCACATCATAATTCTTCTCCCTACAGACCAAAGATGAATGGGGTTGTTAAAGTTGCGAACAAGAACATTAAAAAGATCATTCAGAAGATGGTTGTAACGTATAAAGATTGGCATGAGATGCTCCCATTTGCTTTGCATGGGTACCGTACATCCACCCGCACTTCAACAGGGGCAACCCCTTTCTCTCTTGTTTATGGCATGGAAGTTGTGATCCCCGTAGAGGTTGAGATCCCATCATTATGCGTATTGATAGAAGCCAAGTTGACAGAAGCTGAATGGTGTCAGATCAGGTTTGACCAGTTGAATTTGATTGAAGAGAAAAGATTGACTTCCATGTGTCATGGTCAGTTATATCAGCAAAGAATGAAGAAATATTTTGATAAGAAGGTCAAGCATCGTGTGTCCAGAGAAGGTGACCTCGTGCTCAAGAAGATTTTATCTTTCAAACCTGATTCTAGGGGAAAATGAACTCCTAATTATGAAGGCCCATATGTTGTTAAGAGAGCCTTTTCAGGCGGTGCTTTGATTCTTACAACTATGGATGGTGAATAGTTCACGCGTCCTGTGAACATTGATGCAGTCAAGAAATACTTCGCCTAAAGAAAAGAAAATAACAACTCACTAAGTTGAAAACCCGAAAGGGCGGCTTAGGCAAAAAAGAGTGTCTCGGTAACATCCAACCCGAAAGGGAGATCCAGACAAAAGTTAGAGACAAAAAACATAAAATTTATCCTAGTAGATTGAGTACCTCACCTTGGGGAAATCTAGGCAAAAATTAGGGATTATGGCAAGTAACTACATTCGGCTGGTCCTGACCTTTGAAGCAGTTTTGAGCAGTCATTTGGTTCAGATTCATTCTCAACTGAAGACAAGCACACAGTGGATTTCGAAGTTGGTAGGGAGAGTAGTGATCATTCTGTTCAATGTAGCCCTTTTTCCATGTAAATTATCATTTTCAAACTTTTTAAAGATCCATGGAGTCCCGCCATTTACGGACTACCATTCTATTAAATAAAGTTGAGCTTTTATTCAATTGTTTCGTATTCTTATTTGTTTATGTTTTTAAAATTTAATTTTTATGATGATAATTTTAAAATCAATAAATCAATGAACAATCATTTTTCTTAAAATAATAAGGCATTTACTTTAAGAATAATAGATTTCAAAAAGGAACGTTAACAGTAATACTGAGGACGGTAAGTCTTGATGTGTGAAGCATTGTTGTTCATCCCCAGCATGATTGGTGGTTTTTTTGTCCCCGGTAGAGCTGAGATGTTGCTCCCTGTGCAATTCATCTTTCCCCATCTAAGGTGTTCATATTTTTTGCATTTCCCAATTTTGTGTATTGGTGAATGAACCCTGGATTATCTTGGAACCTTTATTTGGTCTCCAGATCCCCAATGCCTTTATTTGTGTGTTGCATAGGTGTGACAGTTTCTCACCTGTGTGAGTCTGTAGATCCAATTGATATATTGGTACCTTGGAATTGGTTTATTTCTCAATCTCCAAGAAGAGTCTGATGACTTTTGTTTTCCTTTTGAGGAAGTTATTGCTGATCTTTGTATCCTCGTGTGGCCTTTGGTTTGACCTGGCAGGTGGTTATGTCCCCAATGAAGCCCCACATAGATGTTTTTTAGATGGAATCCCTAATATATTATTTGGTTCTCCTCACACAGAGTTTTACCTCTTATTGTGACTTCAAGTCCCAATGGACTTCCATCTTCTGATAGAAGGTTTCTTCCTTCAGGAACTATTTGGTCCTGAGCAGTATTGATGATATCCCCTGCAAGTTTGTCTCCCATTTGATATGGAGTTGACTTAAGATTCCCCGGAGTGATGACTTGTTGCTCTGAAAGGATCATCAGTAGATCCCTCTTTATCCTCATCATTTTGGGTTGGATGCATGTTCTTCATGCCTTTCCCCAGCCAAAGTTGAATTCATCTTGCAGTTAGGATCTAATATCCTTGATGATTTATTTTCATACCTAGCAGGTTCTCCATTTGGTGTTCCCATCTTGTTGAAATTAGTCGAGTATCTAGTTGTGATGATTCAGATCTTTATATTTGTATCCTTTGTGCTCATTTGTCAGCATAATCATACTCATTCATATACATGTATAAAGCACAACATCAGATATTTCATTGTGCATTTTTATCACATTGACCTATTTTTTTGATCCCCTGCTTTGGTGATATTATTTCCCCATGCAAGTTTGGTGTGTATGTCCTCCTAGAGTGTCAGCCCCTTAGGCAGAAAAAGTTTATGCTTTCTCCTTCCCCACTAAGTTATTTCCTCGTGGATGATTATTATTTTTGTTTCCTCCCTAGTTCATTATCTGGATGGAACCACTCCCTTTGAGTTATATCCTCATTGGGTTGAGTCTTGTTTGACTGTTTCTTTCTAGTTCTTACCTAAATAGATATTTCGGCCCCCAAGAGTTTATTACCTAGTAACTGGTAATATTCTTCTTGATGTTGAGTACTTTACCTGTTTTAATTTACCCAATAATCGATAAAAGGTCATTTACTTCTTTGATTTTCTCCAGCGGATTCGTTTTCGTTTCCCCAACAAGTTTATCCTTGATATGTTCATATTAACCAATGACGGATATTCTTCCTATTTGATATTCTACCCAGTAAAAAGGTAGTTGTAATTCCCATTTTACCAAGAAGAGTTCATCCTTGATATGCTCACTTTAATCGGTGACGGATTTTCTCTTTCTTCGGTTTTCTGCCCAGTAAATGGTAGATGTAAATCCCACTTTCCCCTCAGAGTCCATCCTTGATATGTTCACTTTAACCGGTGACGAATTTTCTCTTTCTTCGGTTTTCTACCCAGTAACCGGTACATGTAAATCCTATTTTCCCCGGCAGTATATCCTTGATATGTTCAGTTTAACCGGTGACGGATATTCTTCCTTTGAGTTCATCCTTGATATGTTCACTTTAACTAGTGAAAGATACTCTCTCTTTGGTCTTCCACCCAGTAATAGGTAGTTGTAATTCCTATTTGGTTCCTTTTCCCCAGTAGATTTTTCTTACCCAGTAATCGATAATGAATATGCCTCATTTTGCTCAGCGAGTATGTTTTCCCTAACCGGTAATGGATGTCCCTCTGTCCGAGTATATTATCTTTTTACCCATTAATCGGTGGTAGATAATATATCTCTTTTACTCCTATGTTGATGCTTTTTCTTCCCCAATTGAGTTTGGTTTAGTATTTCTTTGAGAAATCGATTTCCCTTTTGTGTTTGAGTATTTCAGCCTCGTTATGATTTACGCATTTCCCCAACGGATGTTTCTTGCCGTATTGGTGTTACCCCAATATATGCAGATTCCTTCTCCTCGGTCTGAGTCTTTCCATTGATTTATTTTCATGGAAAAATCCCCTTGTGTCTCTAGTAGTTTTTAAGTCGTAGCCTGGCCTACGCATAACTTTTATCCCTAGTCTCTGCCTCCCTAGTGAGTTTTCCTTATGGAATGCATTGTGCTCCTGTGGACTTTTAGTCTCTCCGGATTCTTTTCCTTTGTGGCAATATATATTCCCCACAAAGATTATTATTGCATTCATATCATATGCATCACGAGGTCTCTTAAGGACCAAAATTTGTTTCTAGATATTGTTATTTAAGTCCATTCTACTGAGTTGATACAAATATTTTAACCTTCACATCCTCAGCTAGAATGTCCTTAAATAAGGGCAATTGTAGGACCTCAATTTTGACCCAAAGATCCCTCATGCTCTCTCATCATTTGCATTGGCCTTGGGATCACACCTTGGTATCCTCTTCACCCCTCATTCATTAGGTTTACATTGGGAGAGATCACCAAGAACATTTGATTGTATCATACTTTGTTATTTCTTTTTTTACTAACCAAAATACCAAAAATATGTCTATGTGTAGCTTTGTTTCTTTTGTAGGTAGCGTGTGTCCACCTGTGCCTCATCAAGCTCACAACTAGGGTTTGAGACCCTCAATGCAAGGGATCAATCAAGGAAAGGTTCATGATGGTTCTAAGAATCATATATGGATCCTCATATTCTTTATTTATCAATTTGATCAATAATTCATCAAGAGATTGAAACTTGTTTTCCTTGGAAACCCTAATTCATCTAGGTATCGTGTGTGACTTCCTCAGCAAGTTCCTTCACCGATTGATCAAATATATTATGGGATACTTCATTACACATCATCTTATGCATATGTGATTCTCCATGAGCCCCAAAGATCAAAGGAACTTCAAGTTTGTAAGTTGGTTCAAAGAAGTTGACCAGAGAAAGTCAACCGGTCAAATCTAGGGTTCCCTAGACTCTATCTCCTATAATTTTTGTCATATGAAAATTATTCCAAGAGCAACGTTACTCTTTATGAAATTTGAAACAACTTTCATGTTGACATATTATAGGTCATTTTGTTTGTGCCCTAGATGGAAGGTCAACTCCCAAGAACCATAACTTGCTCAATTTTTATGATATAAAGGCCATCCAAGTTTCATGATAAATTTACATATGTCTTATCCAACTTTTCTTCTTTGCAGAATGTCTAATTCTACTTGCAAGGGAATTTGCCAAGAGGAAACATTATAGGTCATTTCGGGCCATTATCACTGAACAAGCAATTTTCCTCAACTTCTAAAATTCATAACTCCCTCATGCAAGATTAAAATGGTGTCAAATTGGTGACCAAATTAAATAGGAATGAAAGAGATACAACTTTGGTGAAGGAACCACTTTCATTTGAAGCTCATAGAAAACGTTATTCAAGGTGGAAGAAATGGTCATTTGACTTTATACTTAGAAAAGTTTCAACCATGTTTGATTTCTCCAACTTCCACCTTAAAATTCATAATAATCCAAGTTCCAAATGGAAAAATCTTCAACATAAAACTTGTTCCCCTTCATGTGACCTTTCCAAAACATCCAAGATCGTGGCATTTTGATCAGGTTTGAGTTACTTGCGCATAGTTACTTTGCATGGCTTATTTTGGCAACTTTTGAACTTAACTTTCAAATACCATTACATGGCTTCATGTTATGATCTTAACATGTTTTGTGCACGAATTTGGACTCAATACAATCATCATTTGGGCCTTTCACACGCCCATGCACCCATGCAACTTGAATTTCTATTTTTGGTTCAAAATTGGAAGTGTGTAGAAATGAATGCAAGAGCCTATAAATACATGCCCTCTTGCTCAAAATGAAGGAGACCCTGCCCAAGCTTTGAGCTGCAAACATCCTCACCCTCCATTGATAGAATTTCTTGAAGATTTCTCTTGAAATTCAGTTTTGATTCCCTTTCTGTTTCGGAATTGAAACTCCAAGAATTCAAAGCCCTTTTGCATCCATTTCATCTCCTGCAAGCTAGTGGAAGCAAGATCAAGCAAATTGAGATCGAGATCAAGCTTCTTCACTACAAACAGAAGGTGAATTTTTAGATTTTTCTCCTCTTCGATTCTTCCTCTTTTCTAAAATATTTTGCTTGTTTATTGGTTGTCTGAAGACCTACCAATGTAGGAAATAAGATTGAGTTGCTTTGGAGCCAAATCGAAGCAACTCAGATCATGCACCTCAAATTTCAAATCCATGTATCTTTCAATATACTTGGAATTGGGAAAAATTGAGGCCAGATTCGAGCTCCTAAGCATTTTCCCTTTAAATTAGTATGCTCACTTTTTATTTTGGTGAAGGTTGATGGTGGACCAGTCCGGTGAGGTCCACCGGAGAAGATGACTGGAGCCCTAGCTCTAGTGATGTGTTGGCGTGTTTCCATCCATATGATCTTTCTCTAGAGTTTTAATCATGGCCTTTGATTTGTTTGACTCATTTTGCCACGCAGTTGACTAATGTATTTCATGCACCCTAGTGCGTGCCCATCAGATATGCCACCTCAATTAATGAGGGAGATCTGATGGCCCTTGTTTTTTCTAATTTCTTTTTATTTTATGATTTTTCTTTTATTCCTTTTATTTTGTTTAATTCATATTAAATTCACTTTTAATCTAAAAAATATGGGACTTTCACCAAAAATCTTTAAATATTTTTCTCTTCCATATTTTGAATTAAAATCATTTTTTGGATTAATTTTGATATTATTTTGTGAATTAAATTGTTTTTGACTTGTTTTTAAATATTTTAAAATAATTATGACTTTCCAAAAATTGTGAAATTTCTTGTCTAAGGTCTTTTGACCTTTTGTGACCTAGGATAAATACCTTGGCCATTTATTTGATGTTTTGAAGGGATTTGAGGTTTCGTCCATTTAAAAATGCATTTTATTTCATTTTTAATTTGATTTTTAATTGAATAATTATTTAAAAATTGTGTTGAGCTATTTAAATGGTCTTGTGATGTTTGACTTTCTGTTTGGCCTTAGTCATGGTTAATTTGACTTTTGTTTGACCAATACTATTGGAATTAGGGGATTGATGAAATGTACATTTCATCTCCCAAAATGAATATATAGTATTGATCAGATGAAATTCCTCCTGTGATCAATTTGGGTTTCTATTTCTCCTTCCCTCTTCATCTTCATCCATATTCTTCTCCAATCCATCATTGACCAATGAATTCTCTTAAAGTCAAAATGCTAGTTGATTCATCAATGACCTTGTGTCAGATGAATCAACATAAGTCTGACTGAGATAGGTCCCTCCTATTTGTACCGAATCTATAACATGCATTAACACCTATACTTTTATTGCCCGGTCTCAAATAGTTCTGACTTCTACATAAGTTCAATTACGATTGCTTAACATAGAGCTAAATTTGTCTAAAAAGGGCATATCATTCTTGTAAGTGAGATTGTAAGTCTCCCATTCTTCATGGCATTGTGTGAAAACTTGGCCTTTTTTCCTTTCATGAGAGCTAGTGGCATACTTGTTGATTTATCCTAGTTGGATCCCTTCTCATGAATGATGTCTTGGTTCATGTATTCATACTTATGAATGAATGGTTAAGTGTTCTCCAGAGAATGACTTAAACAAATTGAACTCTTCACTAACCTTTGACTAACTCTTTATTAATTTTGCTTTACTTTCAAGTCATTTACTTAATTCACTTTAAATTTCAGTACCTTTATCATTCATTTGTCATTTACATTTCATGCAACTTATTTATGTTTCATTCCTTTTCACTTTGGTCACTTGAGCCTTATCTTGTGTTTGTATATATTGTTTGCTTGTGATTTTGTTTTGTTTGTGGTCTTTGGACCTTAAAATACATACTAACAACAAAAACCCTAAAAAACATATTGATGGACTGTTGGATTTGATATGAACTTTTGGACTTAGAATAGGAAACTTCCCTATGCTTTGAGGACTTGGCCAATGCCATTATCTGAGACTGAGTTATCCTTGATTGTGCCTTTCATCTGATGCAAGACCTTGAGTTCCCTTGATTCATCTGTCACTGTGTCTTTGTGCTTAATTGTTATATTGTTATTATTGATGTCTGGTGATTGTTCTGAGTTGATCAAGGAATATTTTCATCTGATACATTGGAAGACATTGAAGAGTGCTAGATATTGGAGTGCTTGCTTGGAAATTATGGATATCTTTATTTGATGCCTTGGTCTTCATATGGTTTGCTTGGATATTGCTTATGCTTGTTGCTTGCTAAAGTCCAAAGGAAAATAGGTTTCTATATGACATTCTTGTCTGTTGGATTGCATCCCATTGGTCAGATCTTTTCAACCCTTAACTTTTAATTTTTGTCTAGGATAGTCCCTTCGTCTCCTCCCACTTCTTTAATTTCAAAATCTCTCCCTCTTTTCAAAAACTTCCTTGTTTTTGATTTTCAACCTAGACATGTTTTAATGATTAGAAACTTTGGCCTCATGCCATTGAAATTTTCAAACTTTTTCTTAAGCCAAACTTATAAATGAACTTAACCATATTGATTCCAATTGCAAAAATACAAAAAAAGAACTAACGACCCCATTTAAGTCTTTGGCCCTTTTGTGCCTTTCTTTTAAACTTTTGATTAAAATCAATTCACCAACTTCTTTGAAATTTTTACCACGAACTATAGGGTTTTGATCCCTCATTTTTATATTGGTACGTAGGCATAAGACCAAAGGCCTTGTCAATCACAAAAATATAATAATTGAATTATTTTCTCACCCCCTTATTCTTTTTTTCAACAAAACATTATTTTGACCAAAACACTTGCACACAAAAAAGGGCTCCCTAGGAGTACCTAGGACACATTGGGCGCTAACACCTTCCCCCTATGTAACCAACCCCCTTACCTGTAATCTCTGAAATTTTATTAGTTTTGATTTGAAACCTTCTTATCTTTGGGTTTTGTTCGTGCTTTTTCCCTTTTCCTTTGGAAACAATAAAAGCACGGTGGCGACTCTGGTTTTACTGACGTCAAGTTTATTCATAGCTTGATGGTCACGAATTTACCGCTACACCACCAACTACAAATATAACCATTATGGAACCTATTACGGAAACCCCTATAGTTTCCGAAACACAACGCCAACAAAAATAATAACAACAACAGAAACCAAAAACACCACCTAATCCACAGTTATTATCATCACCCATTCCACCACCATCTATTGATGTCTCTGCTCCCCAACCATAAAATCCAAATAACTCACCCATAAAATCTCCTTCGAGAGATTTCGGTAACCTAGAGTCTGCAGGCACTCCCGAAGGCTTGTTTAACTTCGAACAAGTGCACATTGTGTTTGATTCTGATGTTGAACAATATTTAGACCTCCCTTCTCTTGTAGTTCCCAATATCTATAGCCCAAACCCTAACCCAAACATCGCTGATTTTTCTATCAGATATCCCAGCCAACCAAAACCTAAAGAACCTAACGTTGGTAAGATTTAGAAGAAATTTGAATTAGATTCACAAACGTGCCTTCGCGCTGCTATGTGGACTAGTGTTCTATCCACTAATCCAGCAGAAAGACATGCGGCTTGGAAAGCTTACAAGAGACGGGTAAATTCCAAAACTTTCTAAGCTGAAGAACTTTGGATACAAAGTTTCTAAAAGCAACTTACAGAGGGTGTAGCTATGAAGGCAGAGTAAGATTTTGGTCATAAAGAGGGTGTCTTGATAGAAACTTCTGCTCAACAGGACAAAGGAAAGCAAGTCGCTTCTGAAGACCAACAGCAAGCTGATAGTGAGCCAGAACAACAAATTGTTATTTCTGAGAATCAGAATGCCACTAGAACTTCTTTTGGGGATATTCCTAAAGTGATTATGAAGACTCTTGTTGAGATGAAAACATAAAGTGCTTTAGTCATACAACGCTTAGATAGGAAAGATCTTATGCTCGAGATGATTATCTCCAAACTTCCGCTAACTCCTCCTCAGAACCCTAACCCTTAGTTTTCAAAAAAATTATGCACTTTTGTGTTTTATTTTGTCTCAGTGTTTTTGTTTCTATTTTATATATGTTTGTACTTTTGTACTTTTGGAAATATCAATGAAATCTTATAGTTTTCTCATTTTATTTTGTCTATGTCTTCTTGATCAATGACAAAGGGGGAGAAACGTAATTTGGGAGAAACGGAAGAAACATAGTTGATTTTGATATACATATATTCGTGAATCAAAACCTAAACATTTTTTAATGTTTCTGCTAACAACTTCTTCAAAGAATAGTTTGTTAATTGTTTTTCAGGATAATTCAAGAACATCAGAAGCTCTTGAAGTTTTTTAGATTAGAATTTAAGTTACCAGTTTTTGAAGAAATGGTCTACTCTCTAAGTCGGAAGCTTTAACTTCATTGTTTGAGAAGAATTTCCAACCAGACATAACCAGGAATCATAACCAGGCATCAAGTTCTGAGGAATTGTGAGTTCCATGTTAACCAGAATTGATTCAACTAGATCTTAAGGTCTTAACCTGGTTCTGAAGCTCTTTAAGCAGGGTTTATAACCAGGCTCTAAAGCTTCTTCAAAAGAGTTCAACCAAGCTTCTGAAGTGAAGTTCATCTGAATGTTGATTTTGACAAATAGTGTTCTGGATAAGATCAAGCAACTTCTTAAGACAAGTCAGATTCTGATAAAAGATCATTATGGTTCTGCAAAAAGGTTAATCAGGAAAGTGTTCTTTCATTATGATTTTATCTTTTTAGAATCGTACATCTCAGGGAGAGCTTTGTGCTTCTTTGTGATGTATCTTTTTGTGATTACCCTGTACAAAACTATTCATCAAAATACATGGTTTTGTCATCATCAAAATGTGGAGAACAATTTTGTTAGGTACATAATAAGTCTTAGAACAAGATTTGGTTTTGCATATATACCTTGAGTTTTGATGATAATTATGTTGTATTTGTGTGAGAACAAATTTGGGACCCTAATGGTTTGTTATTGTGTAGCCTCAACAACCAGTTATGATTCTAAGTTTATGATGTGCAACGTCATTAGTTTCTGAACATTTGTTCCAAATTCCGCTTATGCGCTAATCACTCATGAGAAGTTCTGAAAGAATCCAGGTTGCTGTTGCAATGTTCTTTCTGCTTCTGTGCTAATTCACTCTTGAGAAATTCTGGAAAGATGCTATGTTGTTGCTGCAATGTTCTCTCTGCTTCTGCTTCTGTATGTTACT